>NW_026054812.1:0-364788 GCF_022836535.1 Colletotrichum spaethianum | reverse complement strand
CCTGGACGCAGCAATCGGCCTAGATCTGCAGTTGGTTCTTTGCGGGTGGCATGCGCAGGTTTGGGGGCTAGCGAGCCCGCTTAAGAGAGCAGCTCAAGCGCGCTGCGCGCTCGACTCTGGCGACCAGAGCGGACGGCTGCCCCCGCTGTGAGGTGCTACGGTAGGCCGCGCCCCGCGTGTATTTGGGTGGGCAACGACGACCCATGCTATGCTGCCATGGGAGAATACATTGGTAGGTAGGTACCGTAGGTACGATGGTACTGTAGGTACCTGGCACGGGTACCGTCCTCGGGCGGTACGTACCGCTGCGGGAGTTGCAGCCACCTCACCCCGGGCGCCAGAAAGGAACTTCCGCCGACGGGGTGTGGGACCGTGGACCACCTCGCTGGCGTCGCTCTCCTATCTTTTTTTTTTTTTCGTCTTCCGCCTTTCGTTTGCACCACCCTTGCTTGCATGCTCCCGCCCAGCGCCAGCCACCCGACCAGACTTGGAGGAGGGGACACCCTCAACTCGCATTTCCCATTGTCGCGACTCAGTCAAAATGTCCATTGTTCCAGTCCAATTGCTCGCCTTTGTGTCTGTTGGTCACAAACAAACTGCGACTGCTTCTCACAGTTGTCAGATACCTAGAGCGTCGCTTTGCCTTGGGGAACACGAAGGTAGGTCGCGTTGATTCTCTATCACGTGACATTTGCATATCCTTCCTCGGCGGGGCCCATCCTATGAACTGTGAGGTGGGAGCTGACCTAAGCGCTGCCGCCTGACGTAAGCACTCGTGGCCCCCAGAGGCGCCAGGAACCGACAGACAAGGACAAGGCACCTTCCGCTCCCGACTTCATCGTGACGCCTGGACGTCCACTTACACTCGACCAATTATTTCCTATTTGCACCTCTGCGAGCCAGCCCTCCTTCGCAATTAAGAAGACGACTCTACCCCTCGACGGGGGGAAAAACAAGCGTTTCTAATCTTAGCCTCACCAATTCCCCGAGATGCACGACACCGCAGCTCCATCACACGAACCCTTTTTGTCAGTCAGAGCCTCCAGCCAATGATATCGCCCACTCCGACTAAGCGCCCACTAAGCGCTCTTCCTTTACTTACTCTCGCGAACGACGTCAAGCCACACCGCTGAGTGCCCTTCTTCTAGAAACTTTCCCTCCACTTCAATCTGCAATCTCACGCATCCTCGGGGCGTCTAACTCCTATTAATAACTACCGGGCCCAGCAGTATGTTCTGACCATGGCCGCTGCCCATGGCCAAGCCGCGTGGAGATCTCCCACCCCTCCCCGAGAACTTACATCTCCACTGTCCACTGCTTACCTACCCGCCAGGAACTATACGCGCCGAGTGGCAACTGTCTCCCTGCAAGGTACGCCAGCGACGACGCATCCCCTATCTACTCTGCGGGGTGACGAAAGCCTCTTGACTCGCGCCTTGGCCACCCAAGCAAGACACAGAGCCGCATCCAGAGTGCCTCAGCGTAACGCCGATGCCCTTCGCCTCACCTCGTCTCACGGTGCCTTGTCCCTCCCTTCCTAGAAGCCCTCTCCCGTCTTGCAGGAAAGATCTCGAGATGGGCAAATACGCGGCCGTCTGTTGACGCCTACAACCTACACCCCCCCTCCGTGACTCCAACATCTAGGACCCTGAAATCACGAGGCATAGCCGTGGCGCGAAGACGTTCGCCAAGCATCATCTAGGCGACCTCCTGCCATTGGACACGTCGGAGTCGACGATGCAGGTCCGGGGATCTGGGGGCCCCGGTGATCTCGTACGCCCATCCAGCTGTACCTCCCCCTTTTGGCAATCTACATGGCCCGGTCCCAAGGCAAAGGTGTTGCGGAGACTCCACGGCATGCTCATGCTCGATGCCCTGTCGACTCCAGCAACAACCGCTCTCCGCGTCGATATTTATAGATGCCGTTGCTATAATAAGACTGTAGCCTCACCTGCAGCCGCCGATGAGCTGCATCTTGCTTAATGAGACGTCACGTCCCGCGTCGAACCTCCGGGGAACTTCACACCCAAAAGGCCCTCTTATCTCTGGCAACCACCACACACAATGCAATCCCAAATTTAAGAACAAAGAATATGCATACTTTTTACACTTTCCGTTTCTGGGTATCAGATCTGCATTTGCCCCCCTGACATCATCTTACACGAGCACATGATGCCCATCTCAGCGCGGGAGGCCCAACAGGGCTTGTCTCTCTCTCTCTCTCGCTTGGACTTCGTCTGTATCCCCGGCGGTTCCTAGCATGTAGGATATGCCAATGATCAATCCACCTGGTCATCTCGGCGTTTTGTTTCACAATTTCCCCTCCCGCTCATTGCTACCCTATACCGAAAAGATAAGGGCACATCGTCCAGAGATGCCCCTGTTCACATCACCCATCTGGGGCAACACCTGGCAAGTTGGGCAAGCAACAGTCCTTATTCTCTCATTGCATCGTTTCAAGCTTCTGTTCCTATCATGAATTCTAGAGGTGGCGGGTGGGGTTTTCCTCACCCGTCCCGCTTACCCCGTAACATGCCATTTTTGCATCGGGGCCCAACTTTCGCGCCGGGTTGTGTATGCGGCCCTCGACCGATATCTCGTTGCTCACATACTACGCCGGACTAGGGGTCGATCATGCGCGCGCTCTTTGCAGAAGCTCACATTACTGCGGCCTCCCGCGTCCTGTCTTACACGTCACGGCGCGTAGTCGATGGTAGGTACCTCGATGTCTAATGGTACTTGGACGGTACCTGCTTCACTTCTTCTGCCTTTTGGCAGTCTTATCTTCCCCCCCGGCGCTCATGACGCTTGCGCTCCGTTTATGTGACGCCCCGCTGCTGCCCGGCCGCGCTGACCTGTCCTTGTCCGCGTCACCCTTCCCCTCTTCCGTCGCGGCCGGCGCGGCCGCCTCTCCCTCTCCGTTCGTAACCGCTGCTGCCTCGGCCCCGGCCGCGTCGCCATTGGTCTTTGGTTCGTCCGTCTTGGCTGCCTCTGCGGGTGCGGCTTCGACGTTCGTCTCGCCGTCTGCTGTCTTGTCCTTCTTGTCTTCCATAGACCGACTTGCGCCCTCGCCCTCCTTGCTCTCGGCCGCCGGGTCGGCCTCTGGCTGATTCGTCTTTTCGCGCTCCGCCTTCTTGGCCAGCTCGAGCTTGATCTCGGCGTCAATCTTGTCCGTGACCTTTCGAGCGTCAAGCAGGCTATTGACCGCGCCAAGTAGGAGCTCGTACTGCGCCGTGACGGGTGCCGTGGGCATGACGAGGCGCGGCGGGATGTCGAGCTCATTGAGCGTGTTCATGATACGCAACTGCTGCTGGTTCGACTTATGCGTAAACAGCTTGTTGATCTTCTCGTATCGGAACGTCGGCCCGCTGGACAAGCGGTCGTGGTGCGTGACGCCGTAGACGTGCATCTCGGCCTCGGAGAGCTTGCGACGTTCCTGTTGCTGGTGGCCCTTCTTTCCTCCGGCCGGCGCCGTCGGCGTCTGCGCGACGCTGCTGGGGGGGTCCTTGTGCGGCTTCTCCGCTGGCGCCGAGGCGGCCGCGGCTGCAGCGGCAATGCTCTCGCGCCGGTTCGCGTTGTCTGACGCCGCCGCCGCCGGTTGTTGACCGGTCGCAGGCGTGGAGGGACTGACGCCGTCGGCCGCCATCAATGACTTGCGCTTCTTGGATTTGTCGGCGTTCATCAAGTTTTGCAGGAGGGTCTGCAGTCCGGCGCTGGACTTGAACGCACTGATGTCCTGGTCAGTGTGCGGGTAGTCCAGGCGGTTGTACAGCTCCCGGCGCTCCTCGTTGAACCGGTCGCTGCGCGCGAGGATGCGCTTGATCTCCAGCAGCAGTGACTCCTCCTCCTTGGCCTCCTCCTTGCTCCGTGTCAGCGCGTTGTTTGCGAAATCCTTGCGCAGCTTCTCCTGGTTCGCGTTGAAGTTGGCCATGAGCTCGTGGAGCGTGTACTCGGGCTGCGTCATGTACTGAACCGGCTTCTGGACCGCCATCATCTTGGCTGCGACCTCGTAGTACCGCGCCTTGAGGTCCTCCATCGTCCGCGGCTTCGGCACGGGGATGATAGCCTTACTCTCGTCCCCGTCCGCCGATGCCTCGCCGTTGATGGCCTCTGGAACGTAGTCGTATCGATCCCATATTATCGGCCACCGTAGGTCAAAGTCCCGGACCAGACCCAGCAAATAATCCGTTTCCTCCTTGGTCCAGTCGTCGCTCTGTAGGTTTGTCCGGTACTGGTCCTCGCTGTACTGGGGCACGTCCACCTCGACGTTGAATTTTGCAAACATGGAGTTCTCGGGCTTCGGGGCCCCTTGCTCTCCCTCCACGTCCTTCATCTCCGCATCTCCGCCCTGCTCTGCGCTCTCCTCTGCCGTAGGCGTCTTCCGCTTCCAGTGCTTGAGCACCAATGCGCCGCTGTCGCCCCGCGCCGAGTTGGTGAACGGCTTGAGCTCCCATTTCGTCGCCGGCTTCCTGCTCACGAACCGCCGCTTCTTGAAGATGGAGACCTCGGGTACGATAGCGATTGGGTTGTCGCCGCCCAGGTTCTGCACCTCGCGGGCGAGACCCTTCAGGTTCGGGCGCGGGGCGGAGGTCTTTTGCTTTTTGGCCGGTCGGGGGCCCGCGTGGCTGTCGGGGAGGTTGAGGACATCTCGCACGTCAGAGGATGTCATTCTCGCGGCGTTGTGGAGGACGGAAGGAATAGGCGTGGTTTTGGCGTCGGCCGTAGATCGGAGGTGGTGGTTTTTTTTCTTGCTACCTTAATCGACTGTCGTTCGTTTCGGTCGCATCAAATTATCGACGTTCGGTGCACATGCATCAAGGAAATGGGTATCATGGAATTCTTGCAAGGCAGCCTCGCGATTAAAAAGTGATATTTTGACGGTATTGGGGAGTATTCGTCGCGAAAAAGTGAAGAAAATAGTCGAAAGGTGAGGTTGAGGAATCGATTGACGGGCTCCGGATCTCGAATCCCCCAGAGTGCAGCATTTCCAGGTACGCGCTTGCATTTTCCGGCGCGCAGTGCTGTCGTCCAGACCGCACGTGATCCACATCTTCCCCCAAGGGTGGCCCGTGTCCCCCTGTTCAAAGGCCGATTTTTCGAACGTGGCAGCTTTGAAGCGCTCCCGCGCACCTTGGGACTTTAATGTGGGCACACGAGCGAACTGGCTGACCTGGCGCTACCAATTCGAGGAAACGATAGCATCTCCAAGTTCAACCCCCTCGACAGCCGACAACCGACAACCAAAAGGACGACAAGCACGAGTCGACTGCCCCCAAAAACGTCCACGGTTCAACTCCTCTCGCCCCGTCAACTCGAATCCGCATCCAGGTTTCCAACATGAGACTTTTCCTCCCCCTGCTCTCGCTGAGCGCTGTTGCGCAGGCGCTCTACTTCTACATCGACGGCACCTCGCCCAAGTGCTTCTTCGAGGAGCTCCCCAAGGACACGCTCGTCGTTGGTCACTACTATGCTGAGGAGTACGATGATCGGACCAACCAGTGGGCCAAGCACGATGGTCTCAGCATCTACATCTCTGTCGATGTAAGCTACCCCCTGATCGCGCACCAGCTTTCCGGAGCTATCATGCACCTCAGCTATCCCTTTGCCAGCTCGGCATCTTCAATTGCAAACATGGACTAACATGTTGCTCCTAGGAAACCTTCGACAACGACCACCGCGTAGTCTCCCAGCGTGGCCAGGCATCGGGCCGCTTCACTTTCACGGCCGCTGATGCTGGCGACCACATGCTCTGCTTCACCCCGTCTTCCACCTCTGGCCGCGCCGGCTGGCTCTCGCTCCACTCCCACAACGGCGGCATTCGCCTTACGCTCGACCTCGCCATCGGTGAGAGCAGCGAGATCGAAAGCTCTGACAAGAACAAGCTCGAGGACATTGCGACCCGCGTCAAGGACTTGAACGCTCGCCTGCAGGATATCCGCAGGGAGCAGGTCTTCCAGCGTGTAAGTCACCCCCATCGCGCGCGTATTCGCTGGTCCCGGACCTGTGTCCTTTGGAACGACTTATGGAACGGCCTCGGTGGCTTGCAGAAGGTATTGCGGTGCTAACAACGGCATAACAGGAACGCGAGGCCGAGTTCAGAGACCAGTCCGAATCCACCAACGCCCGTGTCATCAGATGGATGCTCATCCAGCTCACCGTTCTTGCTGTCACCTGCACTTGGCAATTGTCGCATCTGCGGTCCTTCTTCATCAAACAGAAGCTTACATAAAGAATCGAAACAAAAAGCGAAAAGGTTTCAGGGGAGAAACGCCAGGGCATTGATTCAGAGGGATCGATTGGTCCAGGGTGCTTCATTCTCGGGAGAGAAGCGACCCATTATTTTGCTCATTGCTTCTTGCACATGCTGGCTTGAGGCTGGGGGGAATTGACTTGTAATGATATACACACCATCTGTAGCTATGAAAGCGAAGCTCGGTCAACGAAGCATACGTCTGAAAAGTCACGATTCATAACCTTCATGCCAGGAAAGACACGTAGTTCTGTGATGCTGGTATGTCGCCCCCCTCTGCCGGTCCGAATGAGCGGTTGCTCCTCATGTCTGGCGTAACAAGAACAACCGCAAGACAAGCCTCTTCCTCTGCTCCTTGTCTTTAGACTTGACACGTATATCTGGTATCTGCTGGGAGACCACTGTCCGAATCTTTCATTTGACCAATACAACCTATTGTCTGACCTTGTCTCAGCCCTCAAGGATCATGGATGCAAAGGGCAGCCCTTTCGAGCAGCCATCGAGACTTCGTAGGTCGCAAGACAGCCCGCAAGCGGAAAGAAGTATGAACCCCAAGGGATCAAAAGAGTTCACTCCCCGGTGGGAGCTACATCTCTGGTGCACATGCTGGGATTCGGTGCCATCGCAAAGCCTGTCGTCGAGTAGGCTGTCGGGTACGGAATCGAGGGGGATTTGAACGATCGACCTTGGCGATTGCACACCACTTAGACGGCTTGACCTGAACCCCTACGCCTAGGAGCCGCCCCCGTGCTGATTGATGCTTCACTTCTTTCAATAAACGGTAGAAATAGGGCAGTTCTCATGGTTTCTATTACGTTGGGATGGAAGGAGCGGGTGGGGCGGTGCGGCCGGTGGTGCGGGTGTTGTCGTGATGGGATGAAAGGGTTGCCAGGGAGATGGTACATGTGTCCCGGATCATGTGCCGCCTTATAACGTGGTGTGTATTCAGGCCTCTTGCCTCATTCCTTGACTAGGTAGGTATCATGTAGGCCAGGCGTCTTGCGAGGAAACGCTACGCCGTCCCGTACGCATACAACGTTGAACTGTGAAGCACATGGCATCCGCCGACAAACTCTATTTAACAGTTACAGTATGGCCAAACGTATTTCCCGGCTTATTTGGCCTCAATGATAAAGAAGTATGGCCTCGATCACTATGTCTGTGCTTACTTCTAAGGTGTAGAAGGCAACAACAACTTCCTTACACATACACCACGGACGTTACACTTTGAAATCATTTCCTGTACCAAGCCTATTTACAACAATGAATTACGTTCCAGACGGTCATATGGCCGCTGAAACAAAGTGATAGACTCTGTATATATGACAGTCAGTTTTGGTATTTTCACAAGGTTGCCCACCAAGCTAATATAACCTTATTGAACGCCAAACCATATCACATAAGACCATACCCACTGGAGAACTCGGGATTCCGTTCGCTCTCCCACAGATAAGCCAATGTAGGAAGAGAGGCTTGTTTAGAAGAGTGGGATCCCCTGCTGACTAATCCGGCTGCCGTTTAGATAGTTCGGCCGTTTTGCTGTTTGGCGCTAACCGTTCGCTTGTTCTTTTTTCAATTTTTACAAACCTACTCTTTTCTAGTGGATTAGGTGAGACATACGATCAATAAAACCATAAACAAACGACGCTCATTATAGAGATCACCGTCCAAGGTTAGCGCACTGTGCGAAGCTTCATGCCTGCCGAGCATCTCCGTTAGTAGGAATTACTTCATTTCTCCCTTGCAGGCGAGAAAGGCCAACGACTTTATTGACCTGCCCGTCCCGGCGTGACGCTGGCTGTAAGATGCCGGTACAGTTGTCAGATGTGGTATAATCACCTGATATATTTGATAGTGATGAGGAGTATAAATCTTTTTTTTCTCGCTTTAGGCTTGTTTGTAATATGAACTCGGCTAAGGCCTATTCTCGCACGAAGACCCGCATGCCTGAGTTGCATGATTCCGTCTCATAGCTCGTAGTCTTCCCACATGGGCACAACACGGATGTCGGTGTGACCATTATTCATGGGAATAGGCGTCATAGGTAAGGTAAATACAGTGCGAAAGGAAGTAAATGAGTCACACTCAATCCAAAAGATACGGAATTCAAGGCCCGCACGAAAGGTCAAAGGATGCTTGTATTTACTCAACCGCTGTTATCGTGACTCCCGGTGTAGTCGTACCAGTGGCCGCAGGATGGGTGTCAACCCAGCTACCGCCGGGGTTTGATACGCACACCACGAAGCCAACGTAGTCGGCCACATTCTGACAAGATCGTCCCAGCTCAGGGTTCCAGGACACGATCTGAGCCCACATAGCCTTCGCACCATTCACGATGCTGGTGCAAGTGTCTCCGTTCTTGATGACGTACGGCTCGCATATCGCGGCTGAAGGGATGCACAGCTGCGTGCTCACGGCCGTGGGGAAGTTGAACAGTTGACCACAAGGTTGTTGGCCATGAGAAGCTGTACCGTATCGATGCGTTGCGCCTTCGCGATGGACTGGCACGTATCTCTGCTCTGCATGGCGTACATCTTGCCAGCAAAAGAGGATGAAGGTATGCATGAGGTTATAGCGGACGTCTGGACCGGCGTCGCTTTGGTTACCCAGGGCGGGCTCGCGGCCGGGGGTGTGGTGACCTCGACAGTCGTCTTACAAGACGACACAACCATGCTGAGACCGCTGATTATATCGGCGTTCGAGGCCAGTGACATCTCCACCTGAGTCTTGATCACGGAAATAGCGCACTCGTTGCACATGACGTTTTGGGTCTGAAGAGGCTGTCCTCTGCTGATTTCCGGGGTTGACTCCGGCTAGTTTCCCGAGCACCAAATTGCAGTTGTCGCCGGCACTATCCCGCGTTATCCATAGTTAGCTTTCCTTTCCTTCACAAAGACCACCTTTGCCAGACTTACCTATTGGATATGCATAGCACGTTGAATCTCTCCCAAATGAGCTCGCCGCTGTATCCAGCGTCGTAGCTGAATCCATCGGCGCCATCATAACGGCTACTCTCGCAGGCGGCCTTGACTTGTTTGATGTACACATCAATGCGGACCTGCAATCAGCCGTGCAGAGTGCTTTGACCGTAACCTCGTTGTAGTAGTTATTAATCTCGGTCGCCCAGGTGAGGGAAGTATCGCAATTGACGGCCTGGTTTAAAACTCGGATGCATGTGTCGTTGAGACCACGGGCAACTGGGGGAATATTTGCTAGATGAACATCAGCGACAGCTTGATTTATCAGGCCGATGAGGGCCAAAACGGCTATTCTTTTGAGGAAATTCATGATCTTTATTTTGTTCAGGTTTCTCTGCTCGAAACCAAGAATCCAGAGATGGCAAAGAAGCGAGGATAAGGGGAAACTGACGAAAACGAATAGGTTGGTCCATCCCGGAGTTCAAAATCCCTCTAGCGCGCCTTATACGCGCGCTACATTGAAGATACCCTGCTAAGAATTGAGGGTAACGCGAAAACTCTAGCTGACACAGCGGACTTCCTGTATAAATCGTACTTCTCGGCAGTGGATAAGAACGGCAACCGCAAGTGGGCAAATACTGACGACGAGGCGTGGCCTAGTGACGCCTTTAGCCCAGGTGGCTGGATCACCAATGCCAAGTTCCCGCGCGTGGCTCTAAGCGGTGGGAGTTGGTCTCAATTTGGTGCCTTTGGGAACCCGGACATGACCTTTGACGGTAACAGCAACAAGGTAACATGGATTGGTGTTCCTGATAGGATTCGGTGACTAAATCGCATCCAAGCCGCGTTCAGTTTAGTGTTTTCTATGTACATTTTCCGGGTCTAGATTCGTTTTTGTTTAATAATTGTCTATGTTCCTTTGTTTTATAGCTAGATCCTCTAAAGCATCCTTTACTTCATGGCACACCTGCCACGTACTCCCACCTCTCCTCACGTGGCTGAAAGAGCACCTGTAACAGGCCGCCGTAGATACTACGGTCGGCTCGCTCATCAGTCATAAAGTTCCAGTCTTCAGACGGAACCCTTTTAGTCCAACCAAGCGCGTCCTTCCAGCTTTGTAGCTTCCCATATCCGCCATCATCTACGTCCTCCTTAAGCTGGGTAATTAGAAAAATACCTCGTGCATACGCCCCATCATTAATCCTCTCAGGCAGGTACCATGACTTAGCTACCACCTTATCTTTAATAGCAAGACGGCTTTTCAGCTCAGCCTCATAATGCAGTACACAGGCCCTCACGCGGTTAATAAACCAAGGGAAGACACAATCGAACCTGCCGCCGTCTCCACGAGATTCGATAGGCTTAGGGTTCATCCGAAACTTCCACTGCTTCTCAGAGTCCCAGATATCTGATGGGGAAGGCTGGGGCATAGGCACAGCGACAACTTCAATCCGGTTTGGCAATAAGTCGTTGCCGCGACGCTCTTCGTATGTACGCTCAAAAATCTCCTGCACTAACTCGGCGGTACGACCGGGACGGAGAGCCTCTGGGGTGGTGTCATAAATTACAAACGCGTACGGGGGTCGGGTGGTTGTGAGACCGGCCTCATCGTCGTTGGCGACCGTTTCTGTGGCCTCGTAGACGACAAAGGCGGTGGAGCCGTCGTGGCTTGGTGCAGGGTGAACTATTGTCTTGTTCTTTGGCGGCGGCTTTTGCAAACGCTTTGCTTGGGGCTGTCGTCCTCCACGCTTTCGAGGCTCCGGTTATTGCTCCAGTTCTCGTTTGGCTTGCTCTTCTTGCTGTCTTGCGAACTCCAGCTCCTCCTCCTCGTCGTAGGAGTCTTCATAGTCGTCTGGAGGGTTCGGGCATGGATCTATACCGAGACTTCCGCAGGCATAGCACATAGCTGCAACTTTTCTGACTCCAGTGGGATAACAACGTCGTTGTTGGTGTTGTTGTTTTTCACAGCTGGTAGTGACAATGTTGACCAGAGAAACTGCTCAAAATCGGACGAGAAATAACTCAAAAGGTACGTGATTAAATCATCGCCTGTGCCCCTTGAACAATAGTAGAAACTGAGTTTTCCTGAAAAGACGTCAGCAACAGCAAAAACAATCATAGATATACTGATATATCTATGTAATTATACAACCACAGTCATGTAGACCGAAGCGACTGGAGCACACGTTTGCGAGAGCGAAAATCGCAACGCTCTGAATTACTAATGGAAAAGCTGCAAAAAAGACAAGAAAAAGAAGAAAAAGAAAAAAAAAAGCCTGTGTACACCCGTGCAGCCCTTCGTGAATTATTCAAATAGAAAAGTAAGACTATGTTATACGTATGTTTGCCAAAGTACGTCAATTGATAGGATATCTTTGTTGTGTCTATGGTTCACCATGTGTATCTCGGAAAAGCCCCTCATCTGCAAGCTGGCCATGTGGCCAAGGGTGCCATCGGATTTCGCGTTTTTAGCTGGCGCAATGCGATTTCAGATATGTATCCGACATTCGCCCGGATTGCCCTACTTTCATCTGGGTTAGGCTGCCGCATTGCCTGCTTTAACAGTTTCACGATGTTCCGCACCGTCCATTTTAGGGAGCAATACCTACCACTTTGGGTTGTTAAAGCCATCACAAAAATGCTGCCTCTGCTCTTTCTACAAGAGCCTAAGTGAGGGCCTGATTAGTAGTTGAGTCTTTGACGATCAGCGAATACCTGGTGTTGTATGTCTTTTTGCATTTTTATCCTAACTCCTTTTACTTTGCCTATCTATTAACGAGGTTTGTGAACAATCTGCAGCTACCGTCTTCGAAGTAGTAGAACGGCTTATCTAATAGGTGTAGACAATAACATAGTGCTAAAGGCAACTAAGGTAGATATGTAGGAAATCCTTTATTTTCTTTGACTTCCCTAATCTATAAGGTGTTGCAACCGCTCTGACAAATTTTCTGTATATTGTCGGCCTGAAGACATCTAAAGGCTTCGGGAGGTATTGATAGTGGAGCTGCTTATGGTAGGTACTGGTCTTCTCGTTGAAATCCCGGAAAGAGGGACAGGATGTAAGTAGGCCTCACAACCGGATCGATTACGGTTGACAGTGGTGTCTCTCATCTAGGGCTGATGCACGGAGACCGTAGGCACGATGGTAGACTTCGTCCCTCAGCGACACGGAGTGCATTTCAGATGAACTCCTGGAAGAGTCTTGCGAGGCAGAAGGTATTGAGTAGTAGTGACCGCCTCCGCTAATCGCTGCTAAATCCTGCTTCATGAGTACCGTAGAATCACTATCCACATTGCTCGTTTTGTTAAGCGAACTCCCAAGCTTGTGCGTGGACTCAGTCATCCGACCTAGCCCAAAACCCCACTCAGTGAGGACAAACTGCAGTTTCAAAGGAGTTGCCGTCGATTGCATCAACGGTTGCAAAAAACCTTGGTCACATTACTTCGCTTTTAGAGAAGTAGCACCAGTAGCAGCAACGTCCGGGGTCCAACCCTGGCTGCTGCCCTTCGCTACGGTTGAACAGAACAAGACTCCCTGCTTCTTTTCTCGAGTGATTGGGTACAATTGGGATATTCAACCTCCTCTTCGACGCTACCGTGATTCACGTGTAGTTGCAAAAGACGTTACCGAAACTACAAACTAGACGTATGGTAATGAGGCAACTTTGAGGCGTTTACGTCAACAACCCTACTTAGAGACTAGGCGGCGTGATCTTTATCATTGTATGTGTAGTTGTAATACCGCAATTACCGAGTCTGGCAGGAGTTGTCTTGCCATACTCTGTCAAGCGCAAGCGGTCTGCTGTCACGAGGCCAACATGAGCCCTAGAACCAAAACGACTACAAAGCTTGGATAGGGAGTGACATCACGAGCCCATCAGCATTTTCCCGGAACCAAAGACTATCCAGTGTCTGTATGCAGGGTCCCGAGACCTATGAGGACCAGTGTAGCACTAGGGGCCATTATATAAGGACCTCCCAGTTACGAAGGTAACTAGGGAAGTCGGAGATGGTTGAAGTCCCTTTTCACATCTACCTCTTAGTTGAACTTGTCTCTCTGTATCCAAGCCCCGACAGCTGCTGTGTATCGACCTTAGAATACTCAATGTGCAGATATCGACATCTTCAAAGTCACACATAACAAGATCGTACTGTCTGGGGTTTTGAAGAGCAGTAGCCCCTTCAACAGACTTCAGAGCTCTGTAGTCCACGAACACTGGATGTTATGTCTCGTACAGCTTTTGTCTAGTCAGAAGCCACTCCAGTGGCTAGTTCAAGAAGAGGACATAAAAGGCGGCTAACAGAACCAGAACTTGTGTAGCTGTACAGTATGTTTCAAAATTTTCGAATAGACGCAAGGTTTGCACCTTCTTGGTGGGTCTGATCTTTTGATGACCCGAGTGAAGAAGCCTGCTTTACCCATCATTGCGAGCATCACTAGCACCTAGGTACATCTGTGATTTCGTCGTCGACCCATATCACATACGACCATACCCACTGGAAAACTCGGGATCCCGTCCGCTCTCCCATAGATAAGCCAGTGAGGGCCGGATCAGTAGTTGAGTCGGTGACGATCAGCGAATACCTGGTGTTGTATGTTTTGTTTTATTTTTAATGGTTTTTATCGTTGATCTATGGCCAATTCTATCACAACCGCGGCTGCAGACTACAAGAGCAATCGTTTCACCCTCAACACCCAGGGCACGCGAGTCTGGAACCTAAAGGGCGACCTGGCTTAGGACAACAGTGACTTTAGGCCTAACGGCTAGGCTATACCTGCACAAGTCAGCTTTCTAAAGGTAGCGTCAAGCAATGGTTGTTCTATATATTGGAAGTGTGCAGGGTGATCAGATCTATAGTGAGCGGTGCGGTGCGGTGGACAACCACCACCACCCCCTATAGCTACGCAAGATGCCTTTACCCAGCAGTAAATCAGCTGTCCTGATCAAGACAGATATTCCCTGATCAGGCTTGGCTGAGACGCGATGGATAAAGTAGAGACTCTCAAAGTTCTTGTGTAGAGGTGATCAGAGTGTTCGTCATCACGAAAGACAGAAAGGATGCTCCCTTGAGCGTGGAAAAGTCCGATGAGTGTGTGGTCCTAATCTAAGTCCTTCCGTGTTTTCGAGGTTTCTATACCCCTGATCAGACCTTGCTTAGCTAAGAAATCTAAGAAACGGAACGCAAAGACCACCTCAATAGGAGCAGGAAACCCTGCCCCGTTCCAATATGCCGCCATAGGTCGTTCAAGCATGATGGTAGATCGAACAGGTAGTTTAGTAACAAATCTTTGCAGCTCCTAGCCGCACATAACTTGCATTTCTCTTGGTTTCAAGCGTGTCTCCCTGTCCGCACTTCCGTGTTTCTCTTTGTTTTCTAGGCTTGTTTTACATTTAGATTCATTATAGTTATAGTCTTTAGAAACACTAGGATCAATCTTTCCTAGCCTCCTCTAGCTTTGGTTCGAGTAAGCCATCGGCTATGTAATGGATATATAACGGACTAATCCCGTCCATTCAGTATTTGAAACCATCTTCGAAAGCCTCAAATCCCAGCTTATAGCAGCATATCTCAGGCGTTATCTCCTCAGGGATGCGAGGGCCCCATGGCTCCTCACGGGGTTTCCAGTTAATGTTCAGAAAGCTTCGATAGGGGCTCATGTCGGCGTACTTGATAGCTGAGCGGACCTGATCCACATTCCCTAGCGAGACTTCCCAACCAGCCTCCTCAATATCGTCGTCACTACTATCCTCAAAACGGTTGATCGCGAGAATACTCCCTGCATAGGACGCATCCATAATACGCTCAGGCAGGAACCACGAGGCTGCTTCAGCCTTATCAGCGATGAAGAGACGGCCCTGGACCTCCTGCTCGTAGTGATCTATACATGTTTTTGCACGCTATGCATCTGAGACTGATTGGGGCAAAGGCAAAGTGACAGCTTTGATTCTGTCGCTTTGGTGGTGCGGTCGTTTGCGATACCAATGAGTGCGATCAAAAAGGGCACGCGCGAGACAGGCTGAACGGGGCGGATGAGCAGTGTACGTCGTGTCATAGATGACAATGCCAAACGGGGGTCGCTGGGTTCGAAGGTCGGCTTCTGAGTCTAGCGAGCTCTCTAAGATTTCATAAGCCGCGAAGATTGGGGCGCCATCGTGGCTGGGCGCAGGCTGAAACATGGTTTTCTTCTTTGGGATTAGAAAAACCATCGGTGATGGTGGACTCTTGTTGTCATCTTCATCGTCCTCTGAAGCTTCGCTTTGTTCATTGTCCTCTTGGGCTTCTTCATCCTCTTCCGGGGAAGGACTGCGGTTGAAATCAGGACGGGGGCAGGCTCGGCACATGGTACGATGCGAGAGATCCGAGTTGTGGGAGAGGGGCTTAAATTCTATGAGTGTTGTCTCTGGAGTTTCAGATATTGCAGAGTATTTCGTTGGTTTATAAGATTTGATGGTAGGGGGGCGAGAAGTCAGATGTTACGTGCAGTAGTTATCCGTAACGATAACTACTGATAATACTACACATTGCAATGTGCCTTGCTGGCCAGGCAATTAGACCCGCTTGATTTGCTTGATTGAATTCCGGGGGTTTCTGGTTATTGTCTTCTTGAGTGGCCTGAATTGGCCTTTCACTTTCTTGAGATTGCCCACTTTGACCATTGATACTTGCATCACGCCGTAAGCTATTGTCATTTGCCCACATAGTTTTCATTGTTCTAGCCAACAATGTCTCTAGTGGTTCAAGTCGTCTTATTGCTTCATATTCTGCCCATCGTTCTAAAACATTCACTACAGTTGAGTTTCATTGGATAACAATTAGATCTCAAAGATATCCATTGGGACCCTGTGGGTAAAGATTAAAGTTTTGCGAATTTCCAGGAATGTCTTTGTACTAAAAGTGTTAAATCATGGTTAAATAATCTTTGCATCTTCTAGTTTTGCACTGCGGAGGGGATAAAATAGACCCTTGTGTATCCTGGCTTGATGTTGGCTTCTTGTTTAGCTAATGCCCACTACGATAAACAAGAGCCTGCAATGACGTCAACGATTCTGTGAAGGAATCTGTAACAATAGAAGTGATTCCTTAAGGAGAGCACGAATCATAATCAAGTTGGCAGTATCGTTTTGTGTCACGTTTGGTTGCTGCAACTCTAGAACTTTGTGGTCCCATAATAGAAAATGTTCGTTTTTCTGTGCCACCAGCATGTGCTGCTGTTGCGTTCCCATGTACGACAAAGCAGGTTGCCATGGTGTTGGTATGTGGTACCGCTGATCAAATCTGCGGGCTCCTCGGCTGATGGGTAACAGGCTGATAATTTTGCGGGACATGGGCTGGTCGTTTGAGTACCGTGAAGAGTACATGTTGTCCCGGGACTGCGGGTTCCCTGTAGCACCTGCACATCCAAACTGCATGTTGCTGTAATACGTTTTATTGCCGTCAGGCAGCATGATCAATGGTTGGCAGGATGGCGGGTGTGTAGCGTAGGGTTAGATGTTGTAAGAAGTTATCTTACTAGTAACATATGTGCTAGTAGTCCTTGACGTTGTAGGTCTACTACTGGAGGTAGTAATAACCGTTATTCTCGTAACGCACTTAGTCTGCCTTGCGCTTAAAGATTCCAGGCTCATAGAAATACTTTTAAGTGTAGTTAAAAGGCTGCATATCTTTGTAGCCATGCTTTGTCTAGATAAAAGGCTTTTTGGGCTTTTTTAAAAGTGAAGTAGAGCTGGCGTCTCAATTTCAACAAAAGAAATTGTGTAGGCAGCATAAGAATGTCCTATGGGAAGTTATTCTTAGTGATATCACCTCAAATAAGGGTCAAGTCGCTATCGTTAGATGCAAGACTGGTAGACAGCAGGTCGAGGTCTCACAGAGTACGAACCGTTAAGGTCATACAATGATAATAAATACATCAAGCCCCGGTAACGAAAATAAACTAACGCTTAAATATGTAATGACTATTCGTTTACAGTCGGCGCTTGTCTCGTCGAGTCCTTACATAAGTCTCTACCTTCATAATTCTCGTACACGGGTATCCTCTTGTGTCCTTGGTTCTTGTGGATTTAATAGCTTATAGCAAGTCGTTCTCAAAGGCTTCTTCTCAAGGTGACCAGTTCCCTATCTTCGGCCGCTGGCGCAGACCTGTTGTTGTGGCACAAGATCAATAGCTAGTATGGTTAGTGGTGGTTAGTCAGTCAGGTTGTCTGCTGCCCTTTCTCAAGCCGGCCAGTAGCTAGAGTATAGTTAATTATCGCTTAAAATGCTGCCATATCCAGCGATCAGTCGTATAAGTCTCTATCCTGCTTTCCTCTTAGACGCGCCGACACGTTGCTAGTCCTCACCCCCGTCACTTTTTACATTTTTTTGCATTGTGTCATCTTCGTCATATATTAGAAAGGAAATGCTTGAATGCCTCCATTGCCTCTCTGCACAGGCACACCTGTGACAGTGCAGTCCTTATCATGTATAGATCGCCGTTCAAGAGTAAAACCCCTGTTTGTATTTGTACAAGAACCCCGGCTTGTGTTCTAGCTAGTGTGTTATACAGCTAGCGCGCGTGTTTTTCAGGCAAAACTTTGTCGTCCTCTTGGAATACTCGCCTACGCCATCCAGTAGGGTCTAGCCGTTTTCATTTCTTTCTGCTCTTGCTATTATAAGCGCTGTAATGCCGCTTGATATCCTTTCGCCGCTAACGATCTCCCTTGATCAGCGGCTTCCATGCAGCTCTCTTGACCATTTGGCTTAGGTCTGCTTCTGCTGTGGTCCACGCTATCGGCACATTATTAGTCACGCCCCTTAGCTCCTTGATGGTCTTGTTTATACGTTTGATGGCTCTCTATCCTAGTTGGCAGTAATGCTAGCTGACGGCTTGTGTAGCTGCCTTGTTCCTACTCAGAGTTGTAATACAACTGTATCGCAGGCGATCTAGTAGCGCTCCTAATGTCCAGGGATAGGAGCCAGCTCGACTGTGGATTGATTTTGCTCTTCTCCGGCACCAAGTGTTTCCGTGGCGGTGGTTAGGCCACCAGTATGCAACGATACTATCAGAATCCGGTAATGGCACCATAGACGACGGTTCTATTCTTGGCCAAGGTACTCATCACCACAAGCGTCTACATCTATCCACTGCCGTTTTCTACCACCTCCATTGTCTCCTTATCCCCTAATCGTTCAAACCCTTTCTTTACATAGCTGTTTAGCATAGGGGTGGATCGTGTCCATTCTGGCGGGGCCAAGATCCAAGAAGTACCAAGGAACATAGATTGCAGTGTAGGGCAGGTTCACAGGCGAAGTGGAAACGGTGAAGTGTATAATCAATTTGTGCTGGCCCAATGATCACATACGACCACACCCACTGGAGAACTCGGGATCCCGTCCGCTCTCCCATAGATAAGCCAGTGAGGGCCGGATTAGTAGTTGAGTCGGTGACGATCAGCGAATACCTGGTGTTGTATGTCTTTTTTGTTAGCTTACAGCCAAGGTGGGGTCTCTATTCAACAATCACTGACAGTTTAAGAAGTTCTGTAGGTCTTAAGAGAAGATGGTCAGATTGCACTGTAGCTACACGTACGCATCTGTTGTAATAGCCGCTGCGCTTCCTAGTTAAGTACTTTACACTTGTGCCTGCCCTCTAGAGCCGTAAACGAGCTGACTGAAGCCCTTGCCACTGGACGCCGGACTGAGTCTCGCTCGCTGGCCAGGAGGCGCGAAGCTTGAAAATATCGCTCTTTTCGACGGCGCATCGCAGGTCGTGTCATTGTATTGCATCCATGCGCAAGCTGACCTAGCAAAGTAGGGATTGATTTTTTTCCCAACTTTTCTTTTTCAATCTTCACATTTGCTGAAGTTAGAATAAGCTCAATGGCAATCGCTTTTGATTGTAAGCTGTAAACGTGTTGTTAGAAAAGGGGGATTTGTGAATTTGTGAGGCAATAGGCAAGGCGCAGGCCAGCACCAGCCACATCTGGCAAGGGGTGCTCGGAGAGACACATGTTAATGGCACTAGTCGCAGTGCGATCACTCACGCTGTCGGTCTCTGCAGTAGCCTTTCCTTGAACAAGCCATTATAGGTGTCTTTCACATCAAAGCTGGGTAGGTTGAGCCCTTGGCGCCTCTACCATGCCGTATGGATGTGTTCGTAAAGCTGGGTGAGTCAAAGTGGTTGTGATGGATACCTAGAGGCGTCTTTTCTGGTCCATGATGGACCCCGATCAATACCAAAGAGAAGATAGCATGTTGACGTCTCTAAGGTAATGTATCAATTGCCTTTTTTAACTTGATATATCCATTTGGCTACGATGTTACCTATCATGCTGAGCCGTAATGAGAAGTTGGAAAGCCAGGCAACTACAGGAGGAATCCATATCATCTCAATGATGTTTGCAACGGAAAGACTATATTAGTTAACCCCGAGATGACACTGCTCCCTGCCGAACAAGTAAAAAAGAAAGCCAGATTACCAACAGCGGGCTAACAGCATCGCTAAATCCTCGTTCGCAACCATTGACGATTTACAACTCGTCCTCGCCGTTCCCAGCCCACATGTCAGTGATGATCACGGTTGTGTGACCATTGTTCATTGGGATTGGTTTCATGGGTAGGGTGAACACACTGCCATAGAAAATAGAAGACGTCAGTAATTGTCAATGTATAGAAGCTACTGAGGCGATGTATTCGTATCCAAGATATCAAAGAATGACTGGTTCACACAAGAAAGGAACTTACTCAATCCAAGTTGTCGTTGTGCTAGGTCCGGCGGCAGACGTGGTGACAGCCGGGTCAGAACCAGACTTACTTCCCGGGTTCGAGAGACAGACAACATCGCCAACATAGCGGCGGACGTTCTGACACGAGCTTCCAAGCTCTGCGTTCCAGGACACAATTTGAGCCCATGTAGCCTTCGCGGTGTTGGCGATAATTCCGCAGGTATCGCCGGCTTTGATGACGTACGGGTCGCAAGTAAGGGCCGTGGGGATACACAACAAGCTACCAGCGGCGGTAGGGAAATCGCCGCACCTGGAAAGCAGGTTGTTCGCCATCAGGAGCTGGGCCGTGTTGATGCGCTGCTGCTTGGCGACAGACTGGCATGTGTCCCCTTTCTGGACAATGTATGTTTTGCCGGCACATGTGGTTGCTGCTGTCGAGGTCGGAACCGGTGCAGTGCCCTGGGTGACCCAGGCAGGGCTTGCGACTGGGGCAGGTGTGACGGCCACGGTAGTCTTACAGGACGATGCAATCTGACTGAGGCCACTGGATAGGTCGGCGTTTGATGCCAAAGGCATTTCGATTTGTGTCTTGATAGCAGACAGCGCGCACTCATTGCACATCAAGTTCGGGTCGCCCGAGGCGGTTCTCAGCTGGTTCTCGGGGTTGATGCCGGCTAGTTTACCTAGTACCAAGTTGCAATTTTCACCAGCGCTGGTACGCCAGGCGCGGTCAGCATTACATGTAACTTCTGGACACTTGGTGTACGTACGCATTGGACGCACAGAGCACGTTGAACCGCTCCCATGCCAGCTCGGCACTGTAGCCAGCGTGGTAGCTGAGACCGTCAGGACCGTCGTAGCGACTGGTATTGCAGCCGGACTTCACCTGCTCCAGGTAACCACCGAGAGATACCCTGCAGTCCAACGTGCAAAGCAAGTCAATGGTGGTCTTATCGTAGAAGTTACCGATCTCTGTCGCCCACATCAAAGACGCGTCGCAGTTGATTGCCTGATTGAGGACTCCGATGCAAGTAGCGGTATAGCCCTTTGTGCCTTGAGGCACGTTGGGAAAACGAACATCAGCCACGACTTGGTAGTTGATACCAATCACAGCCCAGATGGCCGCAGACACGGACAGATCGACAAGCTTCATATTTGACGTTCACTTATTCGGGAGAAGAGGTGATGCTGGTTCAGTGGTGTGAAGATGAAGAACGAAGTTGTGGAAAGATGCAGGCGGATCGACCTTTAGCTGTAGCAATATCTTCGAAGGCAGCAGCGGCAAAACCAAAGGATTCGTTCATGTACCTACAACCGCTTACATTACCGACTCATTAGTGTTAAACCAGGTTGTCTTAAGCGGACGTGGAGACGATGGGGCTGATTTAAGAGCTTGTTGGCGCTAAGCTTTGGACAGTGAGACTGTCCTCGGTGTCTAACAAGGTTAATGAATCGTTCCGAGGTGGCACCGCAACCGGCAGGGGATAGACGAAGAGGGGAGTCTCTGTGGTACAGAAGTTCCAAGACATTGGCATTGTAACGTCCAAAATGCTTGGCTCGACGAACTCTAAGAACTCTCAACTTTATCCATATCTCTTTCCTAGGCATTCATATTCTATTCTGACTGTCTCCCACTCTCTTTGCTCTCGCCACAGAATGTTTATCGAGAACAACCCAGGCCAATCGGAACGGCCCGGACGCTAAGCTCAGGAAGCTCCACTAATCAGTCTCACCCCTTGCAATAAGGTGCCGGATGTTGGTACTCAATATCTCATGCGGTGATTGGCAAGGATCATCTTACAAAAGGGCACAGTCTAGGTCATTTGATTCTCCATATTATAAAATAATATGTTCTTCAAGAGTGGGACGTGCTTAAGGCGGGTAAAAGCAACCTCTACTTAATGGGGCAGAACAACCACTTTCTAACCAAATGCAGCCTCGTTTCCGAATCCCGTGTAAGTCGTGACTCAGGGTGATCAGTGCTCCGAACGACCGACAACCGAAAGTCCCTTCTGTCCAACGTTGTTCGGTTGTGACTATGTGGGCTTTTCAGGGTTCAGGTGTCGGCCCGGAAGCTCAGGCGAGCAGGATGTAACCTCGTTCCAACAGACAGCCCATTGGGGCTTCTCTGATGTCCACTTCTGAAGAAGGCAATTTGAGCCTCGTCCTCAAGGGTGACGAGAAGGCCGGTCTCAGATAGCTTGGATAAAATCTCCATATGCCTCGCTTGTGTTGCTAAGATCTTAGCCATGCATCTCTGGCCAACTCACGCTCTCTATCTCTCTCGCCTGATATTCACTTATCAACTCCCTCTGTGGCGGCACTTGTCGCACGGAGACGTCACTCTTTTGAATCTCTTTATCATCTTCTACATTCATTTATTGTGTCTTCTGCGGCGGTAGACACCGATCTTGCGCCAGCACCATGCTGTTTCTCGCAACGCTCCTGCTGGCAGCGCTTCTTGCTACCAGAAGCGTTGAGAGCAAGTCAGTCTTTGCCCATTTTATGGTCGGCAATACTGAGACGTTTGATATTGCAAAATGGGAAGACAACATTGCCCTTGCACAACAGGCACATATCGATGCTTTTGCTCTCAACATTGCACATGGCTGGAAGTACAACGACCAGCAAATCTCCAACGCTTTTGCGGCAGCCGGCGCCAAGGGCTTCAAGCTTTTTTTTTCCTTTGACTATGCCGGCGGGGATGTTCCTTGGCCAATGGCTGAAGTCAAGGCCCTCATCCAAAAATACGGCTCCTCTCAGGCTCACTTCCAGTACAACGGGAAGCCCTTTGTGTCAACCTTTGAGGGTCCTGACAACGCCGACGACTGGAAGAGCATCAAGGCTGACACAGGCTGCTTTTTTATACCGGATTGGTCATCTTTAGGCGCAGGCCCCGCCATCAATGCTGGAGACGGTGTGGCTGATGGTCTTTTCAACTGGGCCGCGTGGCCCTATGGGCAGCGCAACATGACGACTTATATTGACGCCTCGTACAACCAGCTGCTAGGCGGTAAGCCGTATATGATGCCTGTCTCCCCCTGGTTCTTTACCAACTTGCCAGGCTACAGTAAGAACTGGCTGTGGAAGAGCGGTGACCTTTGGTATGAGCGCTGGAAGCAGGTGGTGTCTATGGACTTTGAGCCTGAGTTCTTGGAGATCATTAGCTGGAACGACTACGGCGAGTCTCACTACATTGGACCCCTTGACAACACCCAGTATGAGGCTTTCCAAGTAGGAGACGCCCCGTACAACTACGTCAAGGACATGCCCCACGATGGCTGGCGAGAGCACCTGCCCTACCTGATAGATTTGTACAAGACCGGTACGGCTTCTTTTACAAAGGAGAGTATGGTCACCTGGTTCCGGACCTCGCTCAGTGACACCTGTGCAGACGGAGGCACCACCGGAAATACGGCTTCCCAGCTCCAGCTTGAGTACGAGGCGCGTGACCTGACGCCGGACCGCATCTACTTTTCGGTCCTCCTGGCCAGTTCAGCTGAGCTCAAGGTCTCATTCGGAGGCAGAGACTACTCTATCAAGGACTGGGACTACATCCCCGACGGCGGTGTAGGAGTCTACCACACCAGCATCCCTGTCCTTGGAACCGGCGGTGCGTGGCACGCTCAAGTCGTCAGGGGCAGTAGCACCATCATCGACTATCTAGTTCCACAGGGCATCTCAGGAGACTGTCCTTCCGGCGTCACCAACTGGAACCCTTGGGTCGGTTCAGCCTCTAGTGGAGGGTCCGTATCTGGGAAACCTCCTCGTGACTTGGCTGATCAAGTCTGCATCGCAGGCTGGGGCGAGGGCAATTTCAACGACTTGTGCGAGTTCACGTGCAAGTATGGCTACTGCCCCTCAAGTGCCTGTGTCTGCACCAACATGGGAGAAGCCATTAAGAAGCCGGAGTCCACAGGAGTGAAGGGCTACCCCGCTAATGGCGACGCAAACTATGGCGGTCTTTGCACATTTGCCTGCAACCTGGGCTATTGCCCGTCGACAGCCTGTGCCACGGAGGAACAACGCGAATATGTTCCAACCACATCGCCCTTCAACCCAAACACGTGCGTCACTGGTGGTGGACATGGCAGCTTCTCACGCATTTGCAGCTGGGCGTGCCATTATGGCTTTTGTCCCATCCTCTCCTGCTTTTGCTCTATGGAGGGTCCCCTCAACTTGCCACCTCCTGTTGTCAAGGTCAGCGGTATCAAATCCAACCTGGGCAACGACAACGGCCTCTGCGCTTTTGCCTGCTCGCATGGTTACTGTCCCTCTCCGGAATGCAGCTCAGATGACGGCGATACTTCTGACGGTAGTGGCGGCAGCAGCAGTGCTATGGACATCATCGTAGGATACTTCCAGGCAGACAGTATCTCGCGACGGGGCTGCGGACAGCGACCAGCGAACTTCGTGCCGACGGACTCGGTTAGCCACATTAATGTTGCATTTGGTTGGATCGAGGCTGGCACGTTCGCCCTGATTCCGGACGCCAACGGCGATGAAGATCAGCTGAGGCAACTTGCAGCGCTCAAGGGGCAGGCAACAGGGCTGCACGTTTGGCTAACGCTAGGAGGCTACGACTTTTCGACCGGATCACGGAAAGCGTCCGGCACACAGGGCATCTTTAGCGATATAGCCAGTACGCATGAGAACCGCCAGAAATTCTTGGCTAATCTGGTGTCTTTTCTCCAGAAATTCGGGTTCGATGGCGTCGATATCGATTGGCGGTGGCCCCAGACAGGTGAAGATGCGACCAACTACGTGATCCTGCTGGATGAGATGCGGGAGTACTTTGACACGCAGTCCGCAGGCTCTACTGCATGGGGAATCTCATCCACACTGCCGGTTGACACCACCATCCTAGGACGCTTCGACCTAGCCTCCATAGCCGCCTCAACCAACTGGATCAACCTTGTTGCCTTTGACATTGAGAGTACAGACAAGAGCACCACCCGAGCTATGTCAGACAAGAGCTCCATTGACGCATCACTCGGCTTCTTAACAAATGCTGGGGTACCACACACGCAGATCAATCTCGGTATAGGTTTCTTTGGTCGTACTTATGCTCTCTCCGATAAGTCCTGCACCGGTCTTGGCTGCTCAGCTTCTGGCTTTGGCGTGGCTGGGAAGTGCAGTGGACAACCCGGGTTCATGTCTTACGATGAGATCCAATCCGAACTTGCCATCGGCAGTGGCAGGTTTGACGACAAGACTGGCACTAACTACCTCAGGTATGTTGACTCATGCGCCATGCTATTCTTTTCAAACCGGAATTCTAACAATTGATGTAGCTACGGTGATGCTCAGTGGATCTCTTATGAAGACCGCAACTCCATCATTGAAAAAGTCAAGTACGCAAAAAGCAAGGGCCTCCTAGGCGTCGCCGCGTGGGCCATCGACCTGGATGATGATAATCACCAACTCCTGAACGCCACTCTCTACCCCGGAGGCCTCGGGAGCCTCTCGTTAACAACTGGCACAAACCACGACGACTCATCTAATTACACTAATGTGGACATCAGTAGCTGTTCCTGGAGTGACTGCACAACGTCAGGCATCCTGCATTGCCCGGTCGGCCAGCAGCGTCTCATCAGCGACCGCTGCAGTGTGGATCCTAGGTCAGGAGCAAAGCGTTACAAGGCTCTTTGCTGTCCTCTGGGACAAACACCCGACCCCAAGACCTGCGGGTGGAATCGGCTGGATGGCGGCGATTGTTCGGGGTCGGGATGTGATATCAACCAGGTCTCCATTGCTTCGGACAAGTGGTTCATCAATAACAAAGGAGTGGAGAACTACTGTTTCTATGGATCAGCCACCTTTTGCTGCGACGCCGTAGAGACGGGCGTGAACGTATGTGACTGGGACGATATATGTGTCAACATCGGTTCCAACGGCCTTCCCAGTACGGACAATGTATGTTCAAAGGGCCGCAAGTTCGTCACGTACGCAAAGCACGCCCCAGGCCATGGCACCTGTCAGGGAGACGCCAAGGCCAACTCATGGATGCCCTACTGCTGCGATCAGGACGTTGACACGTCTTCTTTCCAGTGGTCTGGCGTTGGGGCTTTGTTGACGGCGGCGAGTCCAAGTGCGCGTCGGCCAAAACCTGCCCTATTGGCAAGACTGCCATCGCCACGTCAAACCTGGGCGGCGGCGCAGACTGTACTTACAGCGAGCTGGGCGGCTCCACGTTTTTCAACCCTGCGCTCACCTACAACGTCCAACGCACGCTTTGCGCAGACCCCAACGCACTCAGGCGGCATATTGATACGCTCCCCATCCCTTTGGAGAATATCTTCCCCCATCCCGGTCCGTCGACGGACAAGCAGAAATGGGACGTCAAGCTGGACCCCACCATGGGCGGAGCCGATCCTACACCTGAAGAGAGCACCAACGCCGACAAGAACTCGTTTGGCTGGTACATCATGTCGGGCCCTGAGGCCGAGCTCACGTCTTTGAACAAGCGAGACGGGTCTCACTGGGAGCTTTTTGACTGTGAGGCGGGAGCGATGCACGAGAAGCGGCACACGGTTCGAGCCGTGTGTACCGACAACTCGGACGCAAGCAATTGCGGCATCATCCACAAAGGCCGAGGAGTGGCTGAGACGGTGGTGGAGATGCCAGAAGGGTGCGGCCCCGGGAGGTACGCCATGGCCGTCTCCTTGACGCCTTCTGACAACCAAACGTTGCCCCATCGCCTGGTCAAGAGGAATCCTCAACTGGCTGATGCCTATGTCTACGACTTTACATTTGACTACGATTTCTCTCCCCTACGAAAACGCGGCCGAGGATCTAACGTGCTGCTGCGTATCGACTACAGCGATGACCCAGGGTACTGGAGCGATATCGTCGCGGCAGCGCCGACCAAGCTAAAGCGATCGAAGCGTCAGATCGAGGAAGAGGTCCACCGCGACCACAATGGCTCGTACAAAAAGTACATGTATCACTTGTGGTCTATCGACAAGCGGTCGACATCCCAAGACGAACTGCATGAGCTGCACGCCCGCTGGTTCTCAAAGTCTGGAGCAATCAAGGACTGGATAGACCGGTTTAGTAAAGTGGACGCAGAGTACGAGTTGGTCAGACACCGAGTCAATGAGCAGATCCGCTGGAACCTCTACGACGAGTCGATAGCTTGCAAAATAAAGGGTGTCGACACGGTGGGCTACTTCAAGGCATGGGCCGACCTGAACGTAAACATTGAGACGTCGGCTCTAGTGACCCTAATTGGCAACATGGGCGACTTGAGTACCTTTGACGAGTCACACGTACTGTTTCGTAACAGCGGCTCGGTCAAGGCCTCTCTCAACGTAGAGGCGTTGGTGACCCTCCATTTCCTCACCGGCCAAATCGAGCTCTTTGGTCTGCAGAACTTTGGGGCGACCTTCAGCGTCCCCGGCATCGTGACGATCGGTCCCAACTTCCGAGTCCTCGGCCAGCTCCAGGGCACCGCCACGATGCACGGTCAGGCCCGCGTCGACCTCAGACTCGCCGAGTGGGACTTCACCCACCAGTTTCCCGATGCAAACGGTGGGATGACTGACGTCCTCACGACGGACATCAGTCCAAAATATTCCGGAGCGACGTCTGCGGACCCTATCAAGCCGTTGCAGGAGCCTGAGTTTTACTACGACGTTTCTGCAAGTGGCGAGCTCAACTTGATGGTAACGCCCAAAGTTACACTTGGCATTGTCTTCAACGATGACTCCATTCCTGATGCCTCTGTGAGTTCTAGTGTTTACACTCCTAACAGGAGACGTTGGACTTTGGCTAACCATGTAATTAGATCGACTTTGGTGTCAATGGTGCTGCGACCTGGTACGGCTCAGCTGGCTCAAATTCAGACACAGCTTGGGAATACTGTTATGGAGTCAACGCTCAAGCCGAGATGTTTGCGGAAGTCTCTGCCCCGTAAGTGTTGCCGTGGTATTGTTTGCTCTCTGGGGTGTCGATCCATGCTGACTTTCACCTCCTAGGTCCTTGTTTGGAGTCAGCTTGAACAGATACTACAGCATCTGGAGCACCGGAACGGTTTGTTGCTTGAATTCTTCCTGCGCTCATTCTATGATCCGCCTGCCTCGACAAGAACAAGACTGACGCTTTGCACAGTTCCCCATCGTTGAGAAGAAATGTGCTGCCGCGGCACCATCGCTCACACAGACACAACCAAGCAAGCGGTCCGCCAAGCTGGTAAAGAGAGATAACTTGATTGGATCTCTAATTTGCCCTGCAGAGTCCACAGCAAACGCTTCGGATGTCGGTACTTGCCCAGTATGTGGGGTGAATGCTGACAGTTCTGGTTCTCGGCGAGTCAAGAAGAGGTATGGCTACATCCTCGAGGAGAGGGCCGACGCATGCCCGCTTCTGAGTAGTGATATCTGCTCATATGCCGACTCCTCGAGTGTCTCTGGGCGCTCAACACCAAACAACGACACCACCCCGTCCCTGGTCGAGAGGCAGGCCAACCTGAAAGAAATGACAGTGACGTTCGGTGGTAAATACCCTAATATCGATCTCGATGTCGGGCGGTATGCGCCCTGTGGGAAAGCCAAGAATAGCCCATATATCCTGAAGAACATCGTCACTATTACTCCCGGACTGGTCTGCAGTCCGACCATTGTCTTAATGGATGATGCTACAGCTAAAGCTTTATACTCAGAAATTGGGTTTGAAACGGAACACATCTACGAGCCGCAGACGTTGACTGCATTTTACGAATGGCTCGGCAAAGGGGCAGGTACCACGGTAGGCGCCTACTCAATGGCCACACCAGAATGGGTGGCTGAGGTGTTACTCGGCGAACTCAAACTGGGCGGCACCGGTCAGACCTTCCAATTCGATCAAAGTTTTCTCGGAATCACTGTAAACCCTCAAGGCAATACGGTGCACGAAACTCTGGCGTTGGGCTTCGGTCGGTCAGACACCATCAGAGTAGGAAACAAGTTCTCTAAGGAGCGCAGCGAGTCCCATCTCGCACTGGTACAGTGGGAGACGAATAATTATAAAGGGGTATGGATGGGTGGCGGTACACCCAGATACAACCCGACCAAGGTTAAACTCAAGAACGATCGGCAAACGCTCCGCGACATCATGGCTACCTTCACGTTTCTGAAATTCGTGCCGCCTAATGCGCTGACGGGCCAGAAGTATGCGAAGAACGAGGCCATCTGGAACAAGTGGATGCGCGTCTCCAACTGGTTCGACTTCGTGTTCTCTGAGTTTGATCGGCAGTTCACCGCCATCAACGGTTGGAACTTCTGGCCTGGCCACCCTGTGAACAATGCAGGCGGAAACCCATCGCTGCGCGCCTTGTACGCTGAATTCATTGAGGATCAACTGGCTACTATTGAGAGGAACGTGGCTACTTTCCTTGCGGATGCCGAGAGGAAATATCTTAACGTGCATGCACCCGTTAATCCCCAGGGTGTGCGCGTCTGGGACGATGACACCGACCCAGCCTGGTATTACTCCGCTTTTGGGCCTGGCGGCTGGGCTACAGCTCCGGTGGCCACCTTTCCTAGGGTTGCGGCAAGCAACGGCTGGTCCGTTTATGGCGCTACGGGCCATCTGAGCATGATGGTAGATGGAGCAGGGAACTTTGTGACCGGTCTTGCGGCTCCGGATCGCATATGACTGTGCATTTCTTGTACAACAATCTTCTTTCCTTTTGTAAATATATAAGATAGATGTGCACTAAGAGCACCATAGTTAACCTTTTCTAGCCTCCTCTAGCTGTCGATTAAGCACGCCATCAGGTACAAAGTGATTGTAGAAAGGCTGAAGTGCATCCACCATCTCTATAAAGCTGTCCCCAAACCCCTCAAACCCTTCCCTCAAGAATTCCACACCGGGTCTTTCAGGAAAGGCATAATTTGGATAATCAGTAAGTAGCTGCTGCTTGCGGGGTTGCCAGTTAATATGAAGATAGCTACCAGAGCAACTTGCATCAGGGTTGCTCTTAGCTGGATGAAACGGCTCTCTGTTACTAAGCGCCTTTTCCCAAGAGGCTACATCGTCATCGCTATCTTCCTTAATGCAGTTTATAGCGAGGATATTCCGCGTAAACATCCTATCCATAATGCGCTCAGGCAGAAACCAAGAGGCCGCCTCAGCCTTATCGGC
Source organism: Colletotrichum spaethianum (assembly GCF_022836535.1). Classification (NCBI taxonomy): domain Eukaryota; kingdom Fungi; phylum Ascomycota; class Sordariomycetes; order Glomerellales; family Glomerellaceae; genus Colletotrichum; species Colletotrichum spaethianum. The sequence goes on along the minus strand of NW_026054812.1, from coordinate 334,789 downwards.
AATCAGAAGGCGGCTCCGGATCTCTTGCTCATGGTGGCGGATGCAAGCCTCTACGCGTTCTTCGTATGAGAAGGATTGCGGCAAGGGTAGCGTAACAACCTCAAGCCGGGGTAATCGACCTCTGCGAGACAGTATGGTGCAGTCAAACATAGCGCGCACGAGCTGAGTGCTGCGGGTAGGGCGGGCAGTGTGTGTTGTGTCGTAGACAACAATGCCGAACATGGCACGTTGGGACCGAAGTTCAGCTTCTATTTCTTGAGTGGTGATTGGGACTTGATAGGCGGCGAAGGTTGGGGCGCCGTCGTGGCTAGGCGCGGGCTGGACAACGGTCTTCAGTAGTTGAGGTGGTCGTGGTCGGCAATATTCCTCTTCTCCTTCATCTTCCTCTCCTTCATCTCCCTCTCCTTCATTGTTTTCTTGCGCTTCTACCACTTCTCCTCGGGAATCATAACGGGAAGGGAATGCTGGGCAAGGGCAAAGCTGGCACATCGTAGGATGCGATGTCTGCGGTGATTGAGGAGCACAGATTCGAGGTGTGTGTTTGTTGTTTTAGGGATTTTTAATAGAGAGAGAGAGGAAATATGTTTGGTGGGGTTGGTGGGGTTTAGTGGGGGGGGGGGGGGGGGGGGGGGGGGGGGGGGGGGGGGGGGGGGGGGGGCGGTTTAGTCAAAATTCACTGCCGCTGCTGCCTACCTTGATCTCCGTCAGCACCGGGACCAAGCCCTGCTCTCTTATCTATTACCCGATATTTGCTCTCCTTGATCACCTGCACACCAAGGCCAGTAACAGCATCGCCAATCTTTCAGGAAGCCAATGAACATGGCAAGATATTAGGTAGATGTGGCGTCATTGTCAAGCTAAAGGTTGGGGTCGTGGACAGCATCAAGAGACGGGGTTTCCCCTCTCAAATCATGGCGGTTGATACCAGAAGGATGTATGTTGAACAAGGATTCAACACTGTATCGTGTGTGTAATCTCCGTGAACTCTCAACAGAGTACGGTATCTGCCATGAGCGAGGCCGCATTTCTTTCATCCATTTGCAAATAGCACATTGAGGCGAGAACGGGTTCGCTTGCTGCTTGAGTTCTTCCGACAGACTTCTGATGAAGTAGAGCTGGCGGTTCCCGCTTGCTCGAGGGAGGCCCAACAGCAAGCGGAGTAGTGCGTGGTTTGATGAATATGTTAGAGTCCTCATTGGCAACTCCAGTCATCTAGGTCCCTTGACTATGTTCTCCTTGAGCCAACTGGTCTAAAGTCGTGACATAATTCCCATGGATCGAACTTCAACAACAATGACAAATCAGGCTCAAATAAAATAATCATAACCTCAACTGGGTCGGCTTCTGATAGTCTGGACAACATTCCGAACAGTGCTGGAATGTTGCAGCTCGTATACAAGGTATTCGGATTCAACGCTGTGAGACAATGCTTACCAAGTTGACTTGCGGTTTTTGTAATCTTGAATGGCGACTGTATGCTCGTCACGATATGATGTTTGTATTAACTCTCCACTTGAATGTTTGAATCCCGTTCATTAAAACAAGATCAGGTTTTCAGAGACGCAGCGATTTATTGCGACGAACAGACAGGCCCAGGATTTCTTCCGTCTACAGGAAGATAGTAAGTCGACTGATTTAGGGCCGCTTGCGGTTAAAAGCCAGCCGTCGAGCCACTACTCCTCCATCGACGTGATGATCGACTGACTGACTCCTCGGACACGAATAACCAGAGCCGGTAATGTCTGAGATTATAGATCGATTGTGAAAAGGGGCTTTGAAATTAGGATAAGTTCAATCAGTGTATCACTAGACAACAGGTTCACATTTCACCAACATGTACACAGGGATCAAATGACATAGTAAGTAGAGTGGGTATAATATTCAGTCAGATGTGACAATGGTTCTATATATGTCACGCGGGAAATGCGTAGGCTCAAGGCGATGTTATCGCCATTCTCTTTGGAGTCTCACAGCTGCAACCCAATATCGGCATCAAGCACAAGCTTTGCCCTGGCCTCCGTGTTTCTCTTCTTTCTGTCGATAGTTTCCTCCATCTTCCTCAAAGCAGCCTCTCTATTCACCAACTTGGAGAATGCTCTCAGCGTATAGTCGTCTGCCTCGTACCCTGCGGCCTCGAGCCGCTGTAGCGACTGCACCGTCTTATTGACGTCCTGGTTCTTGGCGTGGCCTGCGACCAAGGTGTTCCATGTGACGAGGTTCGGCTCCACGCCGTGCTGACGCATCATGGCGAGGATGCGTTCCCCCGAGCCCTTCTCCTTGTGGAACAGAAATCCATGCAGGAGGATGCTCCATGTGAAGACGCTTGGCGCCGGGTGAAGCGGCAGCGAGGGCGACGACGATGTAGCAAGAGTGGCCTCGACTGCCAGTTTCTTCGTGGCGCTGGTGGACTTGCTTCGCTCCTCGAGCGTGTGCTTGAGCATGTCGCCAATAATATCTAAGGCCGCGCGGAGCATGCCCGGCGACTCGCATAGCGCCTTGATGACAACGTCGTATACGAAAGTGCCCTTTTCTCGGACGAAGTTGGTGGCGACGGGACTGCCGTTGGAGATGAGTTGTCTGAAATAGGCGTAGAGCGAGATCAGATTGATCGGCTGTGAGAGACTCTTCACGTAGGCTATGAACATAATGCCCAGAGTGGCGCCTGTCGGGCTCAGCTTGTCCGGGACTGCGGACATGGCCGCATCTAATGCAGGGAACAACTGCCGGGCTAATTGCCAGTCCGCGGGCATCTCCAAACCCCGTGAGGCATCGAGGTAACGCGAGAGGTCGACTGGGATGAGCGACTGCAAAGGCGCAAGATGAAAGATCTTGGAGTAGAAGTGCAGCATCGGGCCGAAGGCTGGCACAGAGCCAGGGCCTGCACTCTTGTTGTCTTTAGTCTCCGCCTCAGAGAAGTGAAGGAGGGAAAACAACAAATCATTGAGGAACGGCACATCGATTGCATTGTGCTCGGCAGCACCTTCTACAACACGTTCGACAGTGGATGCCGAAAGAGCTCTCTTCGCTCCGTCGAGAAGGGTAGACCACATGATAGAATCCGGCTCGATGTCGTGCCGTTGCATGACCTGGAAAACTTCCCAAGCCTTCCCCGGTTGGCCCGTCAAGCACAGCGACCTGATTACTGCCGTATAGTTAACCATATTGGGGACGAAGTCATGCTCAAGGAGGACACCAAATGCGTCCGCAGCGGAGAACTCGTCGCTTGTTTTGATGTTCTTGGGCTCAAGGGCAAGAATGGAGGTGCAGAGACTTGACCACTGACTTGAGTTGAGATCGGCGCCTCCGTCTTCGATAGCTTCGATGGCCATCTGCAGAGCAAGCTCCTTGTTTTGCGGGGTCTTTGCAAGTCGGCTAGCCATGTGTAACAAAGTATGATGGTGTAGATTGTGGCCATTTTCCCTCAGGCAATGATAAAGTGCCTCAACATTCTCGATGCTCGTGGTGGCCGTAAGGTTGTATATGGTGTTTTGCGGTAGACGAACATGATTTTGAGGCGTCTTGTTGATGATCGCAATAACAAAATCGCACAGAGACTTGGCATGAGTTGCAAGTGCGTCACCAGCCAACTCTTGACCTTGCCATTTGGCAAGAAAGTGAACAGCATCCTTGAGAGCATAGCCCGGTGGTGTAAAGTCCTCGGTGGTAATCTCAAGAAGAGGCAGCGCTCGATCAGGGCAAGACCATAGAGCGGAAAATGTGAGAGTATGCCAACTTTCAGAATCAGCTCTCTTTTGAATGGGCCATGAAGCCCAGTTTTCGATCGCATGTTCAACGGCTTGACGGTCCATAATCCAATTCAGCCTTTCAGGCACCTTATAAGAGGAACCTCGCGCCGCAAACTCGAATAGCCTGATAAAGTCGTTCTTCCAGTTCGCAAAGCGCTTCAGTTCTGTCTCGTTGAGATGATGCCGCAAGTATCCGTATTCCTGGTATCTCGTATTCTTTTCTCGTGCCAGCTCGTGTGCCCAAGGGCCAGTCTTCGTCGGGGTTGCGGCCGTCTCGGCCTCGATGCGTTGAACGGATTGTCGCGCGAAGAAATCCGGTCGATTCCTGATCATGTCGATGCCAGGATCGGATGCTAGGTACTTTGGTTTGATCTTTCGAATCCTGAACGGCATTTGGCCAGAGGACGGGCTGACCACGGTGCTTTCGTGTCGAGCTTGGAGGAGCACCTGGGCTTGGCCAGCGTTGAAGGACTGACGGCCACGTCGTTGAATGCGCTGCAAACATGGCCGGCATACGAAAGGTTGCGACATTGCGCTGGTTTGAACGGAGAACCAACGCGGAAGTGTAGGGTTAGCTTGAGAAAACCCTGGGCTGGTGAGGCGGCATGTTCAAATTGCAGGATGGTCGTAGTGTTCGTCGAGTTCAAGGTTGCTAGGTTGGAATCGCGAAATTTCGGACGCTACAGCTCCCCAGAGTACCCCTGCACTTCCCGAAGCTAATTGCGACTATGGAAAGCCCGTGCATCTTTAGCGCATTCATGGGAAGTGTTCCGCCGTGGCTGTAATGGCTTTGGCAAATTTCCGCCCCACTACCAGCCGGCCACCAACCTTCGACCGTAAACTTCTCGATCGAACGCGCTGGAAAAGGATCAATATCGGACTGTAATCCCCGATCACCGACCTCACAAACCACCACGCTACACTCTCGACAATTATACCTTCTTCTCTTACGAAACCTGCCATCACGCAATGTCCAGCTCGCAAGGGACCCTGAGCGCCGTGACAGACGACCGCAAAGCGCGCCTGGCGAAGCTCAAGAACCTGAAGAGAAAACAACCAACGGACGAGGTCGTTCCCCCGAGTCAGAACGTGCAGCCTCGCCGCCAGCAGAGCCAGATGTCACAAAACTGCACCTCTCCGGCCGAAACTACGACCCGGAAGCACGAGGACCCAAGCTCGGTTTCGAGGCGCCTCCCACACAAGATTTGGAACAGCCCACGCTCGAGGAGCTCGCGGCAGACATTGAGGCCGACGTAAGGAAAAAGGCGGCTGAGGAATCGCAAGACGACAAGGGCATAGACCTCTTCAAACTTCAGCCGAAAAAGCCGAATTGGGACTTGAAAAGAGATTTGGAGAAGAAGCTAGAGGTCCTCAACGTGCGGACGGACAATGCAATTGCGAAGCTTGTGAGGGAGCGCATCACAGGTGCGCAGAAGGCGGCAACACAGGCGAAGCAGGTCGATGCAGGGAGCAGAGAGGGCGACGCGGCTGGAATGGACGGCATCGCGCTAGTTGAAGGTGTCCGCGTCCGTGAGAGAGAGGAAGAAGAGGACGAAAGACGAGAGAAGGAGGAGGATGACGATTTGGCTAGCTGAGGCGAAAGCATCATGTATGAGACGGTAAAAGTTCCTTGTATTATGGCTTCAGATCAGGCATTCTCCGTCTGATCTTCATCTAATTGATACCCAACGGCTACCTGCCCATGTTCAATGACTGCGTCAGAGCCAGTCTCTTGGAAAACGGACTGAGACTGCGCTCCCGCTCTAATTGTCTTTGCTCCGGTCGTCTCTCCTGCCTTTCGTTTCTGGCAACACGGTCAACCCGGCGCTCGGGGCCGTCTCCATACCCAGAGTTTCTGGTACCACCTCGGCCTAGACGGCCTCCGCCTCTCGCGCCCCGACGGTCGGGTGATCTTGACAGCGACCTCCGAGTGCTGTTAGCACCGCCGTCACGAGAGATGGACGATTCTCTTGAACCGGATGGGTCGCGAGCAACGCCGCTCCCGGCTGGTCTCACACGGTCTTCGTCCCTCTCACGGTACTTTCTCTCGTAGGTTTCGGGGGGCGAACGGCTGTCCCGAGACAAAGATCTTTGGCGACGTCTAGGCGGAGACTGTGTGTGTCTGCTCCTGCCTGAGCGCCTGGAGACGGGGCGAGCATCCTCGCTCTCTGGGCTGAACGATCTTGGCCTGGAGGGCTTGCGGTCCTCGGGGGATCTCTGCCTCCGACGAGAAGGCACTGGGGATGGTGAACGTCGTCTGGGCGGCGGTGGCGGCGAAGCAGAGCGGCTCGTTGAAATGGTGGAAACGGAGTCAACGGACTCGGACCGTTGGCGTTTGCTCTCAGTTTTTCTGATGAGCTCATCGTCCCTCTCTTCTAATTCCCGCTTTCTGGCCCTTTCAGCCTCCTTCTTTGCAAGTTCAGCATCTGCAATACCCTTCCTACATCTCACGTTAGCAGACAATTCGATTGACAATGCAAGCCGGAGTACTTACTTGCGATCCGCATCGTCTGGGGTTTCATTCGTCAACTTTGGCATGAGCTTCGGGTTGCGCAATTGCTGAGTTCGAGAGGGCCGAGACACGTAGGGACGGGTCTGGGCCGGCTCCTTGCATTCGTATGAGTAGTGACGTTCTGTGGAAGTTAGCGCAGTGTTTGTGATGAAGCGATCAACGATGAACTTATCTCTCTTGAGACACTTTTGGCACTGGACGTTTGCTGGTGTGGATTGGCGAGGGCCGCCACGTCCTCTATAGGGGTGCATGACTGACGATTGCTGTCTGTTTGATGGGCTTTTGGGGGTTTACTGCCAGTTTCTCGCTGTTTCGGCGTCCTGTACCAAGACGTGGTCTATTTCAGGATTTGATCTGCGGTATGGCAGGTGAATGCAGGTTGAACGGTTTCTCGTCTCTCTTGCTAACAGAGAACCTGAATCTTTTAGTAACAATCTCGTCGTGCTAAAAGATACCCGATCGAAGGTTGGTATTTCGTTCCTGGGGAACGAAGCTGATCAATGCCTGCAGTTTAATTCGTTTGGTGTTTCTGCTCAGCAATGGGATTCGATTTTGAGAGACCGGCGACACCAACCAACGTAAGGTTGGTTGCTTATGTAAGGTCACCTTAAGGTAGTGATCCGCATGGATCTCCCAGACACGAGAGTCCTTTCCTCGGGGGCGCGTATGTCGAACAGTGACCGGAAAAGCACCAGCCCCTCCGTCTACGCACCAGCCACACCCACTTCGAAATCTGCCGGGACTAAGCCACTTTCGGTTCAGGCTTTGGCCTTTTGTCTCTCGCCAGCGCCAACCTACTAAGCCCGAGACGAGACCTGCTCAATCCTCACCAGAATTTGTGACCACCACTCGATTCTTCAGCTTGACGTCCCACACGACGTTGCGGAAGGGATGGCAGCCGTCTGACACCATCTAATACCGACTTGAGACCGCTGTCCGCTCGATTGGGAGTTGCCGGCATTTAAGCTTCTAGCTCCTCTACCACGGCTCTACGACCGAGAAATAGAGACCAGAAGAGAAGAGGAACCTCACACCTTTTTCCCGGAGTCAGTTATCGCGACACAATTCCATTATTTATATTCCAGATACCTCGCTTGCACACCGTGAGCGAGCTAGCGAAACAAATTGCCAAGGGTGAGTGAGCCTGAGCCTGTCGGTTCCGTTCTCCAGTTTCCCCATCTTCTTTTTCCCTTTCCAGCGCAATCCCAAAAACCCACACCACAGCTCTGTCAATTCCCTCCCACACTACATCGTCTGCACCACACCACCCACACCCACCCCCTCTTTTCAAGCCCGTGACGGACCATCTGCCTCGCAGGCCGCCAAAAAATTCACAGTCGCCTCGTCTCATATATTGCGCGCTCACCTGCCAGCTACCTGCGATCCAGTTCTGGGCTACAACCGCTAACGGACAACCACCCGGGCGCAGACCTGATCCAAGCATCCGACGACGCCCATTTCTCCTCTCTGACGAGAACCGGGGCTACCAACCATCGACCATCCAGGAACACTCCAGCTACGATGACGAGCTTGTCCCGACGATGATCCACGGTATTTCTTTCTCGCTCTGCAGGCCCGCCTTGATCCAGTTTGTTTCTTGATTTCGGATATCGTCCTTCATCCTCTTTTCAATCCTGGTTTCCAATTCGTCTCGTCGCGCGTCACCAGCTTTCCTGCGCGATTCACCTTGAGCAGACGACTTCCATTTCTATCCCACCACCAACGGCTGAAGTCGAGCCACCTCTGAACCTCTACTTCAGCTATGGCCACTGCCCACATGTCATCCGACGTTCCTAAGCCCTCTTTCGCAAAGGTGCGCTGCGCTTCTGAGCTGCCCCTCGTTTTCCAAGCTCAGTTGTTGCCTAGCGATAAATGCTAACATACCTTGCGCTCGTCTAGGTCGCTGCATCGGCATCAAAAGACAACCTACCTGTCACTACCGTACGACGAGTAACCGCATCAGCTCAAGACCGCCCAGACCAAGCCTCGTCCTCTGACGCCGCCCCTGTTCCTACACCCTTCCTTGCAAACGGAGCCGACAGCCACCCATCTCTGGCCATGAACTCCACGAAACCCGCACCGACTGCCGCCAAGCGCGAGCCTGCCCTGCCCAAGAAGGCTGATGCGACCGACCCTGTCGTGGATGGACTGAAAGACCTAAACATTGGACAACGAACACCAAGCCTCGTCGTCAACGGAACGGGATCTTCGTTCAACGAGCGATCAAAGTCTCTGACCAAGGACGGTTCAGACGATTCCCAGAGAGCTGACTCGAGCTCCGAGCTCGGCACTAAGCCTCCTAGTCTAGACGGGAAAAGCATCACGTCGGGAACAACTTTCGCGTTGGATGAGAAGGAGTCACTGCGACCGGACGACAGCGCCAGCGTCAAAGCCGCGGCTGCCGAAGATGACGACTCGTTTTCCTTCCGAGGACCGAACCTACCCAGTTCTAGGATGGGCTCTGATATAGCTGCACGTGCGAGGGGGATCATTCAGCTTGGCGACATGCCAGATCGCCGCCTCGCCCAGCCCATCTCCGGAGCTCTGAGCCAAGGCATGATCACACCGCAGAGCGCTTCTTCGGATCAACCGCCAATGCCCTCTGCTAACGCTTTGTCGGCCACTCTACCCGACTCAGCCAATCTTCTGAACACCATCTATGGACAAGCGCCAGACGAAAAGCTATTGGAGGCCATGGCTTCCCCAAAGGACCGGTTATTCCTGTTGCGACTGGAGGCCGAGTTGATCAAATTTGTTCAGAACTCCAAGTGAGTCTATCTGAGAACAACTCAAGAATTCACATGGCTGACAACCGTTTAGGGAACCTTATATGGATTTCCCTCCATCCAATTCTTTCTGTAGGATGCTCACCCACAAGCTAGCCGATTACTACCGGATGACACATCAGTATGAAGCTCGCGTTGGATCTGTGCGAATTTTCCGAACCCCTTATGCCAGGGTGCCTGAGTCGCTGGCTAGTATCGCTGCTCCGGAGACCAATGCCGAGACGCCACCTCCGCCTGCAGTTCTGCCGCGAAAAATCATGCGACGTGGAGAGGAGGGAGAGTTTGGCACTAACAGCTCTTCTCCATCCAAGCCTACATCCGAGACTGGCAGTGACTCTAAGGACAAGTCAGGTGCTGCCAACCAGAAGTATGTCTTCTATCCTACGATGGCTTGTGCTTTGCTGACTGGTGTAGATTATCGAGGGAACAACGTGAAGAAGCATACAAGCAAGCCCGTGAGAGAATATTTGGTAACTCCGAAAAGACTGGGGAATCAACACCCGGTATGTATACCCATATGTTTTGTTTGAAGTCATACTGATTATGTTTTAAGACAATGATGGTGAAAATGGCGTTTCACGCGCCAGCTCAGTCTCTGCTAGAGAGAAGCCCCAATCTGGTAAAAGGGGTAAAACGGGCAAACAGAGACGAGATGATTCTGACAGCTTCGACTCGAGACACAACTACACTCCCTACTGGGGCCCGCAGCAACAGACGTGGATGCCGCAACCCCAGTACGTCCCTGTCTCCAACCAGTACGGTGCTCCGGTGCAGCAGCAACCGTATCCGAACCAGATCCAAGCCCCTTACAACACTACGCCTACGCAAACCTTCGCTCCCATGATGCCCAATACGGGTTACAATGCGGCGTACCCCAACATGCCACCCGTAAGCAAGCACTTCACACTCGAAGACGTCGAGCTAACCTGTCTCAGTACCCGCCGCAGACAAACCAAGCCCAGTTCCAGCCACCTCCGGGCGCCAGGAACTATGCAGGATCTGGACCTGGACCGGCTCCCCCTCCGCAGCAAGGTTGGCAGCAGGGATTCGGACCGGCGCCGGTACCGATGACTCCTCCCTCTACGGCCAATGCGACCGCCTACACCCCGCGAGGTATGTCTGCGCCGCCCGGACAGGGCACGGTTCCATACATGTACGGACAGCTGCCGGCCAATGTCAACCCAAACGACCCTAAGAGCCAGCACCCCATTCCTGGTAGCTACAACCGGCATGCGTTCAACCCCAAGACGCAGTCGTTCGTTCCTGGCGGGGGCATGGCTCCAATGCAGCCACCTCAGCCGCCATTTAGCGCGCCTGGCTCTCATCATGGTAGCCCTCAGATTGGCTCACCTCACTTGGCGTACGCCGGCTACCAGCAGCCAGGACCGCCGGCCCCTTACGGTTATGGCATGGCCCGGCAGGGATCGAACAACTCGATTCCTTCATACCACCCTCCGCCGCCACAACATCCTCATCACCTTAACCCTCTCCCTCAAGCACCGGGTTCTCACATCCCTCAACACCCGCCGCAGCACCTTCCGCAAAACCCTTCTCCCCACATTCCTAACAAACCCGCTATTCCCCAGGGTCCGGCCGGACAGACGTTCAGCCACTTGCCTCACTATGGCAACCCTGCTACTTTGCCGCAGAAGCCAAACATGGGTGTTTAGGTGAGCATTTGACGTTGAAGGTCTACGGCAGAATGAACGGCGCATGGGGGGGGTTTCAAAGGTACAGCATATTGGCGTTCATACGGAGGGACAGGATGGCATCAGATCATGTAGGCTATTGCATGCTAGAACACTTACGTACCTTAATTGTCACTCAACTTTCTTGAAAATCAAGGATATCCAATCGTTATCATGTCTGAATATCTGCATGAAAGCGTGAATAATCATCATTGCAACTGCCTAGCGCATTCTACCCTAGGCCGTCTAATTCTGCCACTGCCATAACGCCATGATGGTTTTATCAAGTGTGGGTTCCTCATGATGCCATGCTTGCTAACCTTGCGGCGGAAAATGCCTGCATCGCGTGCTGGCTTACACGTCTCTGTCAACCTCCGTCTCCTTTTTTCCATTTTGGGGGGCTTGTCCGATATTCTCTCTTCTTGTTCCATGGCTCTGCATGTGAGAGAATACGTTTTCAAACAAAGATTAGCTGCTTTACTCGGTAGGTTCCCTCGGCTCGCGGGGCTCGCGAGGCTCTCTGGGCTCTCCCCTCTGGCCGCCACCACGGCCACCGCCGCGGCCACCACGCTTGCCGCCACGTCCGCCACCACCGCGCTGCTCGCCCTTCTCGCCGCCCTCGGTCGTCTTGCCCTCGCCGTCCTTCTCGCCGCCGGTGAGGTTGGCAACAGCCAGCCGTTGCGACAGGTCGATCTGCGTGCGGATGGTGTTGGCCAGGTAGGAGACCATGAGGACGTCCTGGATGTGGTTGTTGAAGTCGTGCTCGATCTGCTCGGGGTCGACCTTGGGAGCGAGCGAGAGAGCGTTCATGAGGTACTGGCCGAGGGCCTGGTTGGGCTCCTCGTCCTCATCGAGGATGCCGTTGACCCAGTCGCTAACGCGCTCGATGAGGTTGGTGCCGGACTCGATGGAGCGGGCGAGGCCCTCGATATCAGAGACGACGGGGGCGGTGCGGTCCTCGGTGTCCTTGGCCATGGAGATGGCCTCGAGGGCGCTGCGCTCAGCGTCGCCATACATGAGCTTGTGGGGCACCTGGATGAAGAGGCAGCTCTCGGCGGCGCGCTCGGCGTTGACGGCGACGGGGGCGGAGATATAGCATCGGGCCTCGATGTCGGAGGTCGGGTCGGTGCTGATGGTCAGGTGAACGGCGGGGTGGGGGAAGGTGCCGGTCTCCGGGGAGGCGAAGAAGTTCTGGATCAGGGCGGAGAAGGAGTTGAGCTCGTGGGTGGTAGTGTACCAGCCGAGAAGGGACTCGCGCGGGTTGGCCTTGAGGGTGAGGGCCAGCATGTTCTTCTGGTAGTCGACGTCCACCTCGACCTGGTCCTCGTTCTCGGTGTGAGGGATGGCGAAGCAGGAGCGCACTTCGACCTCGGTGCCATCTTCGGAGCGGACACCGACGAGGGCGCCGATAACGCGAGTTGATTGCGTATCGCGGATGTCTCTTCGCACAGCATGGTCGAGGATGGAGAGGATAGCCTGTAGGAGAGAGAGAAGAGGTGGGGTCAGCGACGAGCTGTCTTGGAGGGGTAGATGAATATTGTGTATGTATATATGTCAAGACTTGAGTGAGGTCTGAGACATGGCTTCGGGGTATATAGCTTGGGCCGTTGAGCGCAGCAAGAGGTGTCGTACCTGGGGTTGGATGTTGACGGTGAGCGGGGCAATGTTGCCTGGGATGCCAATCGTGGCCGGCGCGATGGGCCGCGAGAGGTGGAGGAACTTCTCAGTTTCGGCGACAGCCATACTGGGCAGGATTTGAGAATTTCGGGTTGTCGTTGACTGTTCGGAGGGACCTGCAGGCGGGAGAGGGTTGAGAAGTTGTTCTCAGGAGAGGGAGGGGAGGGGGGAGGTCGGGTTGGATGCGCGGGCCAAAATTTGGGAAGTGGGTTTCGGTCTCTGGCTACGGGCGTCCTTTTTTCGCGATGGTTCGCTTCAAAAAATGCGTCGAACTCTGCACCCGTACCCTCCTTTCGCTTTCTCAGTGGGTGAGTGCGGATTTTGCGATTTGTGGTTGGCCCCGACCGGGTTGTGCGCGCTAAGATAAGGATCGATAACGACTTGCTGTGGCGGCAGTGCCCCGCTGTGGCTGGTGGCCAGCGTGGGATTTTCTGCAAGGCTGAGTTTATGGCCGACGACTTATAGCTTTTTTTTTCTGCGACGGGACAAGTGAATGAGTTTTTTTTTCAGTGACTTCACTTTTTCGTTTTTTTCTTACAATCTCATCTGAGATCTTTTCTCGGTGACTCTCAGTGAAGTATCATGGGCCCAAGAGGCAGAGGTCGTGCCGGGTTCCGGGGAGGAGGAGGAAGAGGCGGCGCCAGAGGGCGTGGCGGCGGAGGCGGACGAGGAAGAGGCAGAGGAGGAAGCAGGGGAGGCAGGCCGTTTGTTCGGTCATCCCGGTTTGATACTGCCCGTGTTGAGGAGAAGGAGTACGATACAGTCCTATCCCCAAATCCATGAATCTTGCATGAGGACTAACATAGCCAGGTCATCGGATGAGGATGAGTCCGGAGAGGAGGAGATGGACTCCGAAATAGAAGAGGATTCTGATGTTTCCATGTCCGAGGACGAGGATGAGAAGCCCCAAAACACACGCCCATACATGGCACTTCTTCAAGGTTTCACAGAATCTTCAGAGCCGAGCGCCAAAAGACGGAAACTCGAAAGCGGCAAGTCTGAAGGCACTGCCCAGGCTGATTCCGAGACCGAGTCCGAGTCTGATGAGTCTGAAGAAGACGAAAAGGAGGGCAAGGATGTCGACAGAGTTGAGGAGGCCGAAGATCCGATGGCCGACCTGGCAGAGGAAGAGGAGCAAAGCGATGATGAAGACGACGTCGATGCCTCGGATCCGTTCGACAACCACTTCACAACACCCAATGAAGACTTGACCGTGAAGAGAGTCAAGGCGATCCAAAAGAGGGACTGGACTTTCAAGCGGACAATGTCAAAGGTTTCGAAAGCGGTCGTGACGTATCCTCAGGTGGAAGGTTCAGACGCACCAGCGATTCCCTCCCCGATTTCCAGCCTGGACGGCCTCAAACTCAAGCAGAAGCTGAGAGAAACTGCCTCCAAGAAGATGGCCACACTCGATCCCCTGCAGCAGGCCATTGCTCCTACGATTTTCAACTACAACGACATTCTGTACGATAACCGAAACACTCAAAACTCTGAAGGGTTGCGGCAGCTTGTGTGCTTGCATGCCGTCAACCATGTCTTCAAGTAAGAATGTTCACGACACCCAGTTCAGGGGTAATCGCTCACACAGTCACAGGACCCGAGACAGAGTCATTAAAAACAACTATAGGCTCGCGAAGGAGGAGAACTCGGACCTCGAGCTCAGAGACCAGGGTTTCACACGCCCCAAGATTCTCTTCATCCTGCCGACAAGACAGTCCTGTCTGAAGATTGTCAACACGATTGAGGAGCTGTGCGCGCCGGACCAGCGGGAGAACCGCAAACGATTCGAGGAGGCGTACACCGACGACGACGTCAAGTTCGGCGACGACAAGCCCGCCGACTTCCGTGAGCTCTTCGAGGGCAACGACGACGACATGTTCCGCATCGGTATGAAGTTCACGCGCAAGACGGTCAAGTACTTTTCGCAGTTCTACAACTCGGACATCCTCCTCGCCAGTCCGCTGGGTCTCCGCATGGCCATCGGCGCCGAGGAAGACAAGAAGAAGATGGACTATGACTTCCTCAGCTCCATCGAGATGGTCGTCGTCGACCAGGCCGATGCCCAGCTCATGCAGAACTGGGAGCACGTCGAGTACATCTTCGCGCACATGAACCTCCAGCCCAAGGACGCCCACGGCTGCGACTTTAGCCGCGTCCGCAGCTGGTACCTCGAGGACTGGGCAAAATACTTCCGCCAGACCATCATGCTGTCGGCCTTCAACACCCCCGAGCTCACCGAGCTCTTCCGCACGCAGTGCTACAACTGGGCCGGCAAGATCCGCTTCCAGGCTGACTCCGCGGGCGTCCTCACACAGCTCGGTCTCAAGGCCCGCCAGACCTTTTCCCGCTTTGAGTGCCGGTCCATCGACAAGGAGCCCGATGCCCGCTTCGACTACTTCGTCTCGGCCATCCTCCCCTCCCTCATCAAGCGCGCCAAGGACACCACTGGCACCCTCATTTTCATCCCCTCGTACCTCGACTTTGTCCGCGTGCGCAACTACTTTGCCACGAACCCGGCCGTCGCGGCGCTCTCCTTTGGCACCATCTCCGAGTACGCCGACGTGCCCGAGGCCTCGCGCGCGCGCTCCCACTTCCTCACCGGCCGGCACAAGGTCCTCTTGTACACGGAGCGCGCGCACCACTTCCGCCGCTACCAGCTGCGCGGCGTCCAGCGCGTCGTCATGTACAGCCTGCCGGACAACCCCATCTTCTACCGCGAGATCGCGGGAGGCTACCTTGCCCGCAGCGAGCAGGACCTCAAGCTGGAGCCCGGCCAGGGCACCGTCCGTGTCATGTTCTCAAAGTACGATGTCATGAAGCTGGAGCGTGTCGTCGGCACGCAGCGTGTGGGCAAGATGATCCAGGAGAAGGGCGACACCTTTGATTTCGTGTAAGAACAAGCGGCGGATAGAGTAGATGTGTGCTTCTGCCTGATCGCGGCAGACGCGTGAAAAGTTTTTTTGTCTTTTGGGAGCTTCCCGTAGTATACATGTATACCCTACGACCGTAATCTATAGACTGGCCAGGTATTTCCCTCTGATGATACACCGTTCTTTATGAGTTACAGATTTTGCAACGCCTCGTCTCCCCCCGTCATCCACACCTTTACCCCTTTTTCCCACTCACACTTCAGCGCCGACTCACGCCTCAGTCTCCTCCGTGTCGCCCTTCTTGCCCTTGCCGCCGTTGCTCCTGGCGCTGAGCAGCCGGAAGCTGGCGACCATGTCATCGAAGGCCGTCTTGCCGTCCTTGCGGTACCTCGTGACCTTGGAGACGTTCTTCTTGGTCAGCTCCGTGTGCCTCTTGCCCGAGTCCTTGTCGAAGGCGACGGCCTTGGCCGTCATCATGAAGCGGGCGTCGCGGGGTCCGTCAACGAGCTCGAGGATCGCCGAGGGCGCCTGGTCGTAGGTGCTCCGCGGCTCGGTGCGCAGCACGCGCGTGTAGCCGCCGGGGCGCTCGGAGTAGCGCTCGCGGAGCTCGCCAAAGAGCTTGGGGAGGAGATCATGGGGGGTCTGTAGACGAAACACAGCTGTCAGCTTTCATGGTCCTTCACACGTGGGCGACATCGCATGTCGAGGCTGGTGTAGCCGCAGGGGCGGACTGACGTAGAGAATGGCCTGGGCTTTCCGCCTCGTCTCCTCGTTGTCCCGCTTCGCGTAGGTGATGAGCTTGTCGGCGAGGCGCTGGGCCTCCTTCGCCTTGGCGTAGGTGGTGTGGATGTGCTCGTGGGCAACGAGGGAGGTGACGAGGCCGCGGAGGAGGGCCTGTCGCGCCGACGAGTTGCGGCTCAGGTGCCTGTACTTGACGAGACCGCCCGCCATGGCTAATGTGTAGGTGTCTTAAATGGGTCCGATGAATCGGCAGGCTCGTTCAATCGGGAACTCGAGGAGGAGCGAGAGCTTTCGTGAGGCTTGGTGTCGAAGCTCTCTGGTCGTACGTCGTTGGATGGCGGGCCGGTGGTTCGCAGGGCAGATCGAATCGATGCGATATAGCCTTTCTCGTCTCTCACTCCCAAATTTTTGGCACCCGGGCGGCGTATCCCCGGCCTGGTCGTTCCTGAGCACCGTGTGGGCTCCTTCAGAGGCCGCTGGTTGGCTTAGCGCGTGCGCCTGTGCGGGTCTCCCTCCCAGCGGTCCTCTCCCGTAAGGTACCTCTACCCCTGCGACGGCTCGCCGAAATCCACCCGGAGAGGCTGAAAGTCGCTCGCTCTCTCTCGCAAGCCGATTAATTAACGTCATTCCCACCGAAGCTGGCCGTCCCGCTTCTCGGAAGCACCCAAAAGCGGCAACGCCAACTCGAACTTACGACGGTCGTTCTCCGAATCGCACCATGATCCCTTGATCTAGATTAACTTCACGGAGAGGATACCACATATAAAAGCACGGCTCAATTGCGCACAGTCGCACCGTAAACGGAACGAACAAGTGCCATCATGGGCTTCACCACAGGATTCGTACGTCGTCCCTCGACCGCCCAACTCTTGACATGAGTTCCCAATTGGCACACCGGGCAACTAACTCGTCCGTAACAGACCGGCGGCGTAACCGTGACCCTCGGCGTCGCCTACCTGACAGTCCTCGCCCACCAACGCAACCGCGAAACGCAGTCCCATATCCTCCGCTCGCAGACCCACGTCCTCTCCTCCATCCTCGAGCCCCAGGTCCGCATCCCCCCGCCTCTGACACGCTCCGAGCAGGCCGTCAAGGACCGCGAGACCCTCCTCACCACCGCAAAGGACCGCTGGAATCGCGAGGTCGAGAACGCCGTCAGGTGGGCGCAGCGGACCGACTGGACCGAGGTGCGCGAAGGCCTCGAGAGCGGCGCCGCCAGGCTCTGGGGAGGCGCCATCGACAAGGCCGGCGAGGCGGAGCAGGTCGTTGAGAAGAAGGCGGTTCCGTTGGCGAAGGAGGCGTCCGCGCGGGGCGTCGCGTTCGCGGAGGAGACGAGCGAGAGCGTCAGGAAAGAGGCGCGCAGCGCGTGGGAGCGCGCGAGGGAAAAGAGTCTTGCTGCCGAGGAGGCGGCGCGCACCAAGGCTGCCGAGGCGAGAAAGTACGTCGACGAGAAGGCAGCTGAGATCAAGGTCGCCGTGGGCGACGCCGTAGAGAAGGGCAAGCAGCAGGGCGAGGCGGTGCTCGTGGCGGCACAGCAGGCGGCGGGCGTGGCCGAGGACAAGGTCAGCGTCAAGGCGGACGGCAAGGTGCTCCCCGCGGCGTCACCGGTGCAGAGGGCGCTGCACCAGCGATACGAGAAGCCGAGCGGGCTGACCAAGTCGGTCAAGGAGGCGCTCGCGGAGCGGTACCAGCGGGTCGATGAGCGGGATAATACACAGCTCAGGGGTATCTGAGATGGCCATCAAATGAGTAGGGATACGCCTTTTCCTGCTAGGAGATAGACGACAGAGATGCAGGAAGGCGGGAGAGGTATGGTGGGATTTGTACTACCAGATTACTTATAGAATGCAAAAAAAACGGCAAGCTCTTCTTTTTCTTTTGTGGACGATGGTGGTTTCCCAATCCGTGTATTTCCAGCAGAGCGAGAGGTATGGAATGCCGTGTGTGGCACAGACGGGCCGTTTGATCTGAGCAGATGTCTGCTGTTCGATGTTGTCACTCAGGGGTTCGCGGAACGGTGAATGAGGTACACGAAGGCGATGGGTGACAAGCTGGGCGACCCGATGTCCGCGCCATTCTTTTATTACACACCAACTACAATCCCATTATCCTGCTTCCCTTCGTCGGCCATCGTCAACCAGAGATAAACTTGCATCCCAGCCGGACTCTGGCTAATCACCACTCGAAAGCCCCGAAACGCGGCATCATGGCCAGTTCACCAACACCTGCCCCCCAAAGTCGACCACGAATAACGCCTTACCGCTGCATTCTCCGTCTCCGTGACCGCCTCGAGCTGTTCCTCGAGCGCTACATCGACGGCGACCGCACTGCGCAAACGGGGTTTGAGACTTACAAGACGGGTCGAAACAGGAGATGGGCCGAGAAAGACGCGAAGAAGAGGAAGGAGAAGGGCCCCGCTGCTGCCGTTGCCATATCGATCATCAACAGTCCAGCGGACAAGACTCCAGCCGAGAATCCGGTCTATTCGGGAGTGGAAGCTGTTTCCCCTGTGGACCTCGTCGATGAGGAAGTGGGTCTGAACATCCCAAAGACTAGGGGCAAATACGAGGGCAAGGAGAAGGCGATTTACACAGAAGACGACGCCGACACAGGACAAGCTTCCCGAGCCACCGGAGGCTCGGCCGCAAGACCACAGACCAGCGCGCCACAGCTGCGCAACATCTCGAGATCGAGCGCCTTCTCGTCGTTCGTCGAATCCACTCTCGGAGAACAGAGGCGGCGCAAGAGGAAGCGATCCGATGCAAGACCGGGATACTTCGACCCCGACCCGTTCCCACAAGAGCCAAGCTGCGGCACGAACGCGACGGGCGCGGGAGTAGAGGACGAGGACCGGTTGGAGATGAACGTCCCTGTCGAGGTGGCGAGGAGATCGTGGACGGTTCCCATTGGTACTGCAAGGTGACACACGGTGAATTGCTGAGCCGTCAGAGAGTAGGGAGGCGGCCACGAGAGGAGTATCATCTTAGCGGCCGTGTTCCACGCAGGGCCCCCAGTCAATTTGCACGACGAAGAAACCGGCTTTGAAAGAATGTCAAAAGGCATAGCGTTGCCTTCGTCGCATTATTACCGCGTGAACATATGGAAAATGGTATATAACACAGTACCGTACAAGCCCGCCCGAGCCACCAAAGAGTGTCGTCCATCTCCGAGGTCTCCTCCCCCTTTTTGCACCGGCCCGGGCATTGAGATATCTTCCTCACTCCCAACGAGTGTATCCTGCAAGCCGAAACTTTTTTCTGAATGCCCCCCGACCTCCAAGAGGACACACCTGAGCGGGGGCTAAACTTACAATAAAGAAAAATCGCACAGGGCATGTGACGTGATGTGCCAGATCTGCACCTGGGGAATGTGTGTGTGTGTGTGTGTGTACGTAAATAGGCATAGAGGGTTACATGATCTTAGGAGGTGAAGTGTGATAGAAAGTGTGAGACATTCTCTCTCCTCTCTCCCTCCTCATCCGATCAAGGTCCTAATAACGCCTTCGCTGGGTTAGGGTGTACAGACTTACCAGGGCCAGGATCCATCTCAGCAACGCACCTTTGGCACCTTTGGCGCCGAGACCGACGACGAAGCGCACCCAGTACCCGAGCCCGCGGACCTGCACGCCGTTGCGGTCAAAGTCGGGCTTGTCGGCCGTCATGCGCTGCAGGCGGGCGAGCTCCTTGGGGGAGTAGGGCATGTAGCGGACGCGGATGAACTTCTCCATCCACGAGGGGGTCCGGGCAATGGAACGGCGGTGGGTGAAGGCCTCGAAGGAGGCGCGGCCGCGGTAGTTGCCTGTGCCCGATTCACCGACGCCGCCGAAGGGGACGGTGGCGATGGAGGCGTGAAAGAAGGCGTCGTTGATAGTAGCGCCGCCCGAGGTCACCTCGTTGAGGACTGCGAGTGTGTTAGCATGTGTCATTTTCACGAGAGTGACGATGTCTACTCACTCCTCTTAGTCTCCTGGTCGTTGCCAAAGGCGAAGAGCGCCAGGGGCGTCCTGTAGACCTGGTTCGCAATGTTGATGGCGTCGTCGAGAGAGTCGTACGGCATGATGGCAAAAACGGGGCCGAAGGACTCGTCCTTCATGACGGAGTCGAGCATGGAGTCGACTAGGACGGCGGTGGGCTCAATGAAGAGCTGCTCCTCGTCCATACCGCCGCCCATGACGATCTTACCGTTGGTCTCGTCAATCATTTTCTTGATGCGCTGAAACGACCTCTGGTTGACGATGCGGGAGAAGTCGGGGCTGTTCTTGGCGCCGCTAGGGAAGAACTCCTTGAGGGTGGCGTTGAGGCTCCGGACGAGCTCGTCGACAATGGCGCGGTCGGCCAGGATGTAGTTTTGAGAGATGCAGACCTGTCCGGCGTTCAGGCACTTGGACCACATGAGGCGGCGGGCGGCGAGCTTGACGTCGGCGTGCTTGGTGATGAAGGCCGGGTTCAGGCCGCCCAGCTCGAGGGTGACGGGGGTGAGGGTCTCGGCAGCCTTCTTGGAGATGATCTTGCCGACGGCGGTGCTGCCGGTATACATGATCTTGTCCCACTTGACGTCGAGCAGAGCCTGGGTCTCCGGGACGGCACCGTTGACGACAGTATAGGCCTTAGGGTCGAGGGCGGCCTCAAAGATCTTTGTCAGGACCATGGCGGTGGCCGGGGCACTCTCCGAGGGCTTCAGGACGGCGGTGCAGCCGGCGGCGATGGCGCCGATGATGGGGATGAGGGTCAGCTGGACGGGGAAGTTGAAGGCACCGATGACGAGGATCATGCCGAGCGGCTCCTTGCGAATGCGCGGCTTCAGCATGGAGTAGGTGAGGGGCACGTCCTCGCACTTCTCGTCGGCGGCGAACTTTTCAAGGTTCTTGAGCATGTAGAGGCAGTCGTTGGCGCACCATTCGACCTCGGAGAGGAGGGCCTCATGCTTGCACTTGCGCAGGTCCTTGCGCAGGGCATCGCAGAGCTGGGGGGTGAAGTCCTTGATGGCCCAGTAGAGCTTCCGGAGCTGGTGGGTGCGGTACTTGAGGTCCTTGGTCTTGTTGGAGCGGAAGGTGGCGCGCAGTGTGTCTGTGAGGCGGTAGATGTCGTCGGTGGAGGTGTGAGTGAACTCGGGGATCTTGACGTCGAGTGCGAGCGACATGATGACGGCTTCAATACGATGGACTTGTATATGGACTCTTCAAAGCTGTCACGATGAACCGGACCTGAGGAGATGGGAAGAAGGTTCGTGAGGGGAAGATGGCAAAAGTCGGGGGTTCGGGGTCGCGGAGAAGGGGGGAGTAGTTAAAGTTGTAAGGGTTGCCGCGACTTTATGTAGTTCGCAGTATCAGCAGCCAAGCAGATGCGGACGCCGTCGGTAGGTAGCTTGTGAAGTGAAAAGGATGGATGCAACAAAGCTCCACCCCGTGCTCGGCCTCCGTGCCGCGTGGGTGTGATGGCTAGGTACGTGAGCTACGACACTCTAATATGCAGTGAGGAGTCTTGGAAACCTCGGCTAAGATGTTGGTCCAGCGATCCAGCGGGTCTTGGTGCCTAAATTGATTGATGGTTGCTGGCTTTCTTCAAGGATGGAATGCAGTTATATGGTGTATCACTGTATTGCTCGAACAGTAGGCCAAAGAAT
This sequence comes from Colletotrichum spaethianum, assembly GCF_022836535.1. NCBI lineage: Eukaryota > Fungi > Ascomycota > Sordariomycetes > Glomerellales > Glomerellaceae > Colletotrichum > Colletotrichum spaethianum. The sequence goes on along the minus strand of NW_026054812.1, from coordinate 313,147 downwards.
TGAAAAGTCGATGATGCGAGTGCGAATGATGATGTATAGATGGATGTATCTGACTGGCCCGAACGAGAATGAATGCAGGAGAGTGATTGGGGAGGCAGGGGGGCGAATCCGCTGCACCTTGGAAACGAGCTCGTTTCCCAAGATGGCGTGGAGAGGGGGAAGAGCTTACGGGAACGGTGCGCTACGCTAGTTGCATGTGAACAGTACCCAACAACAAAATGCTGTCCCGTCCGCTACGGGAATCCGACTAAGTGGCAGTCCTAGCCCTGGTGCGTTGAGGACGAACAGGGAATGGGGACTAAAGATGTCCCGACGGAGCGGGCTAGAACGGGGACACCGTCGTAGTCCATCGCCCATCACTGACAGCGTCCCTTACATGACACGCATGGCTAACGTACCTACCTTCACCTAGGACCATGATCACTATCGAAGCTCATCAAACAGCCCTAGAAGGCGCCCAGGTGAAGGGAAGCTAAGGCTTCAGGTGAACCGTCCACGCCAGTCTCATCTGACGCCGTCTTGCTACTAGCAGAATTTGCTCGTAGTCGTGACGCCTGAGCTTTAGCAGGGTGAACACGCCAAGCTTGAAGCTCTAGCCAGGTCGCAAATCAGTCGGGGCTACCGGTTGCTGCATGGCTGCAGGGGGTGGCGCCTCGTATGTGGGGAAGAAACGAAGCACCTACCTTACGCCAAAAGATGCCGAGGCATCGATTAAGGCTTGGATCCATCTAGCTGACTAACAGCCAATACCCCTGTCCCTGAGAGTCTAACCTCTTGGATCCCCTTTTCGCATTCTGCCTAGTCCCCACTGGGCATGAATGGGACACAGAGATGCGAGCGACTGGCAATCATCCCAGCATGCTGATCTTGAGCGAGTCAATTGGGAAGGAGATCATGCGGTAACATTCCCCGTATGCATGGTTGTCGTCGGCGCAAGCTCTAATTCCCCAATGAGGGTGCTAACGGCGGCTTCGACTGCGATTCTGCCATCGGAGAGGTCGATGTCTCTCAGGTAAGAGTTCGGATTCGGCTTCATTGGCCAACATTTCATCAGGCCAAAGCGATTGCTGGTATCTGCTGTAGCCGCGACGGCCCACGTTATATCATTGGTGAACGTCCAGCTTCGTCCGTATGACATGTAGTGATAGGATCAACCGCAAAAGCCACCCTATTTTTTGGATTTCTATAATTCCAATCTGGCACGGATGTATACACGGAGATGTTACACGGGCAGGCCGAACCCATTGACGGATCAGCCGCCTAGTCATACACAGTTTTCCTTAGTCCGGGACTGGAGTCCCCTTCTCGGACGGAGCCAAGCAGCATGACCCTCCTTACCGACGGACAGCCTTCTGCTTGCCCGCGCCCCGGCCCCGGGCGCCCACCAGCTGAGCCACCTTCTCTCCCGCCTGCTCCTCCGCCGTCGCGAGGGCCTGTTCGATCTTCTCCGTGCCGTCGACGACGTGGCCGCTCTCCTGCTTGCCTGCGTCGATTTCGAGCGCCCGCAGGCGGAACGCATCCAGCTGCTGGCGGCGCTCCTCAGTCATGCGCCACTCCTTGGGGAACTTGGGCTTGTTCTTGAACGCGTGGTGCCGCGTGTCGAGCGGGATGTCCTGGAACGTGTCCTTGGGGTCCTATCAGGGTTTCTTTGATTAGCCTTTCGCTCTCCAACACACAGTCTAGCTTGTTCAGGTGCTGAGACGCAAGATGCGTTTGCTTACCTTGGCGGTCGCGATCAGCTTGTCCACCAAGTCCGACAGGTAGCGTTTGTTCTGCGCCTGGTGCTCGTACTTGTCGGAGCTCATCTTGATGACGTCCGTCTCCGGGTTGTATCGAGGGCCCGCCAGCTTCCGGAGCTTGTCCGCCTGCACGGGTGAGAGCTTGAGGTCGGCCGGCGAGAACTGCACCACCACCTTCCTCTCTGCCGGGTGGTACTCGCCCATGTACGTCGTGTATCGGAATCGCAAGATCTGGTCCTCCTGGGGAGGCTCAAACGGCTTGGCCAGCTCTAGGGTGACAAGTCAGCACACAAAAAATCTTGGTCAACCCCTAAAGAGGCCACTTTGGCAAAGCCAATTGGGGGAGGGCGAGAACGTACTGGACAGCAGCGGCATCTCCCACGCCATGATACGGTGGTAATGTCTGTGCTCCCTAATCTCGTCCAACTTTCCGTGCGCCATGGGCGTCATATCGTCCTCGTCGAACTCGTCCGCCATGTCTTCTGTCGGGGCCGTTGGGTCGTCCTCGTCGTACCAGAACGACGTTCTGTTCGGTCGTCCCTCGGCCGCCACCTGCTTCCACTCCTGCGGGGTGAACAGCCTCTCGTGCTTCTCCTCGTCCTGGCTCATCTCTCTCTCGAGGAATTGCTCGAGCGACATCTGCTGGGCCGACGGATCGAGCTTCTTGACGCCTTCAAGCGCCTTGAGCTCCTCGGGCTTGAGACGCTGCATCATCTCCTCGAGCGTCTCGCGCGGCGCAGAAATGACACCCTCCTCGCCCTCCTCGCCGTCGGGGTTTCCCTCATCGTTCGGCGGTGCCCGTCTTGTGGAGCTCGCGGCGAATGTTCGTCGTTGCGTCTGGGCGAATTGGCGTGTCGAGGCTCGGGGTACGGTGACGGCGATGCGCGGTGTCGTTGATATCCGGCGACAGCTGCGGACGCAGAGTCGGAATGCTTGCCCTGCTGCTGCCATGTTGGGCGGGTTGCTTCTTTACATTGGCCGAGGGCAATGCTGATTCCTGGGTTGTCGCGCTCTGCTGAGAATGGCGTTGGGAATTGTCCCCGGAAATTTTTGGATCGAGCTCCAGCCACAGTAGTGGGTCCGCTTCTTCCACCAGCCACTGATCTGACCATCCTTTTCCGCTCTAATTCCAACTTCAGCCACTAGTCTTTGACAATCACATTGTATGGAGGCTTACATCTTTGTTTTTCTATCTCTGAAGAAAATCAATAACAAAAGACCCCGAAGAATTATTGGAATTTTGCGGAATTTATTGTGTGCCAGAACTTTGCTGTCTGCTTTGCAACTCTACCCATCCTCTTCACTATTGGTGATGTTACCACGGAGAAGATGGCTACGGAGCAAGAGTCATCAAGTACTCGGAAGTAGGAACATCCCTAGCCGTTCCGAGCAGGTTTTTCATGCCTACGAATATAATCATGAGACCGGACCGCTTCCGTGGGATGGCTATAATTATTTCAAGATCTCGGAGGTTCAGGGAGTAAGATCAGGCGTCCTAGCGACCAAATAAGAAGGCAAATAAGGTATGTCAATGAACGGTGAACATGTTATTATGTTTGGTATCGTAAATATCCATTAGCTATTTGTACTCATATTCTCCTCCGTCGCCATACTGCATATTGTCCTTTCCCACCCATCCATTAGAATCCAGATGTTCTGCGGTTCATAATCCCGGTACTAAACTGCTTCGCCTTGTCCAGCGTGTTCTTCATGCCTAAAAACGACGCACGATGCGACTTCATGTCAGGCCTAGGTTCGGAAGTTAGCATGATACACTCACCACGCGGCAATCACATTTGAGAAACTCACCTCGAGTCCTGACCAGACCATTCCTGCTGCTGAGGCGGTGACCCGTTACCAGGGCCGAAATACGACTGTTGCTGCAGAGGCTGGCCTCCACTCAGGGGCGGACTACTCTGCCACGCCCCGGGCCCCGTATAGGGCAGATCCGGGAACGGCTGCGTCTTCTGCGGCGCCGTGTCCATACTTGGTCTGCCGTATGATGACGGGTCGTAGGGGGCGTGGTAGGCGCCCGACGGCTGCTGCAGCGCAGGAGAGTACTCTTTCGAGGTCCTACTGTCGACAACTGCTTGAGTTGGAAGCTGTGGTTGCGTCTGGCTCGCGCCGGGGTATCCCGCTCCTTGATACGCCGGTGCCCCGGGGTACGATGCAGAGTTTTGGTAGGGAGGACGCTGGTCGAAGCTCGCCTTCTGATCCAGCCTCGGCGGTGGAGCCTGGAACTGATTGTTGTACGGAGCTGGTGGTGCAGGGGAAGCGTTCTGAGCATACGCGGCGCCGAACGAGACGCTTGGCGCAGGTTTCCGGCGGATGGGAGCCTGACCGGGTGAGAGCACCGGTTCGGTTGGGACATTCTCGGCCTGGGAGGCCCATTGCAGCGTTGGCTGTTTCACGAAGGCTGGCTTCTCAGACGGCTTGTCGGGCCAGTCCTCGATGCGAGTCAGCTGGTCGAACTCGTAATGGCCGAACGATTCGTCCACCTGCCCTTGCTGGGAGGGCAGCTCCGAAATAGTCGTCGGAGGAAGTTCAACGGGCTCCCTCTCCGGAACCTTCTCCGGTCTGCGAGGCGCAGATGTGAACTGGTGAAGCAGCGAGACTTGGGCAGTGAGGGCGGCCTCGAGTTCTTCGGATAGTTGTCTCACCGGCCGGAAGGAGCTGTCATCCATTTCGGTTGCTTCGTCCACAACTTTTTGAGCGTTAACCGGGAGCGACTCTGCCTTCAAGCTGTCATCATCCGCCTTTTTCCCATCTTCTTCATCAGATTCGTCGTCTATCTTGTCGTTGGGATTCGGCTGCGTGTCTCTGGTCACCGACTCGCTCTCTGCCTGCACCTGTGACGGCCGAGATTCCTCGTCGTCATAACTAAGACCGTGATTTCCGTTACCGACACTTCGTACCACATTAGCAACCGCCGTGTTCCCTTCTGCCATGGCCTTTTTCAATGCCGCCATTAGCTCCGAAATGCGCTCTACAAGTACCGCGGTGCACTCGTCATTGTCTCCGTATGTGATCGCCGACTGAAGTGCGTTTTCGTTATCCTGGTTCGTATGGAAGATATCGGCCCCGTTATCCAGGAGGAACCTGACGCTGTCCTCATCTCCCTCGCGAGCAGCAACAATCAAAGCTGTGTCGGCCTCCTGGTCGGCCAGGTTGACGTCGGCACCCGCATCAACAAGCACTTGTAGCGACTCAACGGGGAGGTTGACAACCGCATTGATCAGCACCGTCGAATTGTCCCAGCCGCCGAATACGTTGACGTCTGCTCTGGCCTTCACCAAAAGTTTGAGGATTTCCTGCTCTCCTTTCGAGGCAGCGGCAATGAGCGGGCAGGTGTCTTCTCCGGCACCCAGGTTGGGGTTCGCACCGTGCTCCAGCAGCAGCGTGACGATTTCCAGCTTGCCTGATTCGCATGCCACCTGTAAGGCCGTCCCTTGAGGAAAGTTCTCGTTGGTAGTGAACGCGTTGACGTCCACTCCGCGGTCGAGGAGTTCTTTGACTACATCATAGTGGCCCTGCAAGGCAGCCGCCTGAAGAGCCCATCCGTTAGGGAAGTCAACCGTGGCGCCCCTGTCGAGAAGCAGCTTGACGATATCGAGCGTTCCGTCGTACGCGGCAGCAGTCAAGGCGGTTCCGTAGCTTCAGAATGTCAGATTGGTCTACAGATTTTGTTGCAGAAATTGTACTCACTATTCCCCGGTCGCGTTGGGATCGACGTTGAACGTCTCAATAAGCAACTTCACTGTCGATTCCTTCTCAAGATCCGTGGCTTCGTACAGACTCTCGTTGAGTTTTTCGGTGGAGATGTTCCCGTTTGTGTACTCCCAGACAGCTTCCAAGACCTTGTCTTGATGTTCTGCAGTCGTTGCCGCACTCAGGAAAAGACTGTCGCAGTTGAGACCCTGGTGTTTCTGCAGAAGTATCATGACGATCTCCCAGTTCTCCTCTTCAGTTGCTGCCTCCAGAGCGTCCTGAAAGCATTCGGGGGGTGAGAGTAGGTTAGCAACTTGTTGAATACGTCCACCCTGCCAGAAACGGCAGCCTTGATGAACGCCTTGTCGAACTCCTTGGCCGGGAGCTTGTCGGCATATGTGCTTGTAAGATACTCGAACATGGAGAGGTCGGAATGTAGACCAGCTAGAGCCAGTGGTGAGTCGATATTATCATCTTCGACAGCCAACGAGACGTGGTTTTCAATGAGCAACCTGACAGCGTCGGGGTTACCAGACGATATGGCGGCGTTCATTACCGGTCCGACATCATTTGCAATCGCGTTTGCATTGGCATTCATTTTGATCAGCCTTTCCATAACTTTAACATGACCGGAAAATGCGGCCATGTGTAACGGAGTCTGCTCGCTGATCTCGATGCAGTCGTCGATATTGGCGCCTCGCTTGATCAACTCGTCCACTGTGTTCGGTCTTCCGATGTAAGCAGCAAAATGGAGCTGGCAGCGGGTCAGTATTTAATACAGGGGAAGGCAATATCGTCCCCTTTCCCCAAAAAAGCAAGACTTGAAAGGGATAGTAGACTTACAGGAGTATTGTAGAGAGTGTCGCGCTTGTTGATCTCATCTCCGTGTCCGTTTTCGATGAGGGCCGACACGAGCTGCTTGAAGCCAACCGCGGCAGCGATATGCAGAGCGGTGAGGTCTTTGCTCTCAAACCCGTCAAGGACCTTTGTCATAGACATGTAGACAATCAGCCATCGATGCCGGATCAAGGACTCGGTCTGCCAAAAGTCGTCTCTGCTGAGGTCCTCAGCTATCTCCACCGTAGCCTTGCTGGCATGATGCAGCCAATGTTTGACGGGGTACGGCAGAACTTTTTCGGCTAGCGACCGAGTCTCCTCAGTTTCTTTGTCCTCGTCGTACTGGCCGTAGGTGGAATCATCATCATCCCACTCTGTGCCACTGTCTGAATCATCTTCTTCCGACTCGGTGTTCTGGTCGTCTGCCTCAGATCGGTCGTCGTCCTCCTCGTCTTCCGCGGGCTGAGCCTCTGGGTCTTCGTCTTCGTCACAAACCTCTTCAGCAGGTTTCTCTTCTGGAGGAAAGTCGAATACTTCCTTGATGTGTGCCAAACATCGGAGGGCGATGATACCCTGCTGCCATTTCCCCTCATCACTCGTCATGCCCAATGTCCTCTTCGACGTCCCCTTCTCCAAAAGATGTTCTTTGACGACCCTATCCATGAATCCGACAGTGTTCTCGTTCTTTCCGCTCCGCTTCACAGTCAAGAGTGGCCTACATTTCTTGACTAGGTCTTGGAGTTCGGCCTTGCCCTCCGCAGTGGCTGGGAATCCGGCGAGAACGACAAGCTCGTCCTCCGTGGGCTCTTCGAACGTGAGAACGAGCGTTCGCAGCAACTCCTTTATCTTGTCGGAGTCCTTCTCATTCGAATGAAAAATCTGTGACCACGCTGCGTCTAGGAGAGCCTTGAGCTCTTGGGGCATCCTCTCCAGCATGTGTCGAATCTTGAGATCGCTTTCGGCATCGGGCAGCTCGGCCAGCTGCATGCAGGACAGCTTGATCCATTGGCTGTTCGATGCCCGCTTACCGATGAGACTACTCGCATAGTATGTGAGTGCCTTGTTGTACTTCTTCGAGTTGCCCAGTTCTTGAACCTTTTCCTGCGCTGTCTTTCGCAACTCCAGCTGGACCTGGTCGCAGTACTTGTCGTCTTCGAGATCGATGAGCCGAATGTGATCCACTTTCAAAGCATCTTCAACATGCGAGACCTCTCTGCTTGTAAGGAACCACCTTGTTGGCACCCGCTTATCGTCCTCGCTGTTGATTTCGTGCATCTCCGCATTGAGGAATCGCATCAATTTTTTTGTCGAATCAGCATCCTCGGGCAAGACGTGCAGATTGTTGATGACAAAATACACCCTTCGACCGATGAACTCATCTGTGAGGATATCCTGAAGGGTCTGCCACAGGTTCTCGACTGTGAGGTTTGCTGATGTTTTTGAGGAGTCATCGCCCTTCTTCTTCACAAAGTGCTTCGCGTATACAGCCAGCGTGGCCTGCTGACGGATGAGTTGTCGCACCAGGGACTTGAGCAGATCCTCGGCGGTCGAGAAGTCTGTTGAAGGTTCGCAGAAGAAGTACGCAGAGAGCAGAGGTCCCCGCCCGTTGTTGTCCTTCTTGTCAGACTTGATCATCTTGTCGACGCCTTGCAACGCTGCCATAGTCGCTCGCGTCTTTCCTCTTCCTTCTGGTCCGCGGATGTACAGGGCCTGTCCTCTGTTTTGCTGTGTCGTGCTCTCTGCATCGTGGTCCTCTTCTAGCCAGTCAAGATACACCGGCTCGTTGGGGATCCAGATGGATGGGGGGAATTGGAGCGCAAGCATATCACGCTTGTTCGACACTTTACCACCGTTCAGCAACTCCATGACGTCGCTGTATACTTCTGTCTCAATGCCACGCGTCGAATTGAGCCGGTTTTTTACCACGAGGTTAGCACCATGAATGATTCTTTTCAAGGGCTCCCTCACAAGCTGGTATCGAGGGTCCTTGAAGTCGGTGAATTTGACAAGGTCTCGATGATTGGCCGCGAGACCCATCTCCTCGATTCCAGGCAGAGTTGCCGATTCTCTTGTTACAAAGTCCTGGTCCTTCTTGGGAATAATGGCCTTGGCGATCTTTGACATGGTTGTGCCGTACCTTTCTTGCGTGAAGTCGGTTGGGTGGTTCTCATAGAAACAAGTAAGCTGAACCGCCGGACTCAACTTGAGGGCCAACCGCAGAAAGTCGCCTCGCAGCTCATTCAAGCTTTCGTCTCCGGGTGTCATCATCTTCACCAATGCCGAAGACTTGGTGTAACCTAGCTTTTCACCGATATCTCCGAGCATAGAGGCCACAGCGGCAACGTGGGCTCCGCCGAAGGGTGTACCGAAGAACGCGCACCCAGCAATGCATTCGAACACCCTTGGAAAAATATCCCGATATGTGTCTGCGGCAAGCGTAATGGCCTGGGAGGCGTGTTAGCCCACCCCAATGTTTGCAAGTGATGTGCGGCCCGAAACTCACCTTAGCAATGACCAAACCTCCCATGCTGTGCCCAATGAATACGATTGGGCGATCTCGGATTTTCTGGACACATGTTAGTATCATCGTATTGTATCGGAGTATTTCATAGGCCAACGTACTTCTCGATTTGCTTGAAGACCCTCCAGCATTGTCTTGGCAATGTCCTTCATGAAGGTCTTCACTTTGAGGTCTCCGATCCACGCCGACTCATATTGATACAACAGTATTCGAGCTTTGGGGAAATCCCTCGCCAGACCATCCTTCTTGCCGCTGGATTCAGATGAGTTCTTGGAGATGCCATCGTAGATACCGGTCGCCCAGTTGAACCCCGATCCAGACTTCCAGCTGTCTTCTGGGTGTGCACCCAGCCCTGGTACAAATACAATGCTGCCAAAGTGTCAGATTTCGCAACAAGCTCATACACCCCTCTGGCATCGACAACATACTCAACGTCGATGGCAGAACCCGTCTCCTTCTGAGGGTTGTACAACTCTTTGAAGCCCTGCTGAACCGTCTGATAAGTTGTCTTGGGCTTCGGAACTCCCGGAGCACCGCCATGTGGCACCCTCCTCGTTCCTGTGCGACGTATAGACATGATGTTGCTATTCACTGCAATATCTCAAGCACGAAAAACGCGTCTTCTGAATCTGGGGAACATCAAGCTTTGAATAAGACCACGGGAGCTAGGCAACGGCGTAAGCACTGGCTCGCAAGGCTGTTGTAAGTTGGGGGCCAAAAGGGCACAGTAATCCCAGTGACCCCCCTTGCAGTGGAGCGGCCGGAAACAACCTTAGCGGTGTCAGCCGCCCCATGCAATGTAATCCTGCGATGTCAACGATCATCCAATGACACCAATAGTGCCATCAGCTGAATTAAATCGCCTCCAAATTTGTAGCGCTGTCCCACCGTAAGCAATTAGTCCTGCTGCGCGTCAGCGGGCTCGTCTGTAAATGGAGCATAGCACACTCTACTGTAGCAGGCTCTAGGCGAACAACTCATTTCAATTGACAAGGGAGCGGCCGTTGAAACCCAACGAATATGGTTGCCTGCTGACACCTTGATCCAAAAGGGCTCTGCAGGAGTCCCCAGGTCGCATCGTTAGCTGTCGTTCACATTATTAGCAGTTAGATCCTTGTCACGGCTAATACTATCAAAGAAGGCAGCCTGATATTTTAATCCGGGCTTGGAACATTTGGACGTCTTGGGCCAGGAACCAATTTGGCACCTCGCCTCCAACCCTGTTGCTCGAATAATCACACCTTCTGCAATCGAGCGGCGCCTCGAGGACTGTGGTATTTCGGCAAGACAGCGGAACAGACACTCAAATGACCAGCACAATCCATATCGCCCCGCCTGCGTTAAACTCCTCGAGTCGCGCCATGGAGAAGTCATCTATGCCTTTCACCGTCCGGGTGCTTGAAAATGCCGGCAATCCCGCACCGACAGTACAACAGCCTCAAGACTTTGGCCATCTCATGCCGGCGACAAGCCGAGCAAAACACGATCACATAGTCGTGGCGGAAGCCGACGACATCGACTTCCTGGAACGGGAACTCCTTGTACGGCGTCTGAACGACGTCCAGGACCTCCTCTGGATCTGTGGTCGTCCGATGCCGCCTCGGCCTCTTCATTATCAGGTGCTGACCTCACGCGAGATCCAAATCACGGAGAGCCCTGAACTTCATCTCGTCTGGACCAAGAACCGAATCTTCGTCAAGCCGATTCCCCGGTGGCTTCTGAGCCCAGACTTCTGGGCCGTCCACCTGGCTGCTGATGCCGACCAACAGCGCCATCCGCGGAAGCAGCAGCTCGTCGCATGTGCGCTCGGGTTCCTCTTCACTTACACCGCCTCATCGCGTACGAGAGCGACTTCCGCATAGCCTACGAGAAAGGTCTTGTTCCGCCGGAGATGAGCTGGGACCGATGGAAGGCATTATCGGCCCAGATCGTGCAGAACCATTGCTATGCGTCCGTCAACCCACGGTACTGGTACGGCGAGCTTCGTCTCAGCCGGCTGAACAAGATTTATCGCGTTCGTCTCGGATATGTGCTTCGAGGATATTCCAAAGTGGCCTCCCACGCGGTCTATGAGGACCTGCTCCAGGATAACTTTGCCACGCTGGCGGCGATCCTCGGTTACGTTGTCATCGTCCTGACGGCTATGCAAGTTGGGTTGGCTACGGATAGGCTCGTCGGCGACAGCGCGTTTCAGAATGTCAGCTATGGGTTCACAGTCTTCTCTATATTGGCACCGCTGGTTGCTTGCGTGGCCATCTTTGGTGTTGTACTGGTCATGTTCGTGAGCAGCTGGATGGTGACCAAGGTGTATGAGAGGAAGAGATTCCAGGAAATGGGCGTCGAGCCGTTTTGGAGAGATCAGAAGAAAAACGGTCGCTACGAGCAGGTAGCGGCAAAGCAGAGTGTATCGAAGTAGGCGAAGACGGAAACGATACCCATATAAGTTAACGTGTATAGAGATATGACTTGAATTCCATCATTGCAACCAAGATGCGTGTGTGTTCGCCGGAGGTGAAAGGCTCGAAGTTTATCATCGGCCTGGTAGGTCAGTTGTATATAACGAGATAGTCCATCAGTGTCAAGTCCAATGTCCAAGCTCGGAACGGTTGGCTTGCATTCGAAGAGTACCAATCCCTGTACATCTATCGGCTTAGTGCTTGGGCCAGCGCTATAGCACACCCGCGTGCCAGCCAACCCCACGCCAGTGGACCCCAATCGGCCACTTGGAGTAACTACGCTGGTTGAACATCACCTCGATACAGAAGCTCACCTTCCAAAGCTCTTACAAACAATATCAACGTCGACTCCTAGTAAAACATCCCACGGCAGAACAATCAAACATGTCCACGAAAGAGACCAAACCCCTCGGCATCGAGCGCCATTGCCTCGTCACAGTCGGCGCAACAGCCCGCTTCACCCAGCTCCTGACCGAGGTCGTGAGCTCCAAGTTCCTCGATTTCATCGCCGAGAACCACTACACTCATCTCACTCTGCAATGCGGCAAGGACTACGATCACTTCTCTCGCCAGGTCTTGCCACCCATCCTGGACCGATACCCGAACTTGGAGCTCACTGCTTTCGACTTCGTCGACGACTTGACCGTTGAGATGGCAAAGTGCCGAGCCCAACCCGGCGTTCGTAAGGCCGGTGTGGTCATATGCCATGCAGGTAAGGAGAACATGACCTATACTGAAGTCGAAATGCCGGAAGCTTGAAGGCTAACCCGCATACTAAAAAAGGCACGGGAACCATTCTCGACGGGATGCGCGTCAGCGTTCCCTCGTTGTGGTCCCCAACCCAACCCTCAAGGACAACCACCAGGTCGAGCTGGCCGAGGAGATCCAGCGCCAGGGTTATGGGATCTGGGGCCGCCTTGGCGACATATCGTGGGCCCTTGAGCAGTTGGCCCTGCAGCTCGATAAGACCGAACAGCAGTTCCGGCCTCACCCTGTGGGCGGCGAAGTGGCACCCGTCAATGCGGACTTGTGGCAAGTCAGCAGTGCCATGATAGATCGGTACTCTGGGGAGCCTGTTCCGCCCGCGAAGACTGCCAAGGTCAATGACAATAAAGGTGCTGTTACTGCTACTGGTGAGGTGCAGCGGGAGGAGGTAGCGCAGATGACGATGGACTAGGAGCCTCGTCAGTTCTGGCCACCTCCTTCGTCCTTTTGGTAGTTGGGATGAATCTGATAATTCACGAGCTCGGCACCAAGGTAGACCGAGCAGGGTGATAGGCATGTATGGTTGGGGAAGACAGCTTGCTTCTAGACGTGGGAGATACCCAATTTCATACGGCGTTCTTGGTTAGGATAACATCATGTCGCTTTTTTCATTCAGTCGTCATCTGTCAAAAAAGTGTCTACAAGTCTACTCTCAGGCCAACTATTGCAACCCAGCCACAGTCCACACCTTGATCGCGGCATCGCCACCAGCGCTCGCAATCTTGCTTCCGCCCTCGACCCACGCAACGCCGTTGACGCCGTCCTTGTGCGCGTTGAGAGCCTTGACGCGGCTTCCGGGCTTCGCCAAGCTCCACACGTAGACGTGCGTGTCCAGAGCTCCGGAGACGGCGTGCGTCGCGGCATCATTCCAGCTGATGCACGTAACCCTCGCCGTGTGCGCGGACCAGCGGTCCGTCGCGACCTCCCAGTCAGCAGTCTTGTAAGCAACGATTTTGCCGATCTGGTTGCCCGCGGCCAGATACTGGCCGTCCTTGGAGTAGGAGAGGCAGGAGATCTGGGCAGTCGACTTGTCGAGAGACTTGGTCTCGGAAAGCTTGCCTGAGCCGTCCGCGGTGTAGATCTTGACGGAGTTGCCGGATCCCACAGCCACCGTCGAGCCATAAGCCGCAACCGCGCTGGGAGCAAAACCGAGGCGGTTCTCAGAGACGAGCTTGTTCTTCTCGTAGACGTCTACACCCTCAATGGTCGCCACGTACAGCTTTCCGCCGGTAGCCGCGACGCCCTTGGGCTGCGCAGAGAGCTTGACGGACTCGCCGGCAAAAGTGTTGGCAGACTCGTCGACTATCCGCAGATGGTCGTCCCATCCCACGCTGTACGTCTGTCCTCCTTCAGCACTGAACTGGGTGACCTGGTTCGTGTGCGCCTGTCCGTCGACGACCGAGCCAGTGCCCGAGGCCACGTCCCACTGGCAGACGCGGCCGTCGAAGCTACCGCTCCAGAGCGTCTGACCCTTGCCGTCGGACGAAGCACCCAAAGCCGTGATGCTCTTGTTGTGACCCTGGACGATCTTGCTGGGCTTGTCGCTGCCCTCGTTCAAGTAGACCAGATCGCCATTGAGGTTCAAGCTGATGATCAGACCGTCGGTTCTGCCGTGAGGGTAGACAACTCCAACCTGCTGATCACCCACGCTGACGCCGTCGCCAAACTTCCACGTCTGCGTGGCCTTGCCCGCCTCGACGTCCCAGAGCTTGACGGTCTGGTCCGCACTAGCAGTGACAAACTTGGTGCCGTCCTTGGCCCAAGAAACAGCGAAGATGCTGCCAGTGTGTTCTCCCTCTCCGATCGAAATTGTAGGCTCGCCCGTCTTTCCGTCGTAGAGCTGGATGCGTTTGTCGGCGCCAACCGTCACGAGCTGGTTGCCGTCGGGGGAAAAGGCCGTACCGAAGACGAAGCCCTTGTGGGTCGAGGCGTGCTTCGAGTTGAACTTGAAGGGCGCGCCGTGCAGGAAGCAGAGGGAGCCGTCGTCGGAGACCGTTGCCGCTCGCAGCGGGCGTTGCTGTCGCACGGCGACCGAGTTGACGGCCTTGGAGTGACCACTGATCTCTCCGACAGAGTTACCGCTGTCGGCCGTGATGCAGTGGCCGAATCGCTCCTTGCCGTCACCGACGGCGATGATGCGCTGGGAGTCGCCGTCCCAGGCGATGTCGTTGATGCGGCCCGAAATGATGTGGTACTCGCCTGGTGAGCTTATCAGTATCGAGAGCCGTCTATCGGGTTTCCTGGGTGTGTGCTGTACCCTTAGTGTTCTCGGCCTCAACGGCGTCCCAGACTCTCACGGATCCCGAGACGTCTCCACTGGCGACGTAGAAGCCGCTGGGCGAGAAGCGGGCAGCGCTCGTTTGTGCGGTGTGGCCGGTGTACTGTTTGCTAACGGAAGGGTTGTCGATGGACCGGAGGAAGATGGATTTGCCAGCCTAGGAGAATGCATTGTTAGCCGGAGCATTGTTGGCGGAGGAGCGTCACCAAACTCACGGCGTAGGCAAGACGCTCTCCTTTGTTGTCGGAGGAGAGCTGGGTCGGCTGGCCGCGCTGGGTAGCGGGCGAAGCCGCCAGGATCTTTTCGATGGTGACAGACATGATGAAATTCCAAACACGCCTGTACTGTATGCAATGCAATTTGAGCTACCCGAAGCTCTGCGCGAAGACGATGAAACAGACAGAGAGCGTTGGAGAGAACGTGAGTTGAGTAGAGTGTCAGCTTCCGAGCTAGGCACCACAATGGCGGTCGACGGTGTTGGGTGGGAACCTGAACCTGGAGCTGGGATGTCGATCCAGGAATGGAGAATGGAGGGGCAGTGCTAGTGCTACTGCAGGGCACTGAATGACGTTCCATCTCACCAGCCAACCAGGTCTTGTGCGGCCGGCCTGGAGAGTTTTAGAAGCCATTCTAGCTAGATGTGCACATTGACTGAACTAACGGTATGTGTTTAGGGATCGGAAAATAACCCAATAAGCACAGGTATTTGGGCACATTCGCTGCAGAAGAGCACACAGTCTACCAGGTGTAAGTTGGTAAATGAGGATACGAGACGTGGATGTTGCGCTTATACGCACATACAAACACACTTAAACTACGATGCAATCTTCAATGCCTAAGATAGCTCCTTCACAAGTGCGCTGCTTTTTACTGGGATGCCACAGTTTCAGCTTCTTGTCCCCGCAGAGCATATCTCTTTTTAAGATGCAAACTGGCCTCATAGCCTGACAACCTAGCCCCTCATCATTCCAACCCAGCGTTGTCTGCTGTGATCTTCTACGCAAAGTCTCTATGCCCGAGGCGTCTTGCGAAAGCATACATGCCATCTAAGTCTTACCTTTGCGCATGTAAGTCAGCGCGGGTGTAGTGGGTCAGGGTGCAGCCTGTGAGTGGCTCGAGTATTGCTATAGGTATATAAGTTTTCTAAACACACCGAAATTCCAATAATCAGTCATCGCTTTCCTAGCTCAATTTGGTCAGAGCGTCCGACTTTTAATCGGAAGGCTGTGGGTTCGAGTCCCACGGATCGCGGTAAACTTTTGCACTTTTTTGCGCTTCTGGGCTGTATGTCACATCATTCTCATACAAGATTGCAACTCTTGTTCGATTCATATTTTGCTTTTCGTGAGTGTGATGGCGAATACTCGTATGAAGCCGAAGTCAGACATCCATCTGGTCGGTCGGTATCCTCCATGCCACAGCCAGGCCAACAGCAGGTCTGTCTACTCAACAATATGTGACTGTTCTTTAAGCAAGTTGTAATACTGCTGCTATCTTCTTCTGCAACGGTTCCTTCGGCCAAATCACTTGCATCTCCTGGACCAAACTTGTAGACATTGCAGTTTTCCCTTCTGTCCTTTTCGCCGAAATCACACCTCCTCTTGAACCAACCACTCTTCAAATACTTGACCTATTTAGTATCTCCCACTCTCTACCTAAGTATGTCTCTAACATTGCCAACATTTCCGGTAAAGAATAACCACCTCCTCCCAAAGTGCCTGCTTCAGCCGCCACGATGAACTCGCCCTGGTCTTGGTAATAGGGTTGTGACGAGTCGAGCTGTCAAAACAGAGATCAACGACAAGCAATCACTTGCCACGAAGGGACACAAAGGAGAGTTATCGACGACCAGGTATGCAGCTAAACATGTGTGCCTGAGGACCATAGAAACTGAGAGCTCTGGATATAGAGCCCTGGATGGCGATATCTAAAAGGTATAGGAGTGGCCGGAGTGAGCAATGCTTGGTACAAGAATCGAGAAACATCTCTATAATTCGTTTTATTCTCGTGTAATCCGAGCTCAACATACATAGGTCCTAATGACACAGCCCAAGAGGCAGTCTACCGCGAAAGCAATACAACAGGGTTCCCTAGAAAGATGACCGACCAGAAGGTTATGCCAGACCAAACGCCTTTTTCTATTCGCAGCCACTGCCAGAAAGCCATACCCACACCTAAAAGACCCGACTGTTCATTCGTGTAAGGTGTCATCCATCTATTTCTTCTTGCCCTTCGTTTTACTCTTGGCATTGGTGACGGACTTGGTCGATGCGACGCTCGACGATCTGGAAGGAGCTGCGGATGTGTTCTTGCTTCCGGCCTCCGACTTGACGTTGTCTAGTGCCTTGTTCTGTGATCATGGTCAGTGGAGTCTCTTCGGTTTGAGAGCGCTTCTGTGTTCTTACCTTGACGCCGTTCTTGGACTTCTTCTTCGCTGGTGCCATGCCCAGGATGCTATCCTCGTCATTCTCTTCGTCGTCGGCTTCTCTCTTAACCTTGCCGTTGACACCGTTCGCACCCTTTGTAGGATGGACATCCTCAAACTCCTTGACGATGGTCGTCAACAACGTAGTGCAGCGACGGCTCAGCTCGACAGGTGTCCTGCTAAGGAAGAACCAGTCGAACCGGAACAGAGGGCTCTCCGCGATCTCATCTCGCATTTTCTCGTACAGGCCGGGGGAGTCGATGCCATATTTGTCGAGAAGAACCAGCAAGAATCGATCCTCCTCCTCCGTGTACACCTTCTTGTTCGTGGTGGAGACAGAGTAATTGATCTTAAGCTGTTGCAAGGGGACGCGGTATTGGGACATCTTCTTACGAAGCAGCTTCCTCTGGTGTTCGATCTTGCGCATACGCTCCTCGCCATCTTCAATGACCTTGATGTACTTGTTGTAGTCTGCGATTTCGGTGTATCGCTGCCAGAAGACCTTGGCATACTGCTTGACTTCGGCAGCAGTCTTGTTGTCAATGTCCTCAGCGATACTCTCGTAGTCATTGCGGCCGTAACGGCCTGATGCGTTGACGAATTGCTGGAAGTCGCGTCGGTTCCATTCACCAAACCCTTGCTGTGACAGACGTTGCTTCTCCTCCTGCTCCTCCTCGGTGAGTGGCGTTGCGTTGTCGATCTCTTGTTGATCCAGCGCACGCTCTGCCTCACGCTCATCGAGGTTCTCCTCATCGCCATCAGAGAGGGGAATCTTGTAACCAATCTCCTTGCGGTAGTACGCCGTCTCACGGTCCTGGAGATCGCGCAATCTAGGTGGGTAGAACTGGTAGTCGTGAACAGGAACCTGCTTTGGAGCTCTCGGGGCTTTGGGCTTGGTGTCCTTCTCCTTGGGCGGGTACATGGCCTGTCGGAAATACTTGTCCATAGAGTAGGATTGCTCCTTTCGCTCACGCTTGGCGGGGTTGATCCAGTTCATGCCAATGTCCTTCTTGTTTGTCTTGAAGTCCTCTCCGTTCCAGGTGTAGGCAGACTCAGACGTGAAATTCTGAAGGTCATCGATTCCAAGCTTCTCATACTTGGCGTTGAGCTCCTTGGTCCTTGACTCACCAGAGGCAAGAATCTTGTCGATGTCGTCATCATCCAGGTCAGCGCCCTTATTAGCCAGCACACCGGAAGCGCCCTTATTTTGGAAGACCTTCTCAGCACCGTGCTGAATCATCGAGAGAAGCTCATCCTTGTTGGCTGCGGCCTTGGCTGCAACCTGAGCACGGCCTTGTTGAATGACAAGCTGGTCAAGACGAAGCTTTTGAGCTGCTCTTTCCAAGACCTTCTCCTCAATCGCATTGTCCGTCACAAAACGATACACAACGACCTGCTTGGTCTGACCGATGCGATGAGCACGATCCATGGCCTGCAAATCAGCTTGGGGGTTCCAATCGCTGTCGTAAAGAACGACAATATCAGCAGTGGTAAGGTTGATGCCCAACCCACCGGCTCTCGTTGTGAGCAAGAAGATGAACTTCTCGGAGCCCGGCTTGTTGTACTCGTCGATGGCGGCGATACGATCCTCGTGGGCCGTTCCACCGTCAATGCGGCAGTACTTGTACTCCCGGAAAACGCAGTAGTCTTCCAGGATGTCCAAGAGACGACTCATCTGTGAGAAGATGAGAACTCTGCTGCCCTGCTTTCGCATCCTAGCCAGCAATTTGTCGAGAACGACCATTTTGCCAGCGTTATAAACGAGATGCTCATCGGTGGTGTACGGCGGGCCAGGCTCAGCGCCTTCGAAGAGATAAGGGTGATTGCAGCATTTGCGCAACTGCATCACAATGTTCAGCAATCTTGTCTTCGACTCTCGCTTTCCGTTGGCGCCGTTGACAGCGTCAATATCCTTCTCGAGAATCTTCTGATACCACTTGACCTGCATGTCGGACATGCCTAGGTATACGTTGACCTCCTTCTTTGGCAACAAGCTCTTTTCGACGTCGCTCTTGACTCTTCGGAGCAAGAAGGGCCTCAGCACACGGTGGAGTTGCTGGACCACGGTGTCCTGGTCCTGTTCTCGGCCAGAGAACCACTGGTCAAAGGCCTCGGAGTCACCGAACACATCGGGAAGCAAGAAATTGAGCAGAGCCCACAGCTCGTGGAGGTTGTTTTGAAGGGGTGTACCAGTGATCAGAAGTCGGTTTCGGGAGTTAAAAACGCGGATGACCTGGGCCAAGGAGGATTCCTCGTTCTTGATGCGGTGCGCTTCGTCGATGATGATGTACTCCCATGCGAACTTCTTGAGGTGGCTCTTCTCGCGAAGAACCATCTCGTAACTCGTAATGCAGACATCAAAGTCTTCGTTGACCAATCGGTCGTTAATGAGCGCGTTACGTTCCTCCTTCGCGCCTTGAAGCACCAGTACATTGACCTCGGGGGTCCACTTTTCAAACTCTCGCTTCCAGTTGTCCAATGTCGACTTCGGTACGATAACGATGTGCGGTCCGGTGATGTCCATAATGTGTCGTAGGTAGCCCAGGAACGCGATCGTTTGCAGGGTCTTTCCGAGACCCATCTCGTCGGCAAGAATGCCAGAGATACCGTTCTCATGGAGAGAAATCAGCCAGTTGAGGCCGGCGACCTGATAATCTCTCATCTGACCCTTGATGAAAGCGGGTGAGTCGCGGAAAACCGTCTCGGCAGAGCCTCCGTGCTTCTCGTCCTGGAGCAGCTCGGCATCTTCCTCAGCCTCGGTCCGACGCACTCGCTCATTACTAGCGCCGCCCTGACGCGAACCCTTCTTCTTGCTCTTTGATGCCTCTGCGTTCTGTCGATCGATCTCTGTCATAATTTCCCGAATCTTGGGGTTAGGGTTCGTTTCGATGAAGTGACGGAAGAGGTCTGTAAGACCCAGCAAGTATCGGAATCGACGAATACTGTCTTCTTCCTATTTCAGAACATCATTTAGCATTCTCCAATTGACTGAGCTATTGTCAAGGCAAAGGATTCGCGCCTGGCGTACCTTTGATTCACCCAAGCGATCATGTTTCTTGCCGAAGATGCTGCGACGAAGCTGATTGGCTTCAGACCGTCTCTTGCGGCCATCTCCGAGAGGTTCGCCAACAACACTACTGGCTGTGGTGTTCGCATTGGTGTCCGAGTCGGTGTAGTCGGGAGTCTCATCGACTTCCTGTATGCATGTCAGCCAAACGGTTTCCCCATACAATCGCGACTCGTAGTGTCGTGAGAAGTACAACGGTGCGACATGAAAGGAAAATGACCACATACCATCCCTTCCACGGGGTGAGCGTCTGCGACGTCCGACATAGACGCGTCGGTGTCGACCGCAGCAGCTCTCGAGCGAGGCGCCATCTGGACGGCTGTAAATCACTTTACGCGACTTACACGCGTTTCTTTCGGTTATGCCACGCGCGCCAGAAACTGTAGATGCTGCTCGACTGTTCCAGATTGCTTGGAGGTGACGTTGATTGAGGAAGCATTCAAAAAGGTAGAGTGCTTTGGTGCTGCGCGAGGGTAAACGGTCGTAGATGTTTTTTAGATGATGGAGGAAAGGTGGGATCCCTCTGCTGTAGAAGACAAATTCCGATCAGGACTAGCGTGTTTTCGCCGTGTCATTCCCGTGCACCCGTCAAATGGAGTGCAGGCAAACGCCGCCCGGGAAGTCGGACCCGGAAGAAGGCAGCCTCCGATGAGAACGTCTCCGTCGCTTCAGCTAGGGGCAGAAGCGTGGAACAGCACGGGGGGTCCACCGTCCGCTCCAGGATTGGGTCAGCCGCTCAGAACTAGCGCACTGGCCACGAGGCGGATAACGTCAAAGCCACCTAAGGTATCCGTAAATTGGGCCTGTTAAGGTGCTGCTGGCTCGGTTAGTGCCGCATCCCAGTGTCATGTGCTCTACGCTGATGGCGAGCTGACTTTCCCTCCATCGACGAAATACTGCATCTTGCATCGCAGCCTGTTGGACAATTTCCATCATCACGTTTTCAACCCTTCAATCGCTTCATTCTTGGTGTCAAGGGGAGCCGCCTGCAAACCTTGCCCGTATAGCTGCACTCGAGACCACCACCACACCTTATCGCCAGTCACTTGGGGGACCCCGTTTAGACCCCACTCCGGCGTCAAGATTTGTTTACCCGACAACTCAACGACCTACATTACACCGCTAGAGGTGCGGGACCTGTCTTTCTCATTCTTCGATTCCATACTGACTATTCTCAGTCTCTCCGTAACTTGCGAGACTACTACCATGGATTCTATGCGAAGCCTCAACACCTCCCTGCCTGGCGCCTCGGCGGCGAGGCAGACGACACAAAATGACTCCCCCGAGCAACTCCTCGACGCCTTCAAGGCCGCTGCGCTCTCGGTGACGAAACTTTACAAGACCTCGGCGGCCGCACAGTCCAAGGCCCGCATGGACGGGTACCAGGACTGCCTCGACGACCTGCTGGCGTTCCTTGACAAGGAGAAAATTGGCTTGGGCGACGGCGATGGCTGGAGGGTCCGGAGCTGGGCAACCGAACGGCTGGACGGACGGGAAAGCTCTCAAAACGCCGAAAGCGACGACGAGGCGGAAAAGGCAGAAACTGCATCGTCCCCAGAGCTCAACAGGACAAGCAGCGGCACTCAGCTGTCGGCACTGCGAGGCGAAAGCCAAATGAGGACGGACTCGGCACCCTCTAGCATCCCTCAGGCTGTGGAAGAAGAGGAGGAACCCGAACCCATATCGATTACGGTACCGACGGCGGATTCTTTTACCTTTCAATCATCGCACCCTTGGCCGCCTCAGCAACCTCAGCAAGACGCTTATCTCAACCTCGCGAACTTGGACCTGTCAGATTCTCGAACACACGACACAACATCGACAAACGCGAACCCCGGAGGCCGCACAACAAGACCACGGCACCCGGCAAATATCCCTCGCTCGGCATCAAGGCAAGGAAACAATCTTGGCCGTGGTGCCGGGTCGAAGCGTAAAATCAACTTTGCCGAAATTTTCGACCTCAGTAGCCTGGATAAGAACATGTTTGGCGGCGGACCGAAGCGCAGCCGGCACACATAAAGTCTGCCCAGCGGCGCGCAGCGGCGGCGGTGGCATTCTATGAACATTCTTCACTTTCGACAGTGGTCAACTAGGAAAGATTCCATTGCCCCAAGATCTTGTCTCCTTTGTCTACTACGGTTTCTTCAGACATGTCTTGACGACGGGATTGAGCGAGCATCGACGTACATCTAACTGGAGGGAGGGAAGGAGGGTGGGTTGGAGATAGGGACTCCCGAACATTAGAAGTGCGTCACGAGAGGCGTTGGTTTGGTTTTATGAAGGTGCATGGGCGGTGTTTAGGTTGGGACTGTTTATTGCGATGATGCCAAATAAAGGACGGCTAGCTAGTCCACGGTCCATAGCTACACACATATCATTGTTTCCCCTGTCGAACTTGTGGTGGTGTTGATGGCGACTTGGAAGTCAAGCTGTCACCACTACATGGATAATCACAAACACATTTAAACTGTCGCAATTCGGCTCTCCAAGTGACGTCTTCCGCGGCATTGTGTAGTTAGGTTTCGGGTTTCACAACTTCAGATTTTCTGGTTGTCTGCCATAAAAGTATGCCTCAAGAAACCAAAACATGTTTCAACACCAGTAAGTGCAAACTTGGGCTCGTCCCAACTCGAGATCGACTTCTCGTCCAAACTCCCACCTCCCCCCCAGTCTCAGTCGAGTCCGAGCCCGGAAAGTCCCTCAAATTGGCCAACCCCGTTTTTTGCTTGCGACCCATGGAAGAGTCATAGGTGAGTCGTGGCCCCACATTCTTTCGAACCTGCCAGAGTCTTCATTCCAACCCGCCACCCAACCTTTTCCCGGCCGAAATGGAACTTCTAGAACAGCGTTGTGGATAGCTTTGTGGGCAGCTTTGTAGACAGCTACGGGGATAGCATCAGAGGCAGAGCGAACCCGGATAGAACTCGAACGGCATCTTTTCTATCAAGGTGTTTCGGACCTGGTTGATGTCTTAGACCATCCCGGCCCACGTGAAGACCCCTGGTTCAACCATCGACGCTCGGCGTGGAAACCCCCACCTGGCAATACGATACCACCACTACCGAGTCAACGAAGTTCCCATGCTAACCCCCACATCATGCACACACTTCGCCAAACCCCTCCTCCAAACCCTGGCCTAGGCTTTATATAATTTGCTGTCGCCCAATCGTCTCAACAACGTCTGGTCCTGGGATTTCCTAGAGATCATCAACACGGAAGGGTGGCCGAGTTGGTTATGGCGCCAGGTTAAGGTCAGCTTAACATCTGTTTCCTGGTGGGGCAACCCGCGCGAGTTCGAGTCTCGTCCCTTTCATTTTGCGTTTTTTTTTATAGAGTGTGTATCGAAATACCTATTATGTGCACGCTTGTTGCTCAAAGACTTTGTTTGATGTAGCCACCATCAGAAGCTGCTTGTAGAGTGGTCTGTAGGGCCTCGGCATCAGGTGACAAATTAGAGCCATCATCAACATAGAAATTACAAAAAATGCTTAGGCATGCAGCGAAAAGCAAGAACAATGTTTTAATAGTACCCCTATTTTAAATTAGCAGGGCGCCAAACAACAGAACATAACAGACAATGAGCGTATACTCAAGTTGCCGTTGGTGCTCTAAGCCGGCCAACCTGAAGATCGTCTGTGCGAGCATGGTCAACTGTAATATATAAAAGACCCTATGCACCAGGTCTTTGTGGTTGGCAAGGACTTGTGAATCTGGTTGAGGCTGAGAAGCAGTCTCAATCATCGTGGTGGGCACTTACGAGCGTCGTCGAGCTATGATTTGAGACAGTTTCTGGGTCAGTCTGTCGACTGAGTTATCACGCTGGGCGATGTTTGATGGCGTTCTTGGACTTGATACATCCTCGCGGAGGTCATCACCCAACTTTGTGCCGGTGTTTGGCGACTCAGACCCGAATCGCCCCTTAACTTCAGCCATTACAATATTGGGCAGTTGTGTGTTCCCGATGTTGAGCGAAACTGAGGAGGACATTCAGCGATCGCGGCCGATGGCCAACTTGGCTTTGAGTGTGATGCCAAGTAAATGATGCGGGAAGACGGCATGCTCGCTTTGTTGGAATGTGGAGCCGAATAACAAAAGTCATATTGGTTAAGAAGCCATGTTGGGCTGCAATTATATTGTCAGCTGTTCATAAGCACTTCAGCTTTCCTTGCCATGTACAGTGTACCAAAGAATAGCAAGACCTGCCTCTCTGCGCGATACAGCTGGGTGTCACGTGTTATGGCTTATTTGACCCATCAAGTTTCTTTAGATCGGGTACAAAGACAGTCCCTTCAAATCGTGGATTGCGTACTTTGTTCGGTAGATAAATAGGTTTCTTCTAAGGTGATGGGAGATTATCCCTCGCTCAGATTGCCCGTACCCATGAATGTCTCAGTCATGAACACGGACACAAGCCTGCACAACTGCAATCATGCCGTAATACGTTGAAAGTAGGTGCCAGATAACTCATCATTACCCTGTTGTCTTGGTTCATCTCATCCTCAGGTCTTCTCCGCGCCAGGGCGAAAGAGAGCAATGTTTTGATATCATCCGTACCAAAGCCATTCTTTTTTCGTTCGTCTGTTCTTCGCGGACTGCCCTAGGTTTTTACAAAAACCAATCTAACCATCCCCCAGAGATTTCCCAGAACGCCGTACTAATGCAAGCCGCGAAAGAAGACGAGAAGACGTAAAAAAGAAGGGCGTTGCTTTTGTGTTTGTTGTTTAAACCAATCAATCCCTCCCTTTTCCTCTAGTTCTCTTGTCTGTTCTTCCGTTCCCGCTCAACCTCGTACATGAAGTCGAAGTAGCCCTTGTCGAACTGGTGGACACGGACGTAACCGTCCTCTCCTCCGGACGCGTAGCCCTTGCCGGTGGGGTCTGCGGCGACAGTGTTCTTGGGGTGTGTTAGTTGCCGCAATATCAAACATCACAAGAGCCGGCCAACTTACCAGGGGACCGAAGTGACCACGGACTCTGCCGACCTCGTCTTCGAAGATCTTGTGGTAGAATCTGGCCTCGAACTTTCCTTGTCTCGCCGAGGTACGGGTGACATCCATGGCGGCCTGACCACCTCCAAGGATGACAAAGTCCTTCTTGGGCGTGATGGTGGCGCTGTTGAGGGGGGTATCGGCTACGTAGGTCTTGAGAACCTCGAGGTCCTTGGCGGTGATGAGCTATATCAGGTCAGCAGTCGGCCTTGCGGTATATCGGGGCGATATATGTACCTTGGCCGTCTTGTCCTTGCTGGCGGTGATGAAGTAGGTTCTGTCCTGCGACCACTGGAGATCCGTGATGGGAGTGTTGAGCTCGTGTACGGGCTCGTTGTAAATCAGGTCACCGTTCTAAAAGGCAATCAGCGTTATATCCCTTGTAGTGATGTACTTCTCACTAAACCCACCTTAGCATCGTACTGGGAGACGGAGCCGTCCTCGTGGCCGGCAATAATGTACTTGGTGAGGTAGCTGAAGCCGGCGACGGTGGCCTTGCTCTCGTCGCACACGATGGTCAGGGCACGCTCGTCGGTCTGCTCGGCCTCGGGGTCGGGGTTGATGTCGAAGACGATGATGTTGCTGAGGAAACCCATGCGCTTCTCCGTAACACCGAGCAGCTTGGTGCCGTCCTCGTTGAACTCGACGCGCTTGACGGCGGTGGGGAACTCCCAAGTCTTGAGGTTCTTGCCCGTCTTGATATCCCAGAGTCTCATCGTGTTGTCGGCGGAACCGGAAGCGATCATGGTGCTGGTGGGGTCGACGTCGACGGTCCAGATGGCACCGACGTGGCCGTGGTAGGTTCCCAGACGCTCGCCATTGTGCGCGTACCAAACGCAAATCTGCTGGTCCTTGGAGGTCGAGAAGATGAGATCGCCGTCCGAGTTGTACCTATTGACGATGGCGCGCCTGGTTAGCCACATGCAGCCCCTCATGATCGAGTAAAGGGGGGTTAAGGAAAGTCCTGGGCGCCTCCCATATCTCTCTCCCCCTCTTTCCATGGACAATTTCGCAAGCGGATACGGAAAACGTACTTGATCTGGGTGAGCGCACGCTCGTGACCTGCCAAAAGAACGGGCCTCATGTTGTCTGATTATCGAGTAGTATTGCGCTTCTCGGTCTCGGGGCTGCTAGTTACGGGGGGCGGTGTTGCGGCAGGGGACGTCGGTCTTTAAATGGCTTGCGATGTCGTCGGGCAATCGTGAATTTTTGCCCTTCACCTCGACATTGTGGGTTTCGGTGCACTGGTGTGGGGCACACTTTTTCCCCGCGACCATTCTGCCGGCTGAGGTGAGCAGCCATTCACCGCCTTACGCCTCAGGCATGGTGGCACACAGCCGGCCACCACAGCTCTGGACCTCGAGCTCCAAGGAGTGGTTGACTCACTGTGAGGCGTTGCTTGCTTGCAGGACAGGACTTTAGCGCGCCTAGCCCGGCGCGTCACGGCAGGAGCTGCACCAGAGTCATTGAACCTACACTAGCTGCTCCTGGCCTCGATTCGCTTTGGTTGAAGTTCCGTGCCCCCAATCGCCAGTCCAATCTCGTCATCGCCAATCAATGCCATTCGTTCCATTTCCAAACCAACGCGACGTCGACGACTACATCCTTTTTGGGGCAATCTCTACTCATCCTTGAGTCAGTCCCAGTTTTGTTTTCTCAAAGCGTTATCCGGACTTGGAACCCCGGCAAACAAAACACCAACTCGGGCCTCGAATCCTCTAACCTCAACGGACCTCGAGTGAACTTGAGGTGGTTTCAACAGCTTTTGCCCAGCCCGGGGTTTCTTATGCGAGAGCAGAGATATCAGACCATCCGGACCACCGTCGCTGTTCTCTTTGTCCTGTACCATATTTGTACCTTTTACCTCCTTTCCTTCCAGCCTTTCTTTTCGACATTCAACTCGGTTTTCTTTCATCCTCAATTGACTACTTGTATTGTTCGTTTCGATAAACCAACCAACCGAGCCAGCCTACTTCGTACCATTGAAGAACGCCTGTATACATCAAGTGTGTCGCTTGCATCTACCACAGCAAGCAGTCGATATTAAGACTGTAATTGTGCCTACTAATACCCATAATTCGGCTCCCTTATCGATCGGGTCTGAAGCCGACATTCGGGGACACGCCCGAGAAATTTCGACCTGCCGATCCTTCCCATTGGCACTGCTGGGACACACAGAGCCTTTAGAGCCAGGACCAGGGAGTCATCAGTCATACACACGACTCACACACGACTCACACGATATAAGAGTCACAGAGCCTATCGCTTAGATCCACCCAATTGCCTAAAGGGAAGTACTGCTTGTGAACCTGCAGCGCAGAACAGGCGAGGGGCAAGCACACCCTCAAAGCGAGACGCAAGATTTCGGTATTCGGCATGTCGTCTATCAGTCAGTTGAAGGGCACGCAGAGGCTGTCTTGGCCATGCCGCCTCGAGTTGCCCAACACGTCTCAGCTTCGGCTTAGAACCCGCGGCTTGTCCTCCAGAGCTGCAGTGTTGGCCACTCAAAATTCACTGGCTCAAGCTCCCGCATCCCGCCGGTCATATCAGAACCTTGGGGTAGATACCGGTCGGGATCCATCAGGCCGCCGGCCCTGCAGAGCGCTAAACCCCGAGTTGGACCACTGTCACTCACCCCTCATTCTCGCTGCTCCAGCTTACACCCATCCTGCGCGCTCAACTTCGGTGTCCGTCCCGACAACTTCATTTCCCCCCCGTCAACCCAAAAACTTTGCGTTTGGACACCTGCGAGATCGAGCTGCATTACCGGTCCCTTGGCAATCTTCCCGTCCGTTCATTGCAAGGACTCTGGGTTCCTACGACAGAATCTCTCCCAATAGGTCCTTTGCGACATCATCTCCAGCAATGGTCGCCAACAAGATCGATGGCACTGCCATCGCCAAGCAGATCCGGGAATCGATCGCCAGTGACATCCTCGAGAAGCAGAAGCTGAACCCCAGGTTCCAGCCTCAGCTCACCATTATCCAAGGTGTTTTTCCCTTGAGCCTTTTGCGGACCCCATTTCGTCTGTATCTTGCTAACCACAATCTCTCACAGTCGGCGACAGATCGGACTCGAGTATGTTTTGCTGCCGTGATTACCCCACCATGAAATTTGTCGCGATGCTTACAACCCCGCAGGCACCTACGTGCGCATGAAGCAAAAGGCCGCAAAGGAGGTAATTGCCGCCATTGATTCCATGTTGTTTCATGTTGTGCTGACGTTTTCAGGCAAATGTCGACTGCGAGCTCATCCAGTTTCCCGAGTCCATCACTGAGCCTGAACTTCTTGACCGCATTTACCGCCTCAACGACAACCCCGACGTTCACGGTATCTTGGTCCAATTGCCTATTCCCAAGCACCTCGATGAGTACGTCATCACATCTGCCGTTGCAGACGAGAAGGATGTCGACGGTTTCGGCACAAGGAACATCGGCGAGCTCGCCAAGAAGGGCGGTCGCCCGTTCTTCATCCCCTGCACTCCCAAGGGTGTCATGGTCTTGTTGAAGGAGACCGGAGTGGATTTGAAGGGCAAGAACGCTGTTGTGATCGGACGCAGCGATATTGTCGGCAGCCCTGTGAGCTACCTTCTTCGCAACGCGGACGCAACTGTCACCGTGTGCCACTCCAAGACCGAGGGTTTGGAGGAGCACCTTAAGGCCGCGGACATTGTCATTGCGGCCATTGGTCAGCCCGGTTTTATCAAGGGCGAGTGGCTTAAGCCTGGTGTCGTCGTTATCGACGTTGGCACAAACTATATTCCCGATGCTTCCAAAAAGTCGGGACAGCGTCTCGTCGGAGACGTCGACTACGAGTCGGCTTCTCAGGTTGCTTCTCACATCACACCAGTTCCTGGCGGTGTCGGTCCCATGACCGTTGCCATGTTGCTGTCCAACGTTGTGGACTCTACCGTCAAGTCCTTTGAGAGACAAAAGCAGAGAAAGATCTCGCCTCTGCCGCTGCACCTCAAGGAGCCTGTCCCTTCTGACATCGAGGTGTCGAGATCCCAGAACCCTAAGCAGATTACTCGTCTGGCCAAGGAGGTCGGCATTGCTTCCCACGAGCTCGAGCCCTATGGAGCCTACAAGGCCAAGGTCGATCTTAGCCTCTTGAAGCGCCTTGAGCACCGTCGCAACGGCAAGTACGTTGTCGTCACGGGTATTACTCCCACGCCGCTTGGAGAGGGTAAGTCGACTACCACAATGGGAGTTGCACAGGCCTTGGGCGCCCACCTTGGCCGCGTTACCTTCGCCAACGTGCGCCAGCCCAGTCAAGGCCCGACTTTTGGTATCAAGGGCGGTGCCGCCGGTGGTGGCTACAGCCAGGTCATTCCCATGGACGAGTTCAACCTGCATTTGACTGGAGACATCCACGCAATCACCGCGGCGAACAACCTTCTCGCTGCTGCAATTGAGACCCGCATGTTCCATGAGAACACCCAGAAGGATGGCCCCCTCTACAAGCGCCTCGTACCTGCCAAGAACGGCAAGAGAGTGTTCCCCCCTGTCATGTTGCCTCGCCTCAAGAAGCTGGGTATCGAGAAGACGGACCCCAACGACCTGACCGAGGAGGAGATCCGCCGCTTCGCCCGTCTGGACATCGACCCTGAGACCATCACATGGAGACGTGTGCTGGACGTCAACGACCGTCACCTGCGAGGCATCACTGTCGGCGCCGCACCGACCGAGAAAGGCCACACCCGTGAGACTGGCTTCGACATCTCCGTCGCCAGCGAGTGCATGGCCATCCTTGCTCTGAGCACTGATCTGGCCGATATGCGCAAGCGCCTGGGAAGCATGGTCGTTGCGAGCTCCAGGAGCGGTGACCCGGTCACCTGCGACGACATCGGTGCTGGCGGCGCTCTCACCGCTCTGATGAGGGACGCCATCAAGCCCAACCTCATGCAGACTCTGGAGGGTACTCCTGTGTTTGTGCACGCCGGTCCCTTTGCAAACATCAGTGTCGGCAACAGCTCCATCTTGGCTGACAAGATGGCCCTCAAGATTGTCGGTACTGAGCCGGACGAGGACCACTCCGAGAAGGCTGGTTTCGTTGTTACCGAGGCCGGCTTCGACTTCACCATGGGTGGAGAGCGCTTCTTCAACATCAAGTGCCGCGCCTCTGGGCTCGTGCCTGACGTTGTCGTCGTCGTCGCCACCGTTCGTGCCCTCAAGGTCCATGGTGGCGGTCCTCCAATCGCCCCTGGTGCGCCGCTCAACGCCGTCTACAAGGAGGAGAACGTCGACATCCTCCGCGCCGGCTGCGTCAACCTCAAGAAGCACATTGAAAACGCCAAGGCATACGGCATCCCCGTCGTCGTTGCCATCAACAAGTTCGTTACGGACACTGACGCCGAAATTGCCGTCATCCGTGAGGAGGCGATCGCTGCTGGTGCTGAGGACGCCATCCTCTCCAACCACTGGGCCGAGGGTGGCAAGGGAGCCATCGAGCTGGGCAAGGGCGTCATCGCCGCCAGCGAGAAGCCCAAGGACTTCAAGCTCCTGTACGACCTCGAGGGCTCCGTACAGGAGCGCATCGAGGCCATCGGACAGAAGATGTACGGCGCGGCTGCTGTCGAGTTCAGCGAGCTTGCCCAGAAGAAGGTCGACATGTACACCAAGCAGGGTTTCGGGAACCTCCCCATCTGCGTTGCCAAGACGCAGTACTCCTTGTCCCACGACCCCGACCTGAAGGGCGCTCCCACTGGCTTCACTGTTCCCATTCGGGACGTCAGAATGGCCGCTGGTGCGGGTTACTTGTAAGTCACAACCGCCCCAGTAAAGACGACAGTAGCTAAATATATCACAGGTACGCTCTGGCCGCCGATATCCAGACCATCCCCGGTCTGCCCACGGCCCCCGGCTACTTGAACGTTGACGTCGACGTCGAGACCGGTGAGATCGATGGCCTGTTCTAAGCAAAGTTTGGTATGCTTGCTGGTGGGTTTGAGGCGCCTCGAGATGCGATTTTTATTTTTTATTTTTTTGTAAACGTTGGGGAAAAGGGGGGCAATCGGAATTCCGGTGGCATTTATTCAACAAATGGCGCTGGGGAAACATGGGAAGAAAGACTATACATGCATCTGTTCAACAATGATACCTCCTCTCGGGCTCATAGAAAGACCGAATACAAGAATAGAAGGGACTATTCAAGATATACATTGTTCATTTTGAGCGATCGCTAGCCCCGTTTACTGATGGCCGATTCTGACGTTTGCTCACGAGCAAGTGGTGATCGTCCCAGAGCGCCAAACCATAGATGGAGGACGCCGGCTGGGACGAACAACCCAGAGCGCATCGCCTTGGGTTACACCGCGCGATTGCGAACGTAGGTACGTCTACCCGCCGTGGCTCGCATAGAGTCCAACCCGGCAGGTGCCGCCGCCCATCGGGACCGCCGTCCGAGCGCGGTGTCATCCCATCTTGCCTCCGACGCGACGTGGATTCCGACTTGGTACCGCTCACGGCCAAGGGCTCGCGAGTTTCTTCCCTCTAGGGTTAATCCATCCGTTTCGCGGAACCCCCCTCCCCTCCCCTAGGAAACAGAAAGTTTAACTCCCTGGGGGGAGGGAATGTTTCGTTTCCGCTCTACTCCACGAGGGTTGTCGATTGCGGGACATGCACCTCCGTGATTTGGAAAACTCGGGATGGATGGACCCGGGCGTCTGCTTCCCTCTCCCAACGGCCCGGGTTGAACTCACCACGCAACCTCCAAGGCGCCCCTCCCCCCTCCCTCTCGGGCGGAACAACGTCGTTGATGCTGCCGACGATTCTCTTTTGACTGGGCGGGCCTCATATTGGCCTCGTGGTCACCCAGTCGTGTGACGTCTTCTTTGCCGCGTCTCTGGCGGTCTTTGTGGGTTTCAATTCCTACCCTCCACCACCGCCTCCCTGGGGGGCCAGCCCATCGAGAAAAGCTTGGCCTAGTCGACGACCTCCATTCGCCCCTTGCCCTCAACCCCCCTCCGGAATGTTGGGCTCCTTCTCGTGGGAAAGGTGACTCGGGAGCGAGCCGGCGTGATCGTCGGCGCATCTCGACGTCGTACCACGTCGTACCTTCCTCCGCCCTTGTAGTCGTTCGAGCTTCTATCATTCTTCTCGATACGACGTGGCAGGGCAAACGCGCTGGGCGACGGGGGGAGGCCTTGGCCTAATCACGATCTCGCCGAGGCGGAACGCTCCCCCCAAGCAGACGATGGGGATGTCTGGGCGGTAATATACCACGCCTTGGTTCTGTGTAGTCTCTCGCCTTGGCTGTTGATGCTCGGTGGGTGCCGTTCCGGGGTTCAAGGGGGCGGTCGGTCCGGGCTGCCGGGGCTTGGCGGTCCACGATCTAGACTTCAGATGAGGTCGAAACGTCATGCCGTTACCCGTTTGTCGTTTTACATTTGGAGCTTGGATTCAACCTTTGGATTGAGCAGGCGACAAGCCTGCATTAGGTATCTATAAGCTTTAAGGGTTCACGTAATCAAGGGCGTCATACATGCCACCACCAAATCATGCGACTCTTTCACGCCCAGCACACATGGGAAATCAGGAAATGGAGGGTTTCTGCTTCTGAAATCATTGTATTGCGAGGACCTAATCCTCCTCTCCGGCGAATCATTGAGATTACAGGGCGGCCACTGAGGCCAGGCTTCTGTAAGGGGGTATGAACTCGTGCCTGACGTGCAGCAGCTTCATCAATAATGACCAATTCTGTCTCTCTGCGACCTTGCATCTAAAAGAGACCCATTCATCGTCTCCTTTCCTTTGCTCGTCAAACCTGATGTGAAATTGCAAAAAGAAGACCCGTTTCCTTGCCCGGTGATACTCCAGCGACCCATGAAAGAAAACGAAAAAAACATAAAACCAACTTGTGAAGTATGCACATGAAGTAGTTTGCTGAGAGAGGCCAGAAAGCAAAGAGAAAAAGGGGAACGACAGTAGGCCGAAGCCCCTTTTAGTGAGTGCTCTCCGCGCGTGCAAATGTTCCCATTTACCAGCCAAACTGTTCGCAGTGCAACTCGACCGCGGGACCAGAAGTGCGGATGCAGGACGCCGTGGTGTTGCGGACCTGGGCCATCAGGCCATCAGGGCCACAACCCATGACGAGGACGCGCTGGTTGGGGGCCGCATCATTGATGTTGTCGCGAATGATGGTTGCAACGTCGGCGCGGCCGTAGTTGATGGGGATGGAGTTGACCTGAACAGGGACCCCGTTCTGTTGGAGGGGAGAGGCGGGGAACGTAGCGTCAGACTCAGAGCCGGACTTCTCGGGATCAGAGATTGCCCGGGTAAGGACCTTTGGGGGTTGCTGGGTAATGCCGTTCTCGATGTCGAATTTCTCTGTGGCCGGAGTGATGGGTGTGGAAGCCTGGGATGAGATGGTGGCCGAGCGGGAGCGGTCTTCGTCGGTGGTGGCACCCTTGGAGTTGGGGGTCCGAGTGACGTAGACAAGGACAGATGATTGCGAGGAGTTGCGAATCGTAGACAGGTGGCGGGCAAACCACTCGAGATGGGCTAAAAAGGTTAGCGGTCTGTTTTACACAAAGTTAATCGAGTGACTCACTGTGCTCCTTCACCATCCAGACGAAGACGATGCTCTGCCCCGAGATCCGCGTGAGCTGCTTGAGCAGGTTGAGGGCCATGCCGACGGTGAAGCTGGCGCCGCTGCCTCCTGCGACGAGGATCACCTTGTCGTACTCGGCCGGGTTGGGGAGTGTTCCATAGGAACCCTCGACCGAGGCCTTGAGGGTCGCACCCGGGTGGCGGACGGCGTACTCGTGGAGGTCGCGGGTGAAGCCGTCGTACGAGTTGATGACGAACTCAAGGGGGTCCATGGCCGCAATGGTGAAGGGGTGCATCTCCAAGGCGCGGATCTTGGGGATCCACAGGAAGCAATGCTCGCCAGACCTCGCGCCGTAGGGGGCCTTCTTCATGATGATACGGGTACCGCCATTAGGAAGGGGGTGAACAGTAGCCGTGTTGTTGAAACTGTAAACCACAACCCGGACGAGACGAACAGCGCGGTCAAAGATCCAGATGCCGGCGGCGACGGCCGTGATGAAGATAATCTTCTTGGACAGCTCGGGCTGGTGGAGGCCAACGAGGACCATCGAGATGGCGAAGCCGGACACGTGAAGAATGTAGGACAGCTCATAGTACCACAACCGGACGACTGCGCCGGCGAGGACCACAACAAGGAAGGTGAAACCGGAGACGATGCCATAAATTTCCTCGTGGACGCGGAGACGTTCGAGGTTGCCCGACTCGATGAAGTACGCCGAATAGGTGGCACCGTGTACGATGATCAGGCCCATGGTGACATAGCCAGCAATTTGGTGGAGGACATTGAGACGCTCGTAAGACCAGGCGGTCAGGTAGGCGAGAGGGGTGTTCTTGAGAGCGAGGAAGACGAGGAAGGCGATGTTGGCGATGGAGAGCCTGTGAGGTGTCAGCTTCCCTGATGGCATTTCAACGGGATATAAATTGTTGTTCAACTTACCATCCTGCACGAGCTGCGACGACGGTGAGGTAGGGCAAGACCGAGGTATCGAGGTACGTCAGGAGGAGGACGATGTTGGCCACAAGGTAGGTGATTGCAACGGCAGCATGGCCAGTAGAGGGCAGGAAGGGAGCCTTGCCGACAGAAACTCTGCGAATGACGCTGAGTGGCAGTTAGTTTCCGATTCTGTGAAACAGTCTGGTGAGATGGAGAATTTTGGTGTTGGTGAGACCTACCGGGACACAAAAACGAAAGGTGTCGCAACAAACGAGAGCTTCGCAGCAACGCCAGTCTTCCGAGCAAGTAGGCGGCTCAAGTGAAAGATGATGAAGACGCCCGCGATAGCGGCCAAGCCAGTGGCATAGTAGGTCACGACCTCATGGTTCATGCGGCTGCGCTGGGCAAAAAGCTTAGGGAAGGCCGCCGGGCCTCCACCACTACCTCCAGCCATTGTGAGTGAGCGAAATGGATATCCGTGACGTGTGAAGTAAAAACCGTCTGTGATGTGAAGTAAAGCTGTTTGTGGCCTTGGAGGAGTGGAAGAAAGATGTACGTCTGGTGGCAGAGGGCTGTATGTGAGAGAGCGAGTGAGGCGGAACCAGCTTGCACGCACTGCAGGAGGTCGGGAATGTGCCAAGTTTATAACAAGAGGTATTGTTATGATGAGGCTTGATGATGAAGCAGCAATCAGGTGAAGGGGCCCAGATGATAAGAGAGGAACGGAAGGTCTTGGATCTTTTCCAAGGCAGAAGAAACGCTCATTCGGGACCCTGCAGAAGGGAAGGGTGTGTGTAAGAAGTGAAAAGGGAAAAGGATCTAGCCCCCGTTTGCGGTATACAGGGGGGAGGGGATACGAAAGTTGAGGTGAGGAGGAAAAATATCGAGGTGAGTTGAGTGAGTGGGAGTGGGTGGAGGAGGGGCCGTTGGGCTGGCTCATGGCCGTGACAGGTAGTGAGGAAGGAGGTACCTTGCGGAAGGTGAAGGCAGGGCACAGTACAGATCGACTGCCCCCGGCTTGGGCCTCCCATCTATCTTCAAGTCTGTCTTCACCCTGGCGGCCGTGACAAAAGAAGCAAAATAAAGTTCAGAGAGCAAATATCCATTTGGGAAGGAGCTGCCAACGTCTGGCTCCACCAAGCACGTCTTCCCTGGCTGCTTCCCAGTATTCCTGTAATTCTGAACAGTCCGCTTCCTATCGAACTCGCCCTTTGGGTTCTACTGATGCGTGCTCGCAAGAGGCGCATGAGAAAATGGTCCTCGATCCGAAAAGCTTGAAGGGCTGCCATGTAACTTTGCTGAACTTGCAATCACCTGCAGGTTCCCACTTACATGCTGTCATTGATGGATGCGGCGGTCGAGCTGTCTAGGCCATGGTGGCTGGCTCCTCGTGGCTCTCCCCAACCCTGTAAACTCTCCATTGTCGTCTTCCTTCTCTCTGACCAACCTTCGGGAGGCAACCTCCAGATAAGAAGTGGAGGGTATCACCGTCCGAACTGGTGCAGCCAGCCCATATCTCCAATGGATGTCGCAATGATATCTGTGCTGGGCTGTATCTCGAGACCTTCCCTTCGCGGCCACCTGCTTGGACTTACACCCCTTTAACGACCGCTCTCATGCGCTTACAACGCACTTACACAACGCCCCCTAGGGCCTTCTCATGCCAGGACCGCACGCCACTCAAACCCCATGGCATGTGAGACCAGGCGCCACGTTCCCCAGATGGTCGACGGGCTCCTGGGCCGGTCTGGCGAGAGAGGAGATTTTCCCCGTGCGACTCCCCGCCAGGGCCCATAAAGTCAGCCAAGCCTTGGTCGAAGTGGATAGTCTCAACCGGCTCCTGCATAGCTGCTTTAGATGGCCGATGGGGAACTCGAACGGTATACGTGGACACATACCTGGGCGATGCCCAACGATGAAATGCCAAAAGCAAGCATCGAGAGGTCTCTGATGCCGGTAGCCGGTACAACCCTGACGCCATCTCCTCCTCCCCACAACGAAGAGGCCTTCGACCGCGGGAGGTAGGCGAGGGAAGATGGAGAAGTTTGTTTGCTGTGGAGGATCGCACGGGCCGTGGATCTAGATTGATATGGTTCCCCCTGTCCAGAAAGAGACGGCCGCAACATCTTGTTCCATCTCGGCCGGCTGGCCGCCTTGTTTTGTCATCTTGACAAAGCCCTGGGCGTTGCTTGTGTCGCTTTACCCAGATCAGCAGGACGGCAAGCCAGGGCGAGCTGCTTTGGGAGGGGGTAGGGCAAGGTGAAGTAGGCGAGTGAAAGTTGACGGAGGTCAAAGTAGAGTGGCCTGTGGCGCGGCGGCAAGGGGGCAGACGTCTCTGGTGTGCCGTCAACGTCTGCAGCATGCCGTGAACTCGGACTCGTTCGCTTCGCAGCCCAAAAGGGAAGTACCGGGGGTGTGTTGGCACAATCATTTGGGCAAATTACGCCAACCACGGAAGAGACAGGGCGGCCCCGATGATTCGAACAGAGACATGGCTACGCTACGACCCAGGCACTGGCATGGCTGGGCAAATGTTTCTAGAGTCTGGTACTTCGGCATCAGAACGCATAGATCGTGACATTCGAGGTGGGGCCCAGTATCAGGGTACATATCTGCATCTGGAAGATACGTAAATGACTTGCCTAGACGGGACAGAAACAAGGTTGCAGAGAACCGTCGTACGGGCCGTGTCTTTTGGCGCGAGCCAAGACAAAAGTACCCTGTGTGAGATCCCTGGAATGTTCTGTCAGCAGCACATGCTATCTACTTCTCCAAAATCACCTCCTGAGTGGGTAGCCCCGGTTGCTCGACCTTCCCGCATCGAGCCTTGATCCGTCTGTCGTGATTTCTGGCCGTAGTCGCCCGGCGTCTGATTCCCCGAGAGGGGAGGTCGTTGAACGATTTGCATGGCTGCCCGCTAGTGGGCGGCGCCGTTCCAGCGGGGGTTCCTGGGCTGGCACGCCGGATACGGGACGAAC
Source organism: Colletotrichum spaethianum (assembly GCF_022836535.1). Classification (NCBI taxonomy): domain Eukaryota; kingdom Fungi; phylum Ascomycota; class Sordariomycetes; order Glomerellales; family Glomerellaceae; genus Colletotrichum; species Colletotrichum spaethianum. The sequence continues at coordinate 275,903 of NW_026054812.1, read as the reverse complement.
CAGAGGAAACAAGCTGGACGGGATCGCGGGAGGACGGGACATGAAGTGAGTGGCGCAGACTCAGCCAGGCCACGCAAAGCGTTCGTCACCCGGTCTTGTTTTTGACGTCTGATGCGTAAGAAAACACAATGTACAGGTAACGTGATGGAAATGTGGCTAGCCAAGGTTTGCATTTCGCAAGAGTCGACTTGTCGCAGCACACCACTTCCAAGTTGTCGGTTCCTTGCCGCCGCCATCACCGGAAACAGGCGCGTTTCATCAGGGGAGCTTCGAGGTGTTGTGGGTATTAGTTAGAAAGCCAACCGATGGGGTGCCCAATGAGGCCTGGCCAGGTCACCTAATCTAATCAATCTGGAGTCGAAGGCGGCGGACTGTAGCATGAGGTAGACTTTCACGTTCGGTCGGTTACACTGCCCAAGCCGCCTAGCTGGAGAGGGCGGACGAATACCTGCTCCGAGCCGGGACGGCGTAGCATCGGGCTCAGTTGCGTTGCATCGCGCGTACCGGATTTTCCGTGCAAAAAAACTGCTCATTTCTCTCCCTCCTGCATCTGTCTCCGATAGCTTGGTAGCCCTTGGGAGGGTCTGATTCATCGTCAGGGGCCAAGAATGTCTTGGTAAAGCAACCGTCTTGGTTCACGCGCACCATACCGCAGGCCAAGCGAGACGCCAGATTCGGGACGATGCAGTCTGGACTGGCAGGCTGGTAGATTAACATAGATTAGCCCAGCGTCACGGGTCTACCTCCACGTCGCGTATCGACTGCCATGGTCTTTGATCGATCCAGTGCGTTCTAGGAGCGGTCCCTCGTCCCCGTGCTTTTGACCGGTGAATAGGATGTGCGGCAGGAGGCGGTGGGAAGCGACAGGTTCGAAGCACGCCGGATGCATTTGTTTTCGTCGGGCGCTCTCCATTACAGCAAACGCGGCTAAGCATGGAGTTCCTGGCTTGGGCTCGACTCTGCATGCCGCCCACATCACCCAGCAGTGATGAACACGGTGGCGCCGTCCTTCGTTCAGTCCTGGGCCCACGTTGAGTAGATATGATCGACGTGTGCACTAGCACGACTGGCTACGCCGATGAGGCTCGAGGATGCCGTTCCCGAGACAAGGGTCGGATCCGTCTGGCTCAGGCTTGCTAAATTGTGGACCGGACAAGATTGGAACATATAGCCTGACATAACAAGGCGAAGAGAAACCGTTGATTGGATAGTGAGGAGGAGTCAAATTGTAGTTGGCGTAGGTATCAGTGTTGAGAGGGGTTTGGAGTGAGAGACGAGCTGTCAGTGTGAGGAATGCATCAGTGTGGGTGAGCAATCAGTCCGCGCGGTTAACTAGGCCAGGCGAGGAGTGACCTTGGAGGAATCTGGTAGAGAGGTACTTGGGTCCGCACGCCAGATGCGTGGGTCGACAAGGTAGCGGCACAATCCCCGTATTGCCCCATTCACCTCCTCTCGGCCCCACCGCCGGCTTCTCACCATCATCAATTTGACTTCTCGCCCACCTGGCACTGCCGACATCAACTCCTACTACACCAACTTCGGCCGCATTTGTCATTGGCAGATTCCAACGCCTCGACCGTACTCGCCTAGGAAGATGTCTCCATCAACTTCCTGCTGCCTTTACCGAAGGGGAATCATACGATTCAGCCGGCCGCGCGGAAACTGAGACATACATTCCTTCAACTCATGATTCAGATTGAATGCTCAACACCAAGACAAGGAGACGACCCGCCGGCGATAGCAGCCAAATCCCCGGCAATCGCGAGTCGACAATAATGTTATAAACAAACAAACATCTGGCATGCCCTCTCATTTGCTCCTTGTCAGCTCTCGATAGCCGATCGCCTTGTAGATCACCCTCCCTAGGTCCCCTATTGTGGAGGATACACGCGGCACCGCACCTTCCAACCATCTCGACGCCATACACGCCTACAGAGCTTGAGCATGTTCTCGAAGTGAATTGTACGCGTCCTGCGTCAACTCTATTTCAGCCTGTTGCGGATCATCCGCCTCCATGAAGTTATGGTACCTTGCTCCACCACCTCGCTGATGCTTCGGACAAATCCGAGGCTTGTATTCGCACTCGCACATAGGCTCCCCTTCACCACTATCCAATCGATAACGCATGTGCTCCTTTAGAGAATCCCACGATGTATGGGTCTCTGTGTCACCTGAGGAAACCGCCTCGTCGAAGAAAGCCCTGGCGACTTGGAGCCTCTCTGATGAAGCGGCGCCGAACCCTTCTATCTTCCCAAGCTCGAGGTTGGCGTATGAGCGGAGAAAATTCATGGTTCGAAGAACCTCCGTCGTTTGAGCCTCTGTCTGCCACGGGCCCATTTCAGTGTTCCACGCCTGGAGACGGTTGAGCCTCTCGGATGCTTCCTCGAAATCTCTCCGCTCGAGTGCTGCGACTACTTCGCCTCGCATTCTCGAGAAAGCCGCCAATCTCCAAAAAACCTTGACGCCCTGGTCGGGCGCTTGGTTTGCCGCTGCTGATTTCTTGGGCCACAGGATACCCCGTGCTAGACCCGGCAGAACCTTCCTTGCCTCGGTATCGAATCTCTGATACGGCCGTGATCCTGCCCTATCAAGTTCCTCCATCAACTCGGTACGCAGCTGAGAGATCCTATCGCTGTGCTGGCTCTCAGAGTTGGGATCGCCTGCTTGCGGACGAGGTTTCCATGACCATTTGGCAGCTTCAGCCTTGGCCTCAAGCTGAATCTGCAGGTCTTTGACGTGCTTCTCCAGGTTCCTGACCTGTTCATCCCTTTCTTCTTTGGCTTTGCCGAGAGCTTCGACTTTCTCTGTGGTAGTTGCTAGCCGTTCTTCCAAAGCCCTGTTCTGAGCCTCGAGTTCACCCAGTTCAACCTCCTTTCTCTTCAGTCTGTCGTTCAAATCCTGTATGCTGTTGTCCGCTGTTTGCAAAGCGTCCATATCTCGCTTCTCAGTTTCGCTCCTCAGGTCTTCAAGCTGCTTCTGGCAGTCTTGGATCTGTTCTTTGAGCCGGTCGCTCTCTGCCTGCATCTGCTGTTGGATGGTCCTTGCAAGTTCGAGTTCTTTGTTTGCGTGCGCTTCCAGGCCTTGTTGCGTCTGGGTTGTCAAGCTGTCAATTTGCGCTTCCAGAGACTGAATCAGGCGCCTCTGGCGAGCATTCTCGTCGAGAAAACGCAGGCGGTCTTCTTTCTTGCAGTCGACTTGCTCGAGTTGGTTGCTGATCTGCGACCCAATGTCATAAACCGTGTTGGCTAGTCGTCTGACGAACCGGGCCAGCGGTTGGAGCTCGGTCAGGACGTTTTCCAGCGATCCACCGGTCTGCCAGAAATGGAGAGACGTCTCGAGGACGTTTGCCTGGTCGTAGGCCCGCCGGCCATGCATCTCCAGCATCGACAGGATGAACTGCAGTGCTTGGCGTAGATCTGTGCGGACGATCTGTTGGTAGTCGTCGATGTGTTCAAACGCCGTTTCTGTGTCCTTATCCTGGATCGATTTGATAGTCTCCTTGAGCTTTTCCACCTCAGCCGACTGGGCCCGGTTCACGCGACGACTCTCATCGAGATCTTTCTGCTTGGCCTGGAGCTCTCGTTCCAGCATCTGACAACGCGTGCATGATCCTCTCGGCCTCATCAATTCCACCTCTTGCCATGGATTCGAGAAGTTTGGCCGCGGCTCGGGGGCATGCTGTCCCGCTCGCATGGGAAAGGGGGACGCAGGCGGGTGGGCAGGGACTTGTGAAGGGTCTACCGAGCCAGGGGCAACAAAGTTTTCCGGGCTTCTATTCTCAGAACCTCCCGCCTGAGGGCGATCCGATGGAACCAACATCGGATCGTGCGGCACGGGTCGTATTTCTTGGCTGTCCAGCATCTGAGGCGAGAGAAACACGGGGACCGAGGGCTCGGGGAGGTCCTCGGCGACCTGGTCCATCGTGAGGGCGTATCTGTCGCGCAACTGCAGCCGGCGAGTGGCGGCCTCTAGAAACTTGGCTGTGGTTGCCCGGCGTACCTCCTCTTCGACGTTGACCTCCTCGTTTAAGAATCTTGCGTAGTCCAATACTCGCTGGTTGGTGCTCTGGAACAACTCTGGGTCTACAGCCTTCTCTTTCCTCTTGCGCATGTAGTCGGTGGTGTCCCTACTATTCTTTTCCAACTCATCGTAGACCAACCCCAGCTGGCCCAAATCCTCCTTCAGGACCTCGCCCTGACGCCCAATAGTATCTTCGATGTCCTGCCGGTTGCGCAAGAGGCTGGTGAACCTGTGGGATAGGGGGTCCCAGTGCCTGGCGTCCAGGTTGCAGTTGTGCCTCACCTCCGGCGGGGCTCGGAAGTCGTCAGAATTGGCCGTCACAAAGTTGTACTGCCTTTTCACCGCGGCGTCCATCCGCTGCCACGAGTCCCGCATCCTCTCCATCTTGGTATTCTCATCCGCCGCGTCGATCTCGTCCTGCAACGTGTAGCAGTCCCGCTGGAATCGGAGCCGCAGCCGCGCCTCCTCCTGCGCCGACGTGAACATGAGCCGGCACACCTGGTGGAGGATGCGGTTCACAAAGGGCACCTTGACCCACGTCCGGCCCTGCATCCACTCCAGCAACGCCGATATCATGCCGTCATTGGCCGTCTCAAGGTCGAATAGGGCGTAGTAGGCGTCGTCGGACATGCTCTCCCCCGTCGCGGCCTCGAAGTCGAGCTTGCGGCGCCGCGCGGCTTCGTCGCGGGTGTAGTCCGGGTAGCGGTAGCGTGTCGAGAGGAACGTCTGAGTGGCCTCGGAGGTGGCGTCGAAGGCGGCGTTGTAGGCTTCGATGATTCTTGCGTGTTCGGCGGTACCACCGAGGAGGACTTGAGGTGCGATGAAGAGGTGTGTACGCCAGGGGGTGCCAGGGGCCGGGGCGCGGACGCGGTGGTGGTCAAAACCGGTGCCGACGCGGGGTGGCTCGACGTTGTAGGCCTGAGGGGCGGAGATGGAACGGAAGGGTTGGTGGCTTTGGGTTGGGGTTGCTGTCTGTGATGACAAGGTTTGGTATTGTTGTTGGGGTAGAGAAATGGGAGGGTATGTCGGGTTGGACCTGAGGGGTTCTGGGGCGTATTCTGGCGATCTCCAGAGTTTGAACTTCACCGGTCTGGTAGGAATCGGAGTCTGGATGGTAATGGTTGATTGAGCTTCGGCCAGGCTCGGCAAAGGATCCTCAGTCAGATGTTCTTGACTTTTCTGGGTGCCTTGTGTTTCTTCGGCAGCCTGACTTTGCCCCTGAGCCTGTAGAGAGGCTGGGCTATCTGCAGCATCTGCTGGAGCGGACTTCTCCTCGTCCGACTCATCGTCGGGGATATGCCATCTAGATCTCACATTTCTCTCACGGCGGGCTACCTCCCTCGGAGTCAAGGCCCCAGACGCAGAGATGGGTGTGGTCGGGCTGACCGGCAACGAAGCCGATACTAGGTCCGGCCTCCTTGCTAGTGCTGAGGGAAGAGTGTCGCGGTCGTCCGTCGTGGCGGTGTTGAGGGTGTCTATCGAAATCCGCGGCAAGTTGCTCGTTCTTCTCGGGGCTGCGGTGAAGTTGGGTTGAGTTGCTGGGATCGTAGCTTCTGGAGCGTGCGGTATGGGTGGAAGGGGTCTCAAGTTGGAATCGAGGCCTATTTTTGGAATGGTCTGAGAGATGAGGTCAGAGACCTTTACCAAGCCCATGTCTTCTTGACCAAGGATCAAACCAGTGTCTTCCGGCGAAGAGTCTTGGTGTCTTTTTCGCGACTCTTCTTTGTGAAGCTCGGGCTTCGCAGCTCCAACCCCTGGGCCGTGGTTGAGGTCCAGGGGGCTGATTGCCTCGGCACCGGCGCCGATAATGGGAACTTCGGTATGTACCCGCCTCTGTAAACCTTTCCTTTCCCCTTCCGTCTGTCGGAAAGGCGCGGCAATGTCGTCTGCTAAGGCGGACTGTAGAGGGTTTGCACCGCCGGGGGGAACCAAGCCCTATAGTTGTCTATCTGAGACGCAATCGACCGTTGCGGTCCGCCATCCACATTTTCATTTGGGTATGCTTGTTGTGGTAAGCTTGCAGTGCTTCTGTTGGCTATGGAGGCAGCTTTCTCCTGCGTCGTCCCTTCGCGGGCCGTGGAGTTTGTAGTCTGGTTCTCGGCAGGCGCCGAGGTGGGTTCGGCGGTGTTATCGGGAACGTTTGTGGTTTTGGGCCCAGAGGTGGAAGCGAAATCTTCGGCAGAGTTGGAAGGGTCATAAAGATCTTGAATGTTGCCGCTTGTTTGACTGACATCGTCCCCGCCGGTGGGGTTTGTCTTGTTGTCGTTCTCGGACATGATATCGCACGAATACTGGAAGTTACATACAGATAGATGAGGAGCTTTGATCGAGCCATATAGAAGCCACAGCTTAAGAATAGAAAGGGCATGTAAGCACGGAAAGGAACCAAAGAAAGATTCCGCGAGAATTGGACATGCTGGGCTTCCACGGTCATATCAAGATCCAGGGCGAGAGACACAAGTTTCAATGGCTTCTTCCAGAAGCACCACCGTCACGTTTTCAGCTATCAACGTTGCATAGACAGTTATAGAAGTCTACAAAAGCTCAAAGGCTTCTGGTGTTCATGCTTTTTTTTTTGGATAAAGTAGATAGCGAGATGATGGTTGTGGTAACCCATCCCGGGGGTTGATTTGACAAAGAATTCCAAGGCAGGGATGCTAGACAATCAACGCATGGAGTCAGTTTCGATTCATCAATTGCGTCCCTTTCATACATTACTCTTTCGCCTATATTTGGTAACATGACCCATAATCGTAACAACCTCAGTAACAACCTCAAGCATGGTCTCGTCTCAAAGGCTCATGCCGTCGGCGACCTGCAGATAAATTTGCCGCGTACTGTCCGTAAGTCAGGCAAGCTCTCTCGGCTGCCAATGACCTCACCGTTACCATTCAAGATGAGATACATCTCACCAGAGCTCTCGTCCGATTGGGCTCCCTCATCATCGTCGTGGCGGTGGAAGATACGAGGAACCCTCCGCTGATCTGAAAACCGCACCGCCTTCGACCCTTCCTTGCCTTCCTTGTCTTTCCTGGCCTCCCTCACAGAGTTGAAATATGCCTGTCTCAACCTCTCTTCCCGCTCATTTTCGAACCTAATCATCTCGAGACAATATTTCGTCAAGCCCCGGATGTCCGTGCCTGAGAATCCTTGCCCTCTCACACTCGCAGCGCGGACGTAGGCGGCATGCGCGGCGCGCCAGCGACCCCAGGCGCGCAGGACATGGCCGCGGTAGAGGTGCGCCCGGGGCTCGAGATCGAAGCGGTGGAAATGCGACGCCGTCGCGAGGGCTTTGTCCGCAAAGTTCAGTGCCTGGTGCAGCGTCAAGACGGAGAGAGGCGTCTGCAGCAGGGCGAAGGTGCGGAGGAGGAGGGCGTTCACGGTCTGAGTGATGACGACGGCGTCGGGTCGAGAGGAGGTACTCATGAGGAGCGGGCTTGATGTTTGGCGTTTGGGCGGTCGTGTTCCCCAAAGATCGATCTTGCTATGTTTGCGCGTCTTGACGAAAACGGCGATGTGTTGGATTTCCTGTGCCACGGGTGGCGCTGGGTATATCCCCCCTCTCCCTTTTCTTTTTTGTGGCAGTTTTATTTTGGACAAGCCCGAGTGCACGACCCAAGGGAGGACCTGTGTCGCCGATGGTAGGTGAGCTTCCTGTCTATCCGTCCGGACTACAAGGCTGTGCTGTTATCGAATCGACAAAGCATTGGTACTGGGATATTCTGGCGTTGAAGCGAGGGCTCTGGTTAGAGGTTAGCTTCATTCAAACAAAGGGAGAAGGGCTCTCTCTTGGCAAACCTTCTCAGCTCGTGGTAACTGCACAGGCGCATAACGGTTTATGGATGAATCAATGGAGTGGAAGCTTCGACTTGGAATTTATTGAAGCCTGCTCTCCTGGCCGGCAGATGAGTGACGCAAGTAGGGCGGGAGGTGGAATCAAAATCCAATATATTGGTACGGATCGGCAGAGTCCGCATCCGTCAACGATGCTCACTACTGAGACCAGCCGATGGCAAGGACCCAGTGCAGCCAGAAGAACTGTGTTGCAGGGCACAAGATGGCTGGGTGACGAAGTCGTTCAGGACGGCTCCGTTGGTTCTCCAATTCGCTTGGTTAGCGCGAGCGCCGTCAACATAAAACGAACCGTTCATCTCCATCGCTCTCGATTTGAGGCCGATACATATTCATAAGCCGGTTTTGGCGAGATGGCATGCACCGTCACATAAGACGGGTGCGAATGCCCTGTCTCGCAAGGGAAAACCCGGACGCGGGGATGGCGAGGAATGCAGAGACCATTTTCGGTAGACGTGTGAGCTTTGAGCAATTGCATTTGTACCGCCTGCTAATTGCCCGACTCTCGGCAGGAGTTGTTTCGTCGGCTATTGTATAAGACAAGCATTCTTCGGTATTCGCCGTGGGGCTATGCTTGGAGATCATCCGGCGGGTGGCATTATGCTAAACTTTGCATATCGACGAAAGTGTCAACTGGTCTGCAGGGTTCATTTTCCAGCTTTGAAAAAGCATCAACAATTCTAGATTCGCTTGCTGCGGGTTCGAAGAACACGGCCGAACCGCTCGCTACTTTGTTATTGTTGGCGTCGGAAACACACTGCTCCAGCATCCTAGAACAGCAGGTGTCGCTAGACAACATTCCCCTCAGACATCCGTCGTACGCGGGATCCGTCTCGGCCTCGCTTTCGCCATATGCGAGGCCGTCGAACTATCATGATGACGCCGAGAACAATGGAGGCCTTATCGTGCGGAGAATTACTCCCAGTTGGTATCGAGTCGGTGGCGGTCGGTGGATAGAGGCCACACACAGTTGAGAAACCTGCAAGCCCTTGAATTTCAGCCTTGAGCTTGTGGCTACGAAGCTCGCTGCAAGTGTGGCCAATGTGAGCATCTGTAACTTTCCGACAACGAAAGAAGCTCCTATATCCGGGCTTGATGCTTTTGTCCATGGATTAGTGGCGTTCGGCAAGTAGTGTGGTCTATCCAGGCCATCAAACCACTCGCCGTGCCGTCGAAGGCTAGACCTTATCTTCATCGCCCGGTTTTGGAGGCAAACGTCAGCGAATCCGAGAGTTTCTTGCAATTTTCCTTGGCGTGTGGCTAATCAGGCGCCAAGTGAGCCCATGATTTTTGACGTTTTTGTGTCCCACGTGGTTGGTATCAATTGAAGGTTGATGGCCTCAGCACTCATAATTACTGGCCGACCCCAGAATCATCGCCATAGATCTTGGCTTACGAATCCATGACTGGCAATACTCTCGAACCGTTCGAAGCACAAGAAGACTTTCGTCAACCGGTCGTCGTGTCAACATGGAGTCGTTGTTGTACCATCCAGGTTCTGCTGGACACCACATCTTCAACCTGAATCTGGCCTTGATCATCGTGTCGACGATATTGATATCTCTCCGCCTTTTTGTACGGAAGGTCATGGTAAAGGCGCTAGGATGGGATGACTTAATTGCAACAGTAGCCTGGGTAGGTCGTCGTATCTTCTCTAGGAACCTGCCGCGACATAATAACACAAGCACCAGGCACTCAGTGTAACGCTCTCGGCCTTGGAAATGGATGCAACCAATTATGGAACAGGGGCCCAGATGGAGGATGTACCCCGAGATACGCTGCTCCATTTCTTCAATGTCAGCAGACCCCTTCGCTCAACATTCGGAGTTCGCAAGTTGACATACCGCAACAGAGGCTTTCCATCATGAAACTCATCTATCTCCTTGCCTCCGGAGCAGTGCGATTGGCAATACTGGCATTTCTGCCGCGCCTAAGCAAAAACAGTACGAACCCGTCGAATCCAAACATGTCTCTGTGCTGATTTTCCGCTGCCAGAGGTGTACACGTGGAACATATATGGCCTCAGCAGCATCGTCATAATTGTTAGTCTTACAGGTTTCTTCTTTTTGTTGACAGAATGCTCGCAAATTCCGTAAGTAGCCCTCTCTCGCGAATCGATTTGCCGCTGACGCAGAGGCTCAGTGATTACTTCAACTTTGGTGCTTCCTGGAGACAATGCAAAGACAGGAGAGAGGAGGGCGCGATGATGCGTGCCCATGCCAGCATCTGTGTTTTTGTCGACTGTATGCTGGTGGCTCTTCCTCTCTGGGTCGTCACGAACTACGTCAAAATGGGCGTCAAGGCGATTCAGATCTTGCTCGTCTTCTCGTTAGGCATCTTCGCTGTCGTCACTGGCATCGTTCGGCTCTACATCATTACTACAACAAACTTTAGTGAGAACACGTAAGTACCACTGGCTTTGGCGACGGCTGCTCGAGGTTTCTGGAGGGCTGGGTTACTGACACCATGCAGAACGTACAAGATGTTGTCTGTCGCAGCATGGACTGATGCCGAGCTCCACGTCGGCCTTTGGGTAGGTTGCTTTCCAGCGCTGCAGCCATTGCTCAGACACGCGTCGTTCCTGTTGGGACTGCGAAGCCAGCTTGGAAGCACCGCCCAAATCAGTAAGAGGGATGCAACTGTCTCTACGGACACGTGCAACAGAAAGAGTTTCATGAACCGGTGGTCGCGCAGCTCAGGCTACTCTCGGAGTGAGCGTACGGGCAATCAACCGAGAGCTGGAGACGAACAACATGCTGATGCCGAGGGAGTCCAAACCGAAGGCGTTGTTGAGATGGTAGATTTGGAGAAAGGAAGAGACAATGGGCGCGTTCAGAGGCCAAAAGAAATCTTGGTCGCTGTCCAACTTAGCGACAGGCTAAATTCAACAGAGGAGCCGGAGGCGAGTGGCCAAAGACAAGAAGCCTGAGGAAAAGGTAAGGGGGATACTAGACCAAACTCAGGTATTCCGGGTGTGAGACACATATCTTCAAGTCTGTCATTCTGGTATATATACCCTTGGGGCCGGATGGGTATGTGATGGAGCTTTGTTGTCGCTGCTGGTTGAGAGAATGTACAGTGTCATGTCATCGAGTCGGACACGGCCCAGAGGGTCGACAGTGCACGGATCAACCGCCCCGACAGATTTGACCACATGAAATTTCGCCTCAGTTCAAGCCAAGGGCAATCAATGCTTGACATCATTCTCTGCCTTCTTCTTCGGCCCATGTCGTTTTCAGTGTGATCCGAATGGTTTTATACAATCAAAAGTGCATGGAAAAGTTACCAGATTCGAGTAACTGCGGAAGAGCACATACGATCATATTCTTGTCTAGTGCCCCATATTTCACTTTGGATATCAAACCCCTCCGTCCTGCCCATCAAATCGGGTTGACTATCTCACGATGGCGTCGTTCTCGAGTCTTCGATATCCTTCGCGATTTGAGCCCAGCAATATTGGAGCACTTTGGACCGCCATCTTCTACGGTGTTCCCCTGGCGAACGTCGCCGTTCATCTCGCATGGCTGCTGGCCCTCCACCCCGTCTTCTCTCCGCTCCCTATCAATCGCAAGCGCCTTTCCAGCTTCTTGCATCGATACTTCATGCTCAACCCAAGCGACCCTCGCCTACTCACCTTGTTCACCTCAGCCTTTAGTCACATTCAGCCACTGCACCTTTTCGTCAACATGTCGACATACAAGACATATGTGGAATCCTTCTATTTACTAGGCGTCTCGCCTATCCGGTTTATCCTACTCGCACTGGGTAGCGGTCTCACCGCCAGCCTTGCCCATCTGCACAATGCTAGGTACCGACGCGGGGCCAAGGGCATCGTGGAAAGGACTGCCGTCGGAGCTAGCGGTGTACTGGCCGGCCTTGGCACAGCGTTGGCATGCATGTTTCCCACCCTAAAGGTTCGCCTCTCTGGAACGAACCAGGTGCTGCCGTTGCGCGTCGTCGCCCTGGGCATGTTCGCCGTGGACGCCTACTGCTTAAGCACCGCCCGAGAAACTGGGATAGGGCACGCCGGACACCTTGGAGGTGCCCTTTTTGGTTTAGCATACTTCCTGTGGAGGAACGCCACGGGAGCTTGGAGTTTATGAAACTATCGACGACTCAATAAGCAGGAGCCATGGGAATCCACCCACATAGAGATCAACTCTGACCGCCCAAGGTATATGCAAGAAAAGAAGATCCCAATCCAAGAACAAAAACAAAGAGTCCGACCCAAGAATTGACAAACGCCACGCTACCGCGAGAAGGAGAGGCTGTACGTTGTGTACCCACCCATCAGCATTGGCTTCCGGCCCGATCTGGGCCACTGCCCCGTCTGTCTACCACAACTCTTCGCTATTCACCATGGGCTTTCCATTCGACCTGGTACTGTGGCGGTTCGGGTTCGCCGACTGCTGCTGCGTCTTGTGGAAGGTTGGGCTGAGCTTGTGTGTCGAGCCGATGGGGCTCAGCTTGTGCGTTGAGGCGATGGGGCTCGGGTAAGTCACCGATCTCTCGCCAGGACTGGTAGCAACTTTGCTTGCCATCGTGGACTGTCTCAACGGGACGGGCCCAACACCGACAGGCGACATCTTCTTGTCCGGGAATCGCGAAGCAGTGAACCCCGGCTGGCGAGGCCCCTTGTGTTCGTCCCAAAGCGCAGTGGGCGATACAAGAGGCGACGGAGCCGCCGGACGACGGGACCGAAACGACGCAGAACGGAAACGTGGAGAGGTCAGGTTCCACGCCCGACCAAATGCGGCACCGGGATGGTATACGCACAAGACCGAGGACACCAGCAGTGGCAAAGCACTGCCAATGACCAGGGATGCGGCTTCAGAACGTTGAAGAGGGCTGTCGAGACCGTTCCAAAACTCGACGAGACGGTAGATGGTGTGCCCAACCAGGACAACAGCAATTACGGGTATCACTTGGTGGAATCGTAAGTTCAACGTTCGATGCAGTTGGGAGCCTGTCAACTCACTCTTGATAAAGTTCCTGAACCGCTGTGCTTGGTATACGGCAATATGCTTCGGGTCTGGGATCTTTTGGGTAAACCAGAGAAACAGGCCCACGAAGAGCAACAGTGCTAGGATCTGAACACCCAGAGCTGCAAGTAGGATGGATGATGTCTACAAACATTGGTTAACGCTGTGGGTTCTCGACAGTAAAGTGACGGACTCTTACCTGAACGCCACCGAGCCCAAAGACGACAGACACGATACCGGCGATCTCCAGCGCAACAACAAGCGCAAGGGCAAATGTGAGGAAGAGGACGGCGGCCCTTGGTCGGGTGAAACCAATCCCGAGGCCGTATAGAGCGATGACGTGAGGTAGGATTTGACAGATGGCCGCCGCGATCAGGGTCGGGCCCAGTATGGCGCCGAAAAGCCAGAGGAAGAAGGAGGTGGAACTGGCTGCATGTTCCCGAAGCCTCAGCCTTCCGGCGAAGCCCAAGACCTCCAAAAGAAGGCCGGTCACCAGAGTTGACGCGAATAGAGGCGTCCTGAAACGGAAGCCTTGCCAGAGGGATAAGGGCACCAGCAGTGCAAAGGCCACCAGAAAGATGGCACTGCCGATTACCGAAGGCGAGTAGGAAGTAAAGCCCCCCGGGTAGGGGCACGTGTGGTCTCCGCAGTCGCCTGTCATTGTGCTCATGTTTCACTTGACAGGCGACAGTAACTGTCGCGTCGCTTCACCATCGGTTGGCTGGGCATGCCGGGAGAGGGAGCGGGAGAGGAAGAAGCGCGCCGGGCGTGGAGGATATATACACGCGGCAGAAGCCCCCGGTGAGTAATGGGTCAAGCATTTTCATTTTCCAGCAGACTGGTTTGCATACCACCGGCGGTTGAATTGGCATACGGACGATTGTGGGCGGCGGCATGGACAATGGAGCAGAGCGATCCGACCGGGATGAGAGGTTCACGCAGGACCAGGCCGGGGTCGATCCAAACGGGCACACCCTCAGCTTTCCGCGGTGCCATCCGTAGTGGATACATCCACTACGGAAGAGACGTTGTACCAACGACAACTTTCTTCAGTCGACCTCGTAGCCGAATAGCCTCACCGGGCCTGTTGTTCTCTGACCAACAGCACAGCGATGACGATGCTTGGAAGACACCTGGCATTACTGTAAGACGAAAATCAGCAGGGCTGAGTGGCTTTTGGATGAAGCCTCAACTGCCGCGGAGGAAGCATCATCTAGTGGACGCCTGCCCAACAAGCCATCAGGCAGGCAGGCAAGCACGCAGGTAGGCTGGCAAACAAACAAATGTGTGCGGGCGTTGCTGATGGGGTGTGAGGGCGAAGCCGTCCCGGCGGAACGGTTCGTTGGTGCAACAGTCGAAATGTTTGCAGATCCGGCCCCTCTTCAGCAGCAGCTCTGAGCCAATGGTCCAGGGCCGGTTGGCGGTTGCGGCCTGTTTATCCACGGATGGCGCAGATGAGGAGGTTACATTGGGGGGTCATCCAGTGAGCCCATGTTGGTCAATGATGGCCGGTGAGCAAGGGGGCTCGTCCAATGGAGGCCGCGGCCGTTGCTCCCATCTGCCTTACAGCTTGGCTGAGGAGGGGGTCAAGATTTTTGGCCATCAGCCAGTCTTTGAGGTCGACGCTGCTACGCCGCACAACATTTTGAGCCTGTGGGCAAGTTGGGGGTTGGGGGTAAACCCCGACGTGGCCCCAAGAGCGGGGGAGTTTGGCAACGGCGACCTCTCATTTGCGAAAGGGCAAATACGCGTGAGGGGGCCAGACCGTCCTTGACATCAGAGTCCGGTTACGAGCTTCCTGTCTCGAGTTTGACGGCTCTGAGGTTGTCAGCTCCGGCGCGCCGGCCAACAGGGAGCAGCAAACCCGCCGCGATAAGGCGGGAGGAGGCGAGGGGAAAGAGAGCAGGCAGATCGTCAGGACCCGATGGCCGACGCACCCGTGATTTCCGCTCCTGCCATGGCAGGTGCAGTGCAACAAACTGTGTACGCACGCACGCACCGCACAGCAGACACTGCAGGCTGCATGATGCGGCCGCCCTTGCACCTCGACGAGAAGGAGATGAGCCTGGCATCGGGTGGCTAGCCGGTGGATGGAAAGTTGGATATTGGGAGGGTGGGGAAGGGAGGGAAGTCTGTGACCATGTCCAGATCCCGACGCGGGCGGGATTGACAAACTTTCAGGGCGCAACTTGCATAGCTTTCTGCACCAAGCTCCAACAGGCTTGCCCCCATCCGAACCCTGGTCGTGTCGTCCGGACGCGGATCGCACGGACAGAAAGAGGAGAGAAAGGATCATGAAGAAGAAGAAGAAGCTCTGGCCCATGCACGGTGGATTGCGCGGGCGGGACACATCCGTCCACTAATCACTAGCGGCCGCCCGCGGTCGGTGGACCCCTCGGCCGAGAGACCCCCGATCGCGCTAAGCCGTTCCCGGCCGCGGCCCTGCGTGACGTCAAAAGCCGGGCGCTTAAACATGCTTGGCAAACGCTTCTCATTGCTCACCACCAGTGCGCGTTTCTTCCTTCGCTTCCGCAGGACCACATGCACCGGCGACCGCTACTCCACACCACTCTCCCACGTTAAAGAAAGTCTTAGCCATCTTGTCTTGCCAGCCGAGAGAGCGAGAGAGGGAGAGCCGTTGACAGGGTTACCCGTCACATCCAGCCAACGCGGAGAAAAGAGGAGACACAAACAAAGAGAGAGAGAGAGAGAGAGCACACAGGAAAACCTGCCTTCGCCCACACCCCCGAGTTGGGTATCAGTCCGCCTTGTTGACTCCTCCTCGTCGTCAGCGCTCCCTCCCATGCCATGAGTAGCGCATGCCTGACGAGGTGCCGCCCTCGCGCGCCCTCCCCCGGGCTAATTCGTGCGCCAACCGCGCCTCCTCGCTTGCTTCGCCCTCTCGCGTCGTCGGGCAGCAGCCGGTGCATCTCGGCCTCGCCCTTGCGGTCGAAGCACCACGACGGCGACCCAAGGTTCAGAGACCTGGGCAAACAGATATCCGATGAATATGCCGTGGTCAGAGAACACTATGGTACCATCCCTCCCCCTCCCCCACCCGGCCCCCTTCCCTTTTTCTTGCTGTGCCCTCTGTGCCTCCCAACCCCCTACACCTCATCCCCCAACACGAGTGATCCACCCGCACACGCACACGCACACACTGACACTTGGACAGAGACGCCAAAGTACCCCATCGTCCTCGCCCACGGGCTAATGGGCTTCGCCGAGCTTCGCCTGGGCGCCTACGTCCCGCCAATCCACTACTGGCGCGGCATCTCGGAGTCGCTGAGCACGCTTTCGGGCCCGTCCAACATCATCACGACCTCCGTGCCGCCCTCGGGCTCCATCGAGGAGCGCGCCGCCAAGCTGGGCGCCGACATCGCCGCCAAGGCCGGCGGCCGCGCCGTCAACATTGTCGCGCACTCCATGGGCGGCCTCGACGCGCGCTACATGATCTCCCACCTCAAGCCCGCCAACGTCAAGGTCATGAGCCTCGTCACCGTCGCCACGCCGCACCGCGGCAGCGCGTTCGCCGACTTTCTGCTCGACGAGCGCGGGCCCGTCAAGCTCGCGAACCTGTACGGCCTCATCGAGCGCGCCGGGCTGGGCACGCAGGCGTTTGGGCAGCTGACGCAGAAGTACATGGAGGACGAGTTCAACCCGCGCACGCCCGACAGCGACGAGGTGCGGTACTTTAGCTACGGGGCGTGCACGGACCGGCCGCCGCTGCTGAGCCCGTTCCGGCAGAGCCACCGGATCCTGGAGGAGGCCGAGGGGGCCAACGACGGGCTGGTGAGCGTCGCGAGCAGTCGCTGGGGGAAGTATCAGGGCACGCTGCTGGACGTGAGCCACCTGGATCTGATCAACTGGTCCAACAGGCTGAAGTGGACGCTCAGGAAGGTGTGGATGGGGCAGACGAGGACGTTCAACGCCGTCGCGTTCTACCTGGACATTGCGGACATGTTGGCCAAGGAGGGGTTGTAAGGGGAGTTGATGGAGGGTGGGTGTGCCGTGTGTAAACTACATGGGATCGGATATACGAGATCGCGCTGAAAAGGGGGTACAGTGCAACTAGACATTGTGTAAGAATACGAGCGCATAACATGGCAGGCTCGAGCGAGACGGCCTGGAACATGGACAATCAATTTCCTTGGAAACACCACCAGTCTCCGTGCTGTGAGTAGGGAGAGGTCCAGAAGGTGCGCCGTGGAGGAGCAGGCGCCGATCATCCCACGCACGCACGCCCGGTGCCCAACGCAGACTCAGTCTGTTGGTTGAATTTACCCTTGGCCGAAACCATGCCGAGTTCTCCGCTCGCCTCGGACCGCCCTTTTCTGCTGTGAAGAATCGTGTTTGGTGGCATCCCTGTCCCGTTCATGCTGATTTCGTCGGAAATCAGCAGTGTCTTCCCCTCTCAATTGTCCGTGTCTGTAGAGGACATGGGCCGGGCCCCGATCTGACTGGGAGACATTGCGTTTAGGAAGTTCAAAAGCTCATCACATCTTCTGCATCGAACGAACCAATGACACAGCGCCGAAAATGCATGGCCACGGCTCTATTAGACGGGAATAAGCTTCGCCCCTTTTCTCACAACAGCAGACGGCACAGGTGGCCGGGTAGTTTAACAGGAACCGAAAGGTCCCTCATCGCTGGAAAGCGACGGGAAACGACCTGCTCGAATCTCACTTTTCATCTTTCCCATTGTTCTGCCATAGACTTAATCCATGCAGTCGACTCTAGGCATCGGGGCTCGACCCAGTTCCCCCCTTCTCGTCTCATCTCCTCGCCCCCTGCCATGTGAATCTGCCATGCGAACACCGCGAACCCATGCAGTGTCTTGAGCCTTGAACTCCGCTCGTCGGTCTTTTTCTTCGTTTGTTCGTACCCTGCAGATAGCCTCCTTCCAAGGAAAGGGCATGCATGACGAGAGGTGGAACCCCGCGAGGACGGAGACGTAAAGACGTCACACCAGACACAACGCGGGTTTCATTCTTCCTAAGTCGTGTTCTGCCAGAGCGATGCAGGGAGGCTTGTTTGCTCCCAGATTCGAACGGAGTTGGGAATGCAGCGCATGTTTATTGCTTTCGAGCCCGGCCCCAGGGCGAACAAGTTAAGCAGATCCAAACGACAAGGGGCGGGGACCAGTGCGAGATGCCGCGTGCTGTGCAGGGCGGAAACGAACGGTTCGCAAGACGAAGAGAAGCCGTATGCTGAGGAGCTTGACCCGAAGACACAGGGGGCCTTGGATGGCGGGTAGTGTGCACGCCATTTTATGAAGCTGTTTATCTATTCCCTTTCGCCGTAAGGCTCATCTCAACTCGAGATCCATGGGCGTGCGAACGAACAGGCATAGCTAGAACCTGGCCAGGGCCACATCACGTCACCTGCCTCCAGGCCATTTGGAGAAGCCATGCCCATCGTCTCAAGACGGGGTATTCTAAGGTTACCTCATTCACAT
The DNA here is from genome assembly GCF_022836535.1 of Colletotrichum spaethianum. NCBI lineage: Eukaryota > Fungi > Ascomycota > Sordariomycetes > Glomerellales > Glomerellaceae > Colletotrichum > Colletotrichum spaethianum. The sequence continues at coordinate 257,591 of NW_026054812.1, read as the reverse complement.
GGGCACCGACGAGAAACGCCCATCACAGACAACAATATAAACACCCATCAATTAAACATGGTATAATATACGCAAGACCTCAGCCGCCCCCCTCAGCCGGGCCACGCGACAGTCCCTCCCAACTTGATATCCGTCTCCCGGCTTTGCTGACGTCTAGTTAAATTTTGCAGACGGGTCATACCAGCATTACTTCATTACATGCCATCAATCCATGCAAACCAATCTATGAAATCACGCCGCAACTCCCTTTCAGTCTCACTCATCCTAGGCCCCCTGCCTTTCACACACAATCCTAACCCATCGCTCTCAAATCACACACCCGTCTAACTCTTCTCTGGGATCTGACTCGGCGCGTTCTCGTTCGTCACACCGCTATACGCCGGCCTCTCCTCGGGCGCCGACGCGTCCGCGGCCATGGCCTCGTCGTAGCTCGGCGGCGCCTCGTCGAAGCCCGCAGCCCCTGGCGTGCCGATCTGCGGCGGATATAGCGGGTCATACTGCGGCGCCTGCGATCCCGGTCCCGCCGCCGCCGGTGGCCGTTGCTGTCCAGGACGATACTGCTGCGTCGGCGTCACGGGCGCGGACTGCGCCGTCCGTGGGGGCAACCTCGGCGGCACGCTCAGCGTCGCGGCGCCGGGCCTGTTGGCCTGCGCCGCCAAGGCCTCCAGCAGCTGCGGCGGCGGCGCGACGCCCGAGTAGATCTGGACTTTGGAGAAGTGCAACGGCAAAAAGATGGTCTGCGCCGCCGGGTTCTCTTTCGACGAGCTCAGGAACCCGCGCGGGCTGGGCGGTTTCCCCCAGCACAGCCCCAGCTGGATGTCGAGCTCGTAGTGGCGCTGGAGGTTGCACGCGACAAAGGATGGGGCGACGGTGTTGGGCAGCGGGATGTTCCGCCACAGGTCGTCCGGGATGACGGACTCGAGCGAGAGGTCCTCCGAGGCCGGGTCCTTGAGGATGGGCACGCTGAGCCCCGTCTGCGTGACGACGACCCACTTGCTCACCTCGGTGTTGAACAGGTCGTGGCACCGCACGTGCGTCTTGCCGACGAGCTCGATCTGGATCGAGGTCAGGAAGACCTGCTCATGCGAGGGGATGAGCTTCTTGGCAATGAGCCGCAGCGGCAGGGGCTGGTTGCAGGTGAGGATGGGCGGGTGCGGAAGGCGCGCCGAGAGCTCGATGGACGGCGGTACGGCGCCGGAGTCGGCAGTGGTGCTCTCGTCCTTGCTTGAGCTGAAGAGGGAGGACTTCTTCTTGTACAAACCCTGCGCACGCGGCTTGAAGGTAAAGGGTCGCCGGGCGAAGGCTTCCTGTGTTGTTTTGGGCGGCCGAGGAGGCTCAATGGGCATGAACTTGAAGCCGATCTGGTACCGCCAGTTCTCCTTCAGGAACCCGGGTCGCTGGATCGTCACCTTGAGGTAGTACCGGACCTCGGCCTGGCGGGGGAACCCGGTAAAGGACGGCGGCAGGGTCTTGGTGACGTGCTGGAGGAACAGCTGCTTGCTCCCGTCCATGACCCTGGCACCGCCGAGGCCGAAAGGCCCGATCCCGGCGCCGAAGCCCCCCATGCCGCCGATGCCCCCGATCTTGGACATGGCGACGGGGTCGCTGCAGGCATTGTTGATGGGCAGCTTGAAGGTGAAGGGGAACTCGTGCTGGCCGCCCTGGATCATGTAGCTCTGGGCGAAGCTCGAGCTACCGCCGCCGAGGTCCTCCTCGTAGGTCGGGAAGACCTGGGCGACGCGGTAGAGGATCTTGTGGTTCTCGCTGGCGATGCTCCCGGGGCCGCCGCCGGGTCGCGGGGCGCGATCGTCGTAGCCCTGGGGTAGGCCGAGAGCCGTCTTGGACTCGCCCTCGAGCTTGACGACGATGCCGCCAATCTGCTCGGGCCGGCTCAGGTGCAGCACGACGCGGCCGGTGACGGAGTCGAGATTGGTGTAGAACTCGGGCGCATTGTCGAGCGCTATCCTGATCGACATGGTTGCGTCGTGGTGTTTCCGCTCAGTCCACTTTTCTTTTGGGGATTCGTCCTTACCGGTGGGTGATGAGTCGTGGTGCCGGAGGTGCGGGTGTGTGGTAATACCATGTGCGTTTTTGCTTGTGTCGGACCCTGTCTCTCCCAGGTGGTTGTCGGTCAGACGCCGGCGAGGGACGGGCGCATCAGACGTCACTAACAGCTTCAACCTCACTTGAACGAGCGTAGCGGTACCGCACCGTGCGAGCCACGAGTTGCAATGAGGGGCAACAGACGAAGTGGGGTGGGTGTTTTTTTCTTCTTGGAGAGGTGCGCTTGGTGTGTGTGTGTGTGTGTGTGTGTGTGTGTGTGTGTGTTGTGTAAAGCAAAGGTAGCCAAGACCAAGAATGAAGGAGGGGAAAGTTTTCAATTCAATTCATCAAAGCCCTCGGAATTTTTTGGAAATGAGGGTCGTTCGGATGAGTAGGGAAGGGAGGGGGGAAAGAGCCAGAACCTGCGTCGGCCGTCGTCGCCGTGAAACAGGCCAAAAGTCCGGTCTCTCTCTCTTTGCTTCTCCCGCGGACGTGATGTTGACCTGATTGTCGAGAGGCGACGTAGACGCGTGGCTGAGCCCCTCTCCAAGCCTCGTTGTTAGAGCTGACTTTCTGTGGTGCGGAGCCGAGACCGAGAGACGCGAGCTCGATGCCTCGGGCCGCCAAGCTACCGCCAACCGTGCCTGCTATGTAGCAAACAGAGGGGAGAAAGGCAAGAATCAGGATTGTAAGTCAGGTAGATAGATATCCCGTTAGGTGAGGTGAAGGGAATTAAAATGTGGTACGCGTGTGACGGAATGAAGCTCTGGCAGGGTTGATGTCATTGGCGTTTGGCCCAATCACCATCCATCCACTCACTGTCTTGGTGTTCCTTGCTTGTCACCACTTTCTTGGGCCTGTCTCCTGACATTGCCGGCACAGCCGACGTCGGTCGCACCTTAAATAGACGCCCGCGCCAAGACATGAGCCATCACTCCAGACGAGAAGGAATCGCGCACGCACAGGTGGTTGCGTCTCCGAGACGCACCTCTTCGGAGAAAGCCCGGCTCAGAGTGACACAAAAGCTCTGGTATTAATGCGTATGTACACACAATGTCTCGAAGCTAACTATGTCCTAGTGATTATGGTCTCGGAACCGTAACACCCAGGCCCTTCTACTTCTTTTACATCTTGATTGTGCAATGCAACAACTCAGAGAGGTAAGACCCGAAGCCTTTGCGCAGGGTTCCTGGCCCTGTCACATATCCTCAAAACGCCCAGATGTTGCAGATGGTATCATTCCGGTGTCCCCAATGCTCAAGCAAAAGCAAATCCTCTCAACCCGAGAGTAACTCCCCCAACGAGGGAATATCAAAACGCCACTTCCTCGTGTGCTGGCGCCGTGGCTCCGTTCTGTCCGTCCCGTCGCCTTCATCTTCGTTTGATCAGTCCAGCTCGATAACCTCAACAGCATTTGCTGCTTCGCATGTTGTTGGTCGTGTTTTAACCCGCTTCGCAGGCGGCTGCTCGTTCTCCTCTTCATCATCATCTTCGTCGTCTACTTCTTCTACCTTTGGCCTCCACGTTCCGTCTGCAGCGACGTATATTGTCTTGGTGTGAAGCTTTTTCTCATAATCGAGAATCGAACGAACCTCGGCCATGAAATTATCTTTGCGAAGACTGTAAGGACGAGCGTCTCTGTCGCATAAAGGACACTTCCATTTATCGACCAACGACGGCTCAGGTCTCGCCCCAAGACCACGACTACAGTGACGGCATTCATCTCCAGCTGCATGAAGCGTGCACCTAGGCTTGGCCGGCCGTGTTTGCAGCCAAGTGACAAGATCGAAGCATTCCATGTGCGTACAACTCACGCCCCGGACCGGGATCTGGTATATTGTGGCACTGAATGGGTCCGCCAAATCAATGCTAAGATCGTTACCCACCACAGTCAGTTCGTCATCTTCATCCTCGGCGGCAGGCTTCAGACGGTTCTGGATGGCCTTCCTTGTTGAATCAGCCGAAATGACACCGTGCCGTAAGACCATATCGAAAATGTGTTCATGGCTCAAGGTTTCAATAATCTCAACCGCCATGTAGTACGTCGTGTCTGGCTTTTGAGGGCGGGACGGCGGTGAAATCGCCACTGATATCGAATTTGTGCCCGCAAAAATAAGCGGGGTAAGCTCGACCGGTTGGTGCTGTCCATTGTGCTGCTTGCGACGGATCGGCATGACTTTGCCGTTAACGAAGATGTTGATGTGATCAGGCCAATAGGTCTGTGCCACCGCCCAAGTGGATTCTGTGATCTTCGTTGAATCCTCCGGGTTGACTTGCAGCTCGCAAAGGCGAAGACGGTACCGGAGAGACCCGTTGAAGTACTCCGAGACGGGAATGCCGTCTCCTGTCATCGTTCGGCTGGGACAGAGCTTGGCAATGTCTTCTTTAGGCACAGTAAAGACGAGACGGTGCAGCGCTTGCTTGGCCGGCGTTGCGATTGGTCCCACTGCGAGTTTCTTGATAAATTGGTAGTATCTATCCGGCCTAGTCGGGTCACCTGCACCAGGAAGGATTCGTGGGACCCGTCTTGGGCTTCTGACTTCGACTTGATGCAGTGCCGTGCCTAGTGCCTTTGGTTCCCAAGGTGTATGAGGCACCCGGTCCAAAGGGATTTGCACGTGGGGAGGCGCGAACACGTTGCCTCTCAACCGTCCCGATGCATCACGACTTACTTTGGACCGAGCTATGGGCGGCCTTGACGCTTGGTAGTTCCCAACTGCTGGAGCCACTCCTGGAACAGCCCCTGAAACGTTTGAGTTCCACTGCAGATGGCCAGGAACGTTTGGCAGAGACCGCCTTTGAGAGGGTATGTCCTGCGCCTGCTGTAGCCGTGGAGAAGGTAGTTGTTGCGCCTGTGGCGACATAAGACTCGTAACCTGCCTCTGCGCAATAGCCTGGACTTGACGCTGCTGATATTCTTGTTGAGAAGTTTGACGTCTCGGGTCCGGGTTCACGTTTGAAGCTTGCTGGAATCCCTGAGGGTGAAAAGGACGAAGCTGCGGCAGATACGGGTCCTGGGGTATGCCCGGCGAACGACCTGCTACGCCCTGAGGAGCCATAGACTGGGTGGGTGACGTGACGGTTGGTATAGAGATTGAAAGACCTCCCAGGGGCGCTTGCAGCACAGAAGATGTTGGACCATGACTTTGTGACATTCTAGCAGCATGCGGCAATTGTACGCTGGTATAATGAGGAGAGCCTGCTGGAGTGAGAGGCTGGTTCATCTGTCCGGCCATTTGCGGCATCCGCAGCGGACCCTGCTGCATGGGTTGCTGTATTCCACTATTGATCTGATTCGAGTTATGGCTACGTAGCCTCAACTGCGAAGGCACCTGGGCAGGGTTGTTTGAGAAGTTACGTTGGAACTGATGCGGGTTCTGAACGGGCGGGGAAGGGTACATGTCGAACCTCACAACGGGGGAACTTTGCGTCGGAGTTGGCACGCTCGCTTGTGTGGGAGAGAAGCTGGCGGAATGCCCCCTCACTTGCTCGGGCATGGTCTGTTGCTGGAGTATGGGTTGCTGGAGTATGGGTTGCTGCACTCGAGTGGCCTGCGAAGGATGAGTCTGCTGCCGCAATTGCTGTTGTTGCTGCTGCTGTTGTTGATTTCGGTCGTTCTCGTGCACAAGGTGTTTGTACTTCGATATCAATGAATGCTGGAAGACCCTCTGTTCCTGCTCAGACAATCCGGCGTGATCACCGTGGGCGTCTTGCCGGAACAGTGTCATCATCTGATCCGCGATGGGGCCATCAGGGACGCCGATGTGCCGCCTGGTGACTGTGAAGAATATGCCTTCCAGTAATGGCGACCGAAGTTTCAGCTGGTAGCGCAACTCGTCCGCAAGAATCGGGTAGCCTCTACCGGAGCGGGGTCTCATGGCCGGAATGTGAATTCTGTTCCATTGCTCATGGAGGTTGTTGAGGAAAACGGAAACGTCGCCGGCGTGCTTGCGGAAGGCTTCGGTTTCCCACAAACCAGAGGTGCGCGTGTTGGGGAAGTCTGCGAAGAAATGCACTAGCCTCTGGGTCATGTTTTCATTTTTTCTGAGTGTATTCTGTATGATGCTCAGCGCACCCTCTGCTACGTCTGGAGCAAGACCAAGGAGGCGGTACACGGCTTCCCTGTCAATAGACCACACACAAAGAATCTGATGTAGCACGATGTAAAAGTAATCGTCCGTCTCAATGGCTTCTTTGAGCAGTCGGATCCTAGGTGTAGAGGTGCCGTCGTCTGGGAGCTTATTGATACCGCCACAAAAGCGGACGAAGCCGTCGAGGTTCTCAGCCATGACTTTAGGACGAAGACTATCCGCTGGATAGATGCTGGCTCTAGGTAATCCGACGGTCTGCTGGCTGTCATTGTTAACTGGACCTGGAGGTTTTAGCGCGTGATGGCCAGGAGCAACTGGCCGTCCGTTCGACGGAGGCAATGCTGCAGCTTGACTCGACTGACGCCGGGGATCCACAATGATTGCAGAAGCTGGCGTGGGTGGAGGAGCGACAACGCTAGTCACGGAGACTGGATCATGGGACCTGCTTTGAGGTGCATCTGAAGGCTCCAAGCACGTAAGCTTGTCGCTATGTTCGAATGGAACGAATCTCGATGCGGAGTGGTTTCTTTCCGGCAAGAGTGTGGTGCTGGGCCCCGGGGTACCATGGTAAGCATCGGCAGGTTGATCCTGGGTAAACGGTTCACCAGTCAGAGCCGCTATGGTGTTCCAGGTATTGGCTGAATGGCCGTGGCCCGCGTCGGGGCTCTGGACGCAAGAGTCTATATTCTGGAGGGAGCCCTGGTTGGAGTTGGCTGTGGGTGGACTGGGTTGGTCAGTCGGAGCTGGGGAAGGAAGCGCGGCTGCGCAGTCACTATGAGAGAAGGATATTAGAAACAGACATGACGTTTCGGGCGAAAGAAAGGGTTGAGGCATCCCAAGAAGAGAAAATGGCATAGGGAACATACAGTATCTGAGGCTCAAGCACAGCTGCAGACTTGTGTTGCGTGCCGTCAGCCGGGCTCAGAGTGACTGCAACGACACTCCCAGGTGCCAGGCGGTTTATATCTGAGGTGCTGTTTGTTGAGGTACGACTCGGAGGCCTAGAGGGCGGTCGTCTCGGGGTGTCGTGAGCGCCATGAAGTTTGCTCGATATCGGTGCCGTGTTGCGCTGGGGAGCAGTGGACGCTTTTGAATGCTGCCCAGTCATCCACGACGGCTGACGACGATTGCCCAACATGAAGTTGAGCGTCTGGTTCGAGGCGGCGACCTGTGCACCCGATACATAGCCCCCGGCTCCGCTGTGCTGGGTCTCGTGAGGCGTCATAGTCCGTTTGTGCGATGGTTTACGAGTTTTGCGTCGGCGGCGCGGCAAAGGCGAACCGGAACCTTGAGCGAGACTGGATTCGGCCATGTTGGTTAGCAGGGCTGTGATGTGTTACGAGGGGTTGAAGTTGGGAGACGACGCACCATGAGGACGAGGTCCCGACTAGCTAGAAGATATGAGGTCGCACTGCAAGCGTCGAAACCGAAAGTGGAAGTCGGTACGAAGGGTGAGGAAGGTGGTCCGACGGAAGGAGAGACTGTCGAGTGGTGCTGGTGTGGTGGAAGGAGCAGTAGAAAAGACCGTCCACCCCCGCCTGCCACCTCTTGCGCTGTAGGGTATCGCGAGTGTCTCCCGTATGGAAGGTGAAACTGATGGAGCGGCAAGCCGTTGTCGGTCTCGGGAAGGCGCCGGTCAAAGTGCCTGGGAGGCTAGAACCGGTACTCGCTGCTCGGTGGAGAGTTTTATCCAGCAATCCCCGCGCATAGGGTGTCGCATGCCTCTCTCGCGATGTGGGGGCTGTTTTGTTCGATGCGCCACGGGAACGGGCACGTTGTCGTCGATGGACTGCTGAGCGAAGGCGGTGCCGCAGTTTGTGCAGCAACGATCGACAAGTTTCTCGAGAGGAGATGTAGCTAGCTAATCCCCCAACGGTTGACGTGCAAATCCGTCATTCGCGTCTGGAAAATCCTCGGCGACGCTGTGCAGAACCCGGGTGCAGATGGACCAAATCGACAAGTGGATGGCGGCAGGGGACGTGCGCTGGAGGCAGGGACTGATGATTGATGACCGCCAAAGTGGAAGATGAGAGCAAAAGAGCACGCTGGAACATTTTTAGGGTGAAATGGAACAGGTGTTTGCCAGACTAAAGGCTGGAGCCGAGAGGTCTCGACGGGGGAACCTTGGCAGTTGGTGGATACGCTTTAGGCTATTTCTGGCGTAGCCTCTGACGGGCATGTCGACGCCATACCAGTTCTGGCCTTAGCTCGACTTTTCTCTGGCGAGGATTGCAGTTGCTTGGTGGAGTCGCGCCCGGGCCATCTGTGATGTCCTTTTCTGGATTTGGTGATTCTATTGACTGCATCTGCATACGCATTTGCATTTTGCAGCAGCCACGGCGAGCATCAACCTCAAGACGGACGAAAGCCTGCATACAGCTGCTTAGTCTGGCTGCTTGCGACTGGATGACTCTCTCGGACGGCTACATACATTGGGATAAACAGACCTCTAGGAAGTGTATTGGGGTCCTCGCAACAGAGTTCAGGTAAGAGGAACATCCGATTTAGAACAGCTCTGAAAGCCATGTGGAAAGGATAAAACAGTTCTGTGACTCCCTCTCGACGGGGAACCGGATACGGTTTGAACCTAGCCGCGAACTGCAACAACTGCAATACCTAGCTCATCAGTCAACTTAAGGTTTGAAGAGAGTAATGTCCATCCACGACTATTTCATCCCGTCTTAGCCGCGGCTTCTCGGATAACTATCGAGGAGTCATTCTGTTAGATGCTCTGCCCTTGTGGCCTTGGCTCGCAGATGCGCGCTGGCCGACATTACAAACAGTATCCAGCAAGGTGCCTAGATAAACCCTCCGGTTGCGAATGTTTCCTCGTTGCCTCATAGACAATTGTGGTCTTGGTTGTACAACTACTGTCGCCCCCTGTCGTCCGCTGACTGAGCCCCTTGTTCCCAGAGCGTCGAGGTCTTGGCTCACCGTTGCCGGTGTGGTCCAACATTCGTAAGGATCAAATAGGAACGAGAATACTTATCCTTGGTCTTTTAGTTACATGCTCGAAGAGCGTTTGCTCATTGATAGAATATTGTTTTATCTATGTATCAAGGGTTCTCTTGACAATGCTACATATTCTGTCGGGACGTCTTGGATATAATGTAACTACAGCACAAGACTTGACAATGGGCTCCCTTGACTTCTCGCAGTCATGTTCTTTGGCGGCTATGAATTAAGGATTTCGAGTGACAATGGCACTGCCCCAGCACGGCACAACAAGGTGCACGGCGGGCGTTGGCCATCGTATTCGTCGGCTGACTTGTTTCATAAAAGTTCGAGTTCAAGATGAGTTGGTACGCAGACCAGAGGCTGTTGGAAATGAGTGCGTCTTCGGACCGGTGCCGTCCGGAGGCCATTTTGATAACGGCCGAGTCGGAGACGATACGTTATTGTGGAAATAACTCCGATGGTCCTTTTCGCTAGCTTCAATTATCGAATTGCTTATTCATTCTAAGGGTCGGTGTCGTGGGCGGGCGTGCGGATTGGGTAATGTCGGCACTTTGCCTAGGTACAGTAGGTTGTCTCTAGGATTTACACTAGCCAAGCTGCAGCCAGGAAGTTTCTCCGAAGAATGAAAGATGAGGCCAACACGTGAGTTTGAATGCCTCCCGGCCAGCCCCGGCTTGTCAATCTCGTCAGTTGGCCGTGATTCGATCAGCACGCGCCCTTCGGCAAGGGGAATCGCGAAGCAGATTGGATGCATTGGATGAGTCCAGCATCATCCTTGCCGCCTTTTTTTCGCAATAACCCACATGCATGGGCGAAATTAATTGGTGTGCTCTGGGGGACAGACACTCAGCACCCATCCGCGGGACCCATGCTGCGCCGGGGGGGGGGGGGGGGGGGGGGGGGGGGGGGGGGGGGGGGGGGGGGGGGGGGAGCAGCCGGCGCAAGATTCGATCCATCCGTCATGATTCCTCGCAGTCCCCCCTCCCTGGCCGTTGTTGCCCACGAGGTGAGCGGGAAGGTCCTGGTCGCTCCGGGCCTGGTGGGTGTTCGGGTATTGGATCTTCGCCAATGGCGAAACGGGTGACGGCACGGCACAAGATGGCCGGTGAGTTGTCCTTCGGGGGGTATGCGGTCAGGCGGGGGGGGGGGGGGGGGGGGGGGGGGGTTGGAGGCGTGGTCACGGCCATGGGCGTCCGTTCGGTTGTCTACGCAATGGATGAGCCTGGAGCCAAGGCATGTCCTAGCGACGATGGAAACGGAGGGATTTGCCGGCGCGCGGCATTGCGATGAAGGTCGGTCGCATGCCCAGTCGAACCGGTTTTCTGTATACTCCAAGACCGAAGGAGGTGTTTGTAGAGACATTAGGGGGAAGTGGACGTCGAGCGAGCTGGGCGACGAAACAGAAATGAATGATGGGCTGAAGCCCAGACTCTGTTTCTTTCCGTTTGTGGGGGGGCTTGGTGCGTGTCTTGCTTTCCAATGCTGCATCTCGAGACAGGAAAACGGCATGGTGTCAGATCGTTGAGAACGTGTTCTTCCCGTCAGTGGCTTCATTGGCCATCTGCTCCGAATTCTGTTGGCGTCTTTCTTCCATGCTTTCCCCGATCCCCAGCACACGCACGCCCACGCGTTCAGCGTCAAGCGCAATATCACGCCTTGTTAAGGGACCTACCCAACTAGGATAGGTCCGGCCAAGCTGAGTTGGGTCGGACACCTCGCATCGTCCAGCCTTCTTTCTTTGCCGCCCCCTCATCGCGTCTGTAGTTGCCGTGTAGCGTGCCTGGAGTTTGCCTCGAGGTAGAATCGCTCTACTTTAGCTTGCCGTCCATCGTCGACGGTACCTACCTTAGCGATCCATGCTGGTGGTTCCTCCGCGTTTCTGGACTCTGGCTTAAGACGCCTCTTCCCGTCACCTTTGTGTGTTTTGCATTGTGTTTTGATCGTGAAGTCCGACGTTTCTTTATCCTCACAGCCTTATCTCTCCCTATCCTTTTCCTGCGCCTCCAGGAGTCTTTGACCGAGGACTGGTGCATTCAAACACACGTTCACACTGGCACATCTTACCACGCAAAACAATTAGAAGGGGGGAAGAAGAAGAAACAAACATAACACTGCCCCTACTTGACATTGTCATCGCCCATCATCGTCCTATCGCCTACTCTGTCTCTCTCCTATGCCGAGGACGATATTCCATACACCATATTTCACGCAACCAGGAATGCCGCCCGGGCGGCACCACCAATATCCATAGGAGGCACTCCGACTCGGGCTTTGATCCGATCCCTCCAGGAACCAAACAACAGGAACGGACGGGTTCACGGGCGCTGCCGTCCCTTGCGTTGCGCTTCGCCAGCCTCGCTATCAATCATCACACCCTCCTTCATCGCCGCCCCTTCCTCATTCTGGCCTTCTTCCATTCCTTTCAGGTCCTCGCCTCACTCTGCAACACGGCAGACTTAGGCTCAAGCTTAAGCTCAAGCTCCAGGTCGAGGTGTCTTTTAGGTCTGCTAGGACACAAACACACACCCGTCCACATGCCTAGGCCGAGTTGTCTTGGCCACAGCTCCATCGAGTCAGCGGGTTGATCGTCTGCTCCCTCCTCCGTCCCAACTTGGAGCTCCGAGCTTGCAAACCCGCATCCATCCTCTGACCTTTGGGCTCCGTGCGGTCCCTTTCTGCATCCATCCGCCCATCCGCCCATCCACACATGCATCCCTGCGTTACCTGAGAAAGAGGCAAGGAACAAACAAAACAACAAGACATCTCCTCGTATTGCAGCCACCCGCTCTCCTCTGTTGGCCGGCGATCTTGAAGCCGATTGCAATTTAGATTTCTCCGGTACGGGCTTCCGCGCATTCCTATAGCACTCACCACCTTACCTACCACATCAAACATACACACATACGCACACCCACACCCACACCATCAACTTGGGGCCGACGGTTAGCTGGATCGCACCCATCGACCGGACCTTGAGGTCTGCAGCCCCCCCCTCCTCCCCCAGCCCATTCCGGTCCTTTCGCAGAGCAGAGCGGTGCGCATGTGCAAGCGCATCTGTACGGTGTCCGTACCTTGCCTTGCCTCATCTTAGGTGCAGCGGCTCGGCGACAGCAGACTCCTGGGCCACCTTTTCATCCACGTATGTACGTGGGCTTCGTCCGTTCCTCCACTGCCATTGCGTCCCCAGCGTCGTCTATGCGCCTCACCTCACCTTCCTGGCTCGACGTCGCAATGATCCAATAGCGGCCCTCCACGCCAAACCCAGCAACCCCCCAATCACATCCCACAACACGGTCCTGAGCAACTCCAGCCTCCAGCCAGCTGCCACCCGAGCGAACCACCGACCGCAGACCAGCAACGACCCTTATTCAACCACTCGCCACATTTGCCGGCAGCCAGCTCGACATACCAAAAAAACACGTCCCCAGTGGCAGAGAGCAGAGACAAACAAGGAAAGGGAATCCCAGAAAAAAAAACCTACGGCGGAAGGAACGTCAACCACAACAATTTTCTCTCTCGCTCTCACTCTCTCTCTCTCTTTTTCTCTCTTACTCTCGTATTCGTCACATCAGAGAGAAAAGGTCACAAGAAAAGAAGGGGGAGAAAATCTTTTGGGGGAGGCCCATCGTCGAAGAGCCGAATCTTGCTTTGCTCCTTCATTCCTTACCCCGGTCGCAATTCATCTCCCATTCACCACACCACCACCGCCGCCTCCACCTCCACTACCCTCGTCTCTCGCCCTCTCCTCCACCAACAGTACCTACTCCTCCCTCGCGGCCCTCACCTTATCCATATCCGCCCACCATCTAATACCTACCTGATCCCAGCTGCCGAACAACTGACCATCCCTGGCCACTGCTGCAATTTTCGCTTCGACAGCACTTCTTCGCCCCCCCCCCCCCCCCCCCCCTGCTCGCTGCACCCAAGTCAAAGTCGAGCCCAGGCCAGGCTGCCCAGCCAGCGAACTCGTCTCCTATGTATTGATCTCGTCACAACTCTCACTTTCTAGCAAACGCCACCCGCATCTGTCGCGGCGCCAGGCATCGTCGGCAACATGGCTGCTCCAAAGCCAGAAGTTGGTGATATCCTCTTGGTCATCCGTAAGTCCAATCCATCGCTCCGCTAACTAGACCGATGAGCCCACCCGTTGGCCTTGTCCCCCTCGTCGTATCCGCGTCATGCAACCTCGTCTCTCCCCCGCCCTCGACACCAACTGCCTGCTCTCTTGACCACCACAGCCCTTTAGCTGACTTGCCCTTGCTGCAGACGATTTTATCGCTCGCAGCTCCGACGAATTGAGCCTGACCAAAGGCGACCGAGTCGAGCTGATTGAGCGCGATGATGAATTTGGCGATGGCTGGTTTTTGGGCAAGCACATGGTGAACGGAAACAGCGGCCTGTTTCCCGAAGGTACGTCTATACGGTACCCAACATTTACAGGCGGCAAGAGGCTCACTCTCCGTGGCTCAGTCTACACCAGGCCATCCCCCAAGACCGCTCCGACCAACAACTTCTCGAAACCACTGGCGACACTGCCCGAGGTGGTTAACGAACCTAAACAAACAAACACGACGGACGCCGCCGTTCCCGACGAGGAGATTGCTGCCCCCGCCACTCCACCCGCTTCGACGCCGCCTGCCGAGTCGCCCGCTCCCGTCACTCTGCCGTTGAACAACATCAAGCAGGAGACGGCCCCGATCGAAAATGCGCCGCCAACGCCGAACCCGCCGCCTTCGGCAGCCCTGGGCCGTCTCAACACGAACCAGGACCACGTACTGAGCGAGACCCTCAACGTAATCGAAGAGCACATCACCGATCTGCGCTCTACGCCCAGCAATGGCGCAATGCGAGCCCCTCCCACCGATTCCGGCAGCGAGTACAGCGCTCAACTCGATCACCGAATGTCCTACATCCATGGCGAAGAGACGGACGAAGAGGAGGAGGCCATGCACAGCCGTTCCGAGGTGGAGGCGTGGTCGTCGGATCAGGTTGCCGAATACCTCTTCACAGTCGGCGTTGAGAAGTCGCACTGCGAGGTCTTCCGAGACCAGGAGATCACCGGCGAAGTTCTCTTGGGCATGGACCAGAGCTCCCTCTTCATCAAGGCTTTTGAGTTGGGATCTGTCGGCAGGCGGCTCAAGACGTGGCAGAAGATCAAGTCTCTTCAGGATGAGTGCAACAACCTGGGTACTATGACTAGGAGGACCACCCAGACGTACGGCAGCGATGTCGGCTCGGAGGATGCTAGGCGGTCACGAAGCCGGGCCGACACCCTGACCAGGAGGACACCCGTGGACGACAGGGCCATGTCATTCTCGAGCAAGCGCCTCTCCTTCTCGCAAACGCCCAAGCTGGACACCACGTCCATCGTCTCGCCAGTCTCCCCGATTGCTGACAGCCCGACCCGACCAACCCATATGAAACGGCCTTCGGCTGCTTCTGTCAGGGATCTGCACCACTCCCGCAGGCACTCGTCCTCCACCGACTTCCGTTTGACGGGAGCACCTCTGAACAGCACAGTGACACCGAAGCTGGCCACGAGTGGAACGTTTCCTCAGACAGATGGCGTCCATAAAAAGCAACCCTCGTTCGACAGAAACTGGACCCTCGGCAGCGCCTCAACCAGACCCCTTTCTTCTACCGGACTCCAAGACATCATGCAGCAGTCTGGCCTACACGCTCCGGAGTCCGCCATTGACAACGACCGAGGGTACTTCAGCGGCACCGAAGTCGACGGCCGACGCCGCAACGTGCTTAGAAAGCGCGACAGCGTCGCCAGTCACACCCACAAGAACAGCTACGCCGACGAGCAAAGAGTACGCAGCGCCACTGCTATCTCGAGGCACTCGAGGTTTGGAAGCGTCGATTCGAACCGCGACAGTGTTGCTTCGCCGGCGGCGCAAAAATACTACAACATTCAGTCCAACGCCCACAGAAGGACCGCATCGACAAGCACTACGCAGTCCGCGCGGCCGGTGCCACCCGTCAAGGACGTCGGAGCACCCAGCGTCACGAAGCTGGAAGCCAAGGCTCGCGCCTCTCCAGTGCCAGAGTCGCCAGCATCGCGTCAAGGCATCCATGCCGATTGGCTCTCCGCTGTCGTGAAGCCGTCGGTCAAGGTCACCGGGCTGCGGGCCATCTCGGATTCAGTATCGGGAGACCGCAACAAGATGGCCTCGCCAGTCGACCCGTCCCTCAAGGACTCACCTCTGCCCTCGCCCGCTAGGACCGGATCGAGTACACCTTCCGCCGGACCGAGCTTCGAACTTGATTCGCCTGACACAGCAAAGAGCCCCAGCACCGCGACGACCGTGGCGAGCAAGGGCAGCAGAAAGAAGGGCAAGAAGGAGACGAGTGCCTACCAGCGTGGCCTGCTCAAGATCAGTCCGGTAGAGGCCGTCAAGGATGCCGACTACAGTGGATGGATGAGAAAGAAGAGCTCCAACCTGATGACGACCTGGAAACCCCGACTGTTCGTGCTCAAGGGCCGCCGGCTATCATACTACTATTCAGAGAACGACCAAGAGGAGAAGGGACTCATCGACATCTCCTTCCACCGTGTTCTGCCGGCCGACAACGAACAGCTGACTGGTCTCCACGCCAAGCTTACTGGTGCCGGAACGGCCACCGCCCGCGACGCGGACTCCTCGGTGGAGAAGGGGGATGACACCATGTTCATCTTCAAGCTTGTTCCGCCGCGCGCAGGCCTTTCCCGTGCCGTCAACTTCACGAAGCCGACCGTCCACTACTTTGCAGTTCCCAACCTCAAGTCGGGACGACTGTGGATGGCGGCTCTCATGAAGGCCACCATTGACCGAGATGATACCCAGGCGATAACAACGACGTATCAGCAAAAGACCATTTCCCTCGCCAAGGCCAGACAGATGCGGCACCGCCCCCCTGCGCTGATGAACCTAGAAGAGGCTCAAGAAGACCAGAAGAGGAGGGCGGAGGAGGCGAAGAAGAACGCAGACTCCCTCGGCATCACATTCGGCGAGACCGACAGCGGAGTTTCGGGCATGGAGAAGCCGAACTTACCCAAGGTCGAAAGTGCGAACCCCCGGAAGTTGGCCTTTGAATCGGAGAATGACGGCGCAGCCGGAGCACCACAGAGTGCTTAGGGGAGCAGGCCCTGCAAGCGTGCTCGTGGCACCTAATTCAGTTCCCCTTTCCTTGCTTCCTTTCTTGTACCATTGGACCTTTCTATATATACCTTTGTCATGTATGAGGGACACGAATTCCGCATAGGGGCGGCGTATTTGGGATTGCTTGAGGAGAGCCAGACGATCCAGCGAAGACGGGCTTTGGGCCTGGACATACGAGCGAATAATTTTCACAAGAGTGATTCCCTTTGTTTTTTTGTTTTTTCTTCTTCTTCTCTTTGTCTTTTTCTCCTGCAGCTGCGGAGGAGCCTTGTAGAGACCAAGAGCTCTATGGGTAGCACGGAGGCAGCGCGGCATACAGCTGTCCGCACGCGGGAGACGGTTGGAGGAAGGAGGTCAGGAATCTTGGAGGAGTCCTTTACGTGCACTAGAGGCTACGTCGTTGATGAATGGAGTTGGCACGCGACAGCCTCTGTTGCCCCCGCAGGGGCTGGTTTGCTGAAGATAAGAAGGAGGTGATAATCAAAACACTTTTCCCGAAAAATGTTCCGCAGTGTGGTGCAGTCCGAAATATGAACGCTGTCTCTCATGACTCGTTGAGGATAAGAAGCGGCAGTGACTCTGCAGTCGAGTCGATTTCATATTCACCAACATCAGGATTTTCCATGTTCGACGTGTTCAACCTCGGATTGATGTCGAGAGCCCAAAGTCATCCTCAACACGGCAGGGGATTGTTTCCTGATTGCTCAAGACAGAGGGTAACATTGATTGCACAATGAGTTCTCAGCGACATGTCAAGCTATGAAGTAGGCCAACAGGGTCGGTCTCTCGAACGATGGGTGAGGCGGCTGTAGGAAAAAGCCGTTGGTCCCAACCCTGCTCCCCCCCTCCCTTACCATTCTTCGTCGGCTCGAGCTCTCCACACCACGCTTCCGGGTCTCGTTTTCCGTTCAGTTTCGACATGCTTCCTAGCCGGGGGAAGCGCCCCGGCAGACATGATGCGATGAGGCGGGCCCTTGATACCCACACCACCCCTGATTCGTCTCGTAGCCGCTGAGGGTAGGATGCATGGGCGCAGTCGCCCTCGACTACATGGCCAGACGCAGGGCGTTGCTCGTGAGGCTTTCTTGCCCTCTCAGAAAAGCCTACGTTCTCCCACTTAGTTTGTTAAGCTGTACGAGCTCACCTCGAGTCGCAGTTCTCAGTGATGCATCGCCATCTCCAGCGCAGCATTCTCTTCATGGCTTCTCCTTCTCGAGAAGGGTTGACACGTCCCCAGACCACGTCCAGAGCTGGGTGCCTCTGGGCTTTCTCTCTCGTGCATCCGTTGGTAGGGCCCTCTGTTGGACGGCCCATGTCCTGCGCCATCCCCCGAGCCCGAGGGGCCGGCCCGAATGGTTTCAACGTCGGGGGAGAATGCCTCTTTGGGATCGCTGCGCCTGCTAGCTATCGCAGGGCAGGTTGGCTGTGTGCGGGTTACAGCCAGGCTCTCCTGCAAGAGCGTGCATGGGCTGTTGGTTCCCAGAGCTGTTGGTTCCTAGAGCTGTTGGTGCAATCGTGCCCAAGGGCGGGCGCCGTACGCAGAGACCCCGCCGCGGCGAAGGATTAGAAGCGGATTGGAATCGAATTTGGGAAGTTTTCATACCCTTCAAAGACTGAGAAGCTTATTTTATGAATTTCCGAGGTTGTTGTTGAAGAAAATGGTGCAAAGCCAATGTGGGTAGATGCAAATCACGTTGTACGGTTGGATCGGCTGGGCTAGATTCGGACCAACGCCGATTGCTTGGCCGTGTATGTGATACATGGCCCTGTGGCTGTATGCATGTCACAGCCTTCTTCGTGATGGAGGGTGGCCTGCCATTTCAGTCCGAAGCTGTATGCCTCGTCGAGGCCTCCGTAATGCCTCGTTCGGGGTATATGTAGTGAGCGTGTAGACCGTGATACTCCAGTTCTACAGCACAGAATTCCCATCCATCTCAGTATAGCTAGCAAGGCCGCTCTTCAGTATCAAACATGACCGTCCTGATCCAGCCCATGTGGCCAAAAACCGTCACCGACCTCCAGACTTGCCTTTCGACCCCCGTCAGCTCCTGCACAGTATGCCAAGGCCGCGCAAAGAGCAAGCCTTCCTGCGGGAACCCTATCAGCGAGAAATCGCGCCAGAGGATCTCATCCGTGGTTATCGACATCCTCAAGAGCGGGAGTCTGTCCTCTGCCGCGAAGCACCTTGAGCGGCTGGCTTCTCTGGTGCTGTGTAGGAGATGGCATCAGGCGCAGGTCGCCGACAAGATTGTGGAGTGGGAGCGGCGTATGCGGGAGTTTCTCGGGTTGAAGGGGGACGAGGGAAAGGACAGTGAGAAGGGAGAGACCAAACCCGAGATACGGAGATCGAGGCCGGCCGCCTGTTCGACAAAGACGGGGAGCTGCGTTGCTAGACCGTCGAATGCCGGTCGACCGCCCGTTGTCGACGATGTCAAGACAGAGCCTGTGGACGAGAAGCCTCGCGTCAGCGTGGTGAAGCAAGAGCTCGTCAAGGAAGAAGACGAGTGCAAACCCAAACTCGACAGCATCCCCTTCAAGCGCCTGCCCGACAAACCAGCCGTCTCCCCATGCTCTCCGCATAAGCCGACTGCCCATACCTTCACCCCTTACAGCCCGTCCGCACCCACCAGCAAGATCAATAAAGACATCATCAAGAAACTCATCGCCCCATTCACGACAGGGGAGCGAAAAGCAGCCGACACGGGCTACATCTACGGCTACAGGCTCCCGAAAGGCCATGTTACAGCCTCGGGGACCGACGCCCGCCGCATGATCAAGATCGGCTACACGAACAACCCCCAACGACGCATGCGGCAATGGGAATCGAAGTGCCACTACGCACCCGACCTCGTCTTCAAGCGCCTGGCACCGCACTACATCAAGATGGAGGAGATTGTCCACCTGCACCTGGCCAACGAGCGGCGGTGGGACCGGACGTGCCCCGGCTGCGGCGGACCTCACAAGGAGTTCTTCGAGGTCGACGCCGAGAAGGCGCAGGCCGTGGTGGGCATGTGGGCGGCGTGGGCGAGCCTGCGGCCGTTTGACGACGAGGGCAGGCTCATGCCGTACTGGGCGGCGAGGCTGGCGGCACTGGACGTTGACGACGCCGAGTGTTGGGACACGTTTGTGTTGGAGAAGGGCAAGAAGAAGGCCGGATCGGGATGATGGACGATGACGGGTTGCTTGAGATGGCGTTGGCTAGAATAGAGCGGCTGCAGGAGGGTGGTTCTGGAGTTGGGGGGTTTGAGGTTTATACGATACCATGTCATTTTATCACTTTCATTTGGTAGCAGATTATGCGATAGGCAGCGTATACGATTATGATGATGATTGAATCCAAATTACTCCAACTCATTCGCGTGAGCTTGAAAAGTGTCGGCAGGAAACCCACGATAAGACAAACAGCAGGCATATCATCTCACGTAGTTACTGATACGAGTTTCTGAAAATGCAGTTCAGGTTCACCTATCATAGTGACTCACTTCGGATCGTCGGCATTCGACAAAGACCTAGAAACGTAGGTGCATGCGGTCGTTGTAGATCATCGGATTGCGTGCTGATGGGTGAGTCAGATCGGACGCTCAGGATATAAGCTTAGATGGTTGGCCACCAGCGTTATCTCGAGATCTCGACAATTCGAAAACAACGCAAGACGAACTACACCCGGCCCAAAACCACCACACATCACGCATCACCATCAAACAACCACGCGCCATGGATTTTGACCACGAGACGCAAGCCGCATCCTCCCAGCGTATGTACACTGCGCGAGCCGACAACTACGAGAACTCGTTCCACCCGGACTACACCAAGCGCTTCATGGCCGTAGCTGACGTCCAGCCTGGCGAGCGCGTTCTCATCCTGGCCTGCGGCACCGGGCTGGAGGTCTTGATCGCCGCCGAGCAAATGGGCGACAGGGGCGACATCGTCGGCGTCGACATCACCGACGCCATGCTCGCCAAGGCGAGAGAGAAGCAGGAGCGCCTCAAGCCCCGCGCGAGCATCCGCCTGTACAACCACGACGTGACGAAGCTGGAGACGCTGCCGGAGCTCGACGGGCAGGCCTTTGACGTGATCCTCTGCTCCAGCGCGTTTGTCCTCTTCGACGATCCGGACGAGGTTGTCAAGTCGTGGCGCAAGTACCTCAAGCCGGAGGGCAGACTGGTTGTCGACATCACGCACGAGAACAACCTCAAAATCGGGCTGCTGCTGGAGCGCGCGGCGAGGCGGCTGGGCACGCGGTTCCCGAGCAACAGGTCCTGGATCACGGACCGGAACTCGTTCACAAAGATCCTGGAGGGGGCGGGGTACGCCGTGGAGAGGATCGAGCTGATGGACAAGCTGTCCGGCCAGGGCGACACGACGTATGGCATGGACCAGGTCGACGAGCAGTTCGACTGGATCACGGGCACCTCGTTGACCATCAAGCTCGCGACGGAGGAGTTCAAGAGGAAGACGAGGGCCCTGTTCCGCGAGGAGTGGGAGAAGGACGCGGTCGACGGCGAGATTGTCAACGTGGATGCCGTATATATCTATGTGGCTCGGAGGTCTTAGACCACCCTGTCTAGTGGAAATACAGTCTATGCCATTGCCCCTATAGCCTCGCCTTGCCGCTGCCCTTCAGCTGGGGCTTCACCGGGATCTTGGGATGGTCGCCCTCCAAGGGCAGCCCGGTGATCTTCTCCAGCTCCTCGACGGCCTCGTACGCCCGCCCCAGATGGACCTTGATCGTCCCGAAACCCTGCTTCCTTGCTTCCTTCAGGTTCTCACCAATGTCGTCGAGGAACACAACGTCGCTCGCCTTGATGCCCTCGACCCACCCCAACGCCTGGCCCCTTTCGGAGCTCGCGTTCTTGGCGGCGTACTCGTTGAGCATCTTGAGAGCGAGCTGGTACATCCTCGGGTCCGGCTTCCTCAGCCCGACGTGCGCCGACGAGATGAAGACGTCAAACAGGCCGCGCACGGGGTCGTCCAAGAAATCCCTCTTCCACAGCCGGTGGCCCTCGGGGAAGACGACGGTGTTACTCAGCGCCGCGAGGATATACTTGCCGCTTTGCTTGAGCTTCTTCAGCGCGGGGAACATCCACGGGTCCGGCGGGATGGAGTTGGTCATCATGGCGTTGAAGAGGTACTCCCCGTCGATGGCGGGGAGGGGCGGGACCTGCTCAGGCAGGGACGGGTTCTTGGCCCGCTGGGCGGCGTAGAAGGCCTCCCACCGTCCCTGGTCGTGGAGGTCCGCGTTGAAGCCCGCAAAGAAGGCCTTGTCCATAGGGATCGAGCCCGTCTCGAGGCGGTGCCAGAAGCCCGTGGGACTGGTCTTGGAGATGGAGTAGTTGACCCATCCCGGCGGAATGCCGAGACTGAGCTCGTAGTCGAGTATGGATTGAAAAGGCGAGACGACCTGGGAAAGTCAGAGGATAATTGACAACTTATCATGGAATATAATGGCAGTTCATGGTCGGGATCATGGATTAGACATGAAAAAACAAAAGACAGCCATGAAAGTCAAGGGAGGCACTTACACACACGCCGCCAATGTCGAACAAAAGCACCTTGGGCTGCTTGGAATCGGTCATGTCGTCTACAG
The DNA here is from genome assembly GCF_022836535.1 of Colletotrichum spaethianum. Classification (NCBI taxonomy): domain Eukaryota; kingdom Fungi; phylum Ascomycota; class Sordariomycetes; order Glomerellales; family Glomerellaceae; genus Colletotrichum; species Colletotrichum spaethianum. The sequence continues at coordinate 235,767 of NW_026054812.1, read as the reverse complement.
CTTCCAGAACATGGTCAACCAAGAAGTTGTCTGATTCTTCCAACGACTGCATGGCTGGCTTGAGAGATCTACATCATCTACTTGCAGGAAACCCCACGACTCAAGCGCGTCGCCGTCGCAGGCAGGCGGAGAAGCTGCGGTGGTCGGGGAGCCGAAACCTGGGGAAGGCGACGGCTGACCCCCACCTCGGCGGCGAATCAAACCATGGACCTCGGCCCAAATCTGAATGGAGGGGGACAAGGACACACTGGTGGTCTGGGTACAAGGCTTGGCGTCCTTGATCAGTCAGCTCGTCCCCGGCCGAACTACAACGACCCACGTGACTCGTCACCGACCTGCTTGGAGTGACAGTTCCCGCAGGGGAAAGACGGGTCCCCACTTTCTAGGGCTGTAGTTTACCCACAGGAATATTATCGCGAGACTCGTAGTTGGGTTATTTTTTCTCTTCGACAACCCCTTCGACATCGACAAATTTGCTGAGCCAACCGCCCGCCAGCCAATACCGTCAAGATGGTAAGTTGAAAGATCACCGTCAACTGTCCCAACTGCCTCGATGGCCGAATGCGACAATTGCGACACCAAAACTTCCTCTGCCAGCAATGGCAATTGGCCCCCAGCAGCAGGCAGAAATGTCTCTTGGGTGTAGGAGTCAAAGCAAGATGCTTCGGATCGATGGGCCAAATCTGAAGCGCAAATTGCTGACTCGGGATTTTCAAACGTGACAGGCCTTCCACAAGTTGGTGAAGAACAGCGCGTACTACAGGTTAGTCTTCCGCTCGCACACAAACACACCTCCGCTCCAAAGAGCGTCGAGATCCTTGTGGGAACGGTCCTCGCTAACTACCTCGCAGTCGCTTCCAGACCAAGTACAAGCGCAGACGCTCCGGCAAGACCGACTACTATGCCCGCAAGCGCCTGATCACCCAGGCCAAGAACAAGTACGGTGCCCCCAAGTACCGTCTTGTGGTCCGCTTCACCAACCGGGACATCATCATGCAAATCGTCACCTCTGAGATCACCGGTGACAAGGTCTTCGCCGCCGCCTACTCCCACGAGCTGCCCGCCTACGGCATCACCCACGGCCTGACCAACTGGGCTGCCGCCTACGCCACCGGTCTCCTGATCGCCCGCCGCACCCTCTCCAAGCTCGGCCTTGACAAGACCTTCACCGGTGTTGAGGAGGCCGACGGTGAGTACACCCTCACCGAGGCCGCCGAGACCGACGACGGCGAGCGTCGCCCCTTCAAGGCCAACCTCGACGTCGGTCTGCACCGCACCTCCACTGGTGCCCGTGTCTTCGGTGCCATGAAGGGTGCCTCCGACGGTGGCATTCTCGTCCCCCACTCCGAGAAGCGTTTCCCCGGTTATGACATCGAGTCCAAGGAGCTCGACGCCGAGACCCTCAAGAACTACATCTTCGGCCAGCACGTCGCCGAGTACATGGAGACCCTCGCCGACGACGACGAGGAGCGCTACAAGTCCCAGTTCCAGCAGTACATTGACGACGACGTCGAGGCTGACGGCCTTGAGGAGCTCTACTCCGAGGCCCACGCCGCCATCCGTGAGGACCCCTGGAAGAAGCCCGAGCGCTCCAACACCAAGAGCAAGGAGGAGTGGAAGGCCGAGTCCAAGAAGTACAAGACCCAGCGCCTCACCAAGGAGCAGAAGGAGCAGCGCGTCAAGGACCGCATTGCCGAGCTCCGCGCCGAGTAAACAAAGCTTGTTTCCTGTTATGTAGAGAAGCGGGTTCAAATTTGGGGGCGGGTTTTGGCACTTCGGGCTAGGCATTTGACGTTTTGGCATGACTTTTTTTCTTTCTCGCAAAAAAGTCCGGGAGTTTTATCAGGCAAACAAAAATCCGGCATGGGGATTATGATGGGTCCATGGGAAAGGAACCTCTTTTAACAATTCAATGAGATATCCCAAATGCCAGACGTCAAAAGTTGTTGAACACACCACAAGATACTACTGATTGGAATGCCCCCCCCCCCCCCCCTCGACTAAGACATGAAAGCTGCAGCAACCACCGGTAGCAAGCGTGAGTAGCCGGATGTGGTGGCCAGCCTGTCAATCTAGTCGATCGTGCGCTGCGGCGCTACTGTGCGCCGTGCTCGTCGAGACGGTACCGGGTGCCAGCTGGAAAATGCTTGATTGCGTACTAAATCGCACCACCGCCAGCCGTGGGCAGCAGGTTCGGCTTTTGCTGGTGTGATGTGCAACACCCTGCTCGGGAATGTTGTGGTGGTGAGGCGAGGAGGGCACGAGACCCCCGCATCGGGGAGGCGGCACCAATGATATCAGATCACGCCAGGCAGCCCCCCCCCGATGTGTAGTAGCAGGCGACGATCCCGTACGAGAATCAAGAGACGGCGTCTGCGGTGGTGGTCCTGCTGGGAGGCGCGGAGGTTGCCGGGACGGCGCAAGGGGCAAAACGCGACAGTAGCCTCACGGATCTGACGATGATGTCGACATGAGCAGTCCAAGGGGGGGGAGTGGTTGAATGAGAGATGGCTTTTGTTTCCATTCATCATGTATTTTCTTTCTTGCAAATCAATCTTGTACTAGCCTTCTCTTCCCTTCCCCTTCCCCTTCACCGGTACCGCTACTACTGCACGGCAGAGGAGTTCCCATGGGCCTAGTCCCACAAAGCGTCCGAAAGCTTTGGATGGCGACATAGGTAAAACAGAGGGGCTCTAATATGTCTGCCTCAATTCGGAGGAATCCAGGGCGGTTCCGCAACCCTCTTTGTCGAGTGCCCTATGGCCAGAGTCGCATTTTGTCATGTTGCGCGCGGGAATTACGGGATGGACGGAGGAGGGAGGGTACAGCGGCGGGGTGGAGGGTCCCCGATGGCGGCCTTCCACCACGCTCCGAAGTACATCATCTCGCTCAGCAGGATAGGGAAATGGCGCGCTGGGGCGAGCATTGCTGCGAAGCGAGCGAGAAAACACTTTGTAAGAAAAATAAAAACAATAAAAAAAAGTTCCACCCACGTTGTGCCAGTCGCGCCGGTGGATGACTGGTCTCGTAGCGGTGCCTGTCACCGTTGTAATTTGAGCAGGGAAGACCCCCAAAGACAGGTCCAGCCCCGTGATCTTGTGATGCTCAGGGGGCGGTCAGTTGGGCAGTCCTGGGCTTTATGCGTATAAGTAAACATTTTATGTTCCTGGAACGAATTCTCTAGCCAATGCAACTGTCGAGAGCATCTGGGCCCTGGACCGCCCTCACGGCCGCCCGCGGGCAAGGGGGAGTTCCTACGACTGCGGCTGCAATAGGTAAGCGTGAACTTTGCGCTCTCATGTGTATCCACGCGCCTGTCACTGCTCAGTAGGACGAGTCCAGTCTGCGGGTGACTTGGCAGGCCCCGATGGCGAGCTGTAAGGTCAGTTTGCTGCTGTACAGGCGCGCGATTAATAAGAGCAGCCCGTGGCTTCGCGTGACCGTGCAGTAGTGTGCGGTTCTAGTGGAATGTTGCAGAATGCAGGACCGGACAAGAGGACTGATGCGGGCGAGTCGATAAGCGACGGGGGCAAGTTGAACCATTTCATTGCTGGGGATCTCATCCTCCTCTAGCGAAGGGAATCGACAGCGGCGTCGCCCTCGTGGTCTTTCGAGGGTGTCAGGCTCGTTCGTAGGAGCATGGGAACACCAGAGAAGCCAGCACCTGGGAGTTCAGGGGGCACAGCGATGGGAGCGTGCCTCTCTCTCGCGCGCCTCGTCTCCCTTTTCTTCCTTTCCTGACGGACGTTGATGACCCCCCCGCCAATGAGTGGGAACTAGGGGTAGTGCCAACCAACCAGACAAGAGCTGAAGCAATCCACTGGCCACCTGCTGACGGTGTAGCCTGTAGGGCAGCGGAGGTCCCCTTCTTGTACATCGGTACTTCAGCAAGTCCACCGCAATGCCGGTGCTTCGAACCTTGCGCCGGACGAGTGTCAGGTTCTACTGCGTGCGGTGAGGCGGCACGGACATGCGCAGTACCATGTACGTAGTGTCGACGACAGATTGCTTTCTCAGCGCACCGGTGCTCGTCTCAAGGTGCGGGCCGAGGTCATGGTTCGACAAAATCCCCGTCTCTGAGAAGCTTGTTGCTCGGTTGAGCCCTCGGTAGTTGGCGTGGAAGCTGGGAGCCAACAAACATGGAAGAATTAAGGTCGATCAAGAAGGAAAGTGCGGCCGGTTATACTGCTGCTGCTGCACGAAATCCGGCCCGGGGATTATGGCGACGTGGGACGTCCGTCCGTCCGTCTGATATGGTAGTCGACACGGGACTTCCCAACAGCCCAGGATGTCTGGACTAGGTACGTAAAAGTAAACGCAATTGTGGCCGGGTAAGGTTCGGTGTCTAGGTTGATGATGGATGGGGGGGCTGTCATTCGGCGCGTTTTTTTGTTGTTGTGTTTTTTTTTTTGGGGGGGGGGGGGGGGGGGGGGGGGGGGGGGGGGGGGGGGGTAATTGACCGACAATGGGGATAAGAAAGAGGAAGAAAAAGAGCAGGGCTGACTGTGTGAGGCGTGAGGCATTAGACATATCATACCCGTCCGTCCCCAGGCAATTGGAGTCACTTGTGGACAGGATTGATGACAGAACAGAGAGCATGGCATCAGCTACTCCTCGTGTGGGATCCCCCCCGGTTTCCTCTTGTGCAGGCGCGATTAACCCATTCAGCCAAGGCCAGCTCCTCCAGTCTGTCTCCAATTCGGGCCATGGCGTCGCTCATCTCCTGCCAATGACGAGATGCTTCTCCTCTAAAAAGGTTAATGAACCCCCGCTAGAGCTGCCACGTCCGGCCTTTCCTTACGGTAAGGTACGGACGCCGCTGTCTATTGCCCGCTCTGCTTGCTGCTGCAGTCTTGCCTACCTAAACTACGAATACCTGCCCTTCCCTCCCCCTTCCCCTCCTCGCCCATCCGGACCGGACCCTGAGGTATTCCTACCCTCGTTTCTACTTGGTCCGTACTACCACCCTGCCGCCGCCGCCGCCACCACCACCACCACCACCACCACCACCTCCTCCTCCTCCTCCTCCCACGCCTACCTGACCAACGGATCGAATAAGCTGCCGGCTTTTTGTTCGCAGTCCAGTCAACGTTCCGGACGGAACCAGAGGGTGGTGTCCCAAGGGCAGAGAGAGACCGGGACGACGAAATAGCAAAGTACCCTCCACCTCCCGTCGCCCTCTTTAGAAATCAAGCCAAAAGTCACCCTTCTGCCGTGTCTGCGCGCGCAACATTTCCATTCCCTTCCCTTTGCGCCAAAACAGGGTCGACCACCACCACTTCTCCTCCTTTGCCAAGCAACCCTTTTATTTTATTTTATTTTCACTTTTTTCTTGTTCGCCTCTGCTCCTCCTCACCCATCAGGACGACTCTTGGAGTTTTTGGCCCGTCGCGGCCCCATCGCTCTTGGCGTCCGTCGTTCTGCTCCCTCTCATCGTCTCTGCGACATTCATTATGGAGCAGGTTCATGGAGTAGATGTTAGCTGGATGACCCACGGCGGCTCTCCCAAAGGTGCGCAAAAACCCCCCATCTGACCTCATTTTCCAGGGCAGCTAGTTGGCTGCTCCGGGCCCCCAGTCGCCCAATTGCCCAGTCGCCAGTCGCACTGCACCCGCACCCCAAGCCAAGTCGACCCAGATAAGCAACTGGCAGATCGAACGACGAGCGCTTGCCACTGGGAGACCGGGTCTCTGGGCCTCCCTGCTGTGTGGATATATTCGAGAAGCCATCATCTCCCTTCTGCTTTTCCTCCTTTCTCTTTCTCGCCCATCTTGCCTCTATCTCAGCATCCAGGCGTCCTCCTCCCCACTAATACAAAATGCGCACAACAGACAGGCCGCCGAAAGCATCCTCCGTACGACGATTGTCGACGTCTGCCCCGAAAGAGTCACCGCCGCCCACTCCGACCGCCGGCCAGCCTGCCGTTAACGGCAATGTAAATGGCAACGCCAATGGCGCGACGGAAACTGGAAAGCCAACCACAGAAGGAACAAAACCTATTCCTGTATCACGGCCGCAGTTGGGGAGGAGTCCTTCCAACGAGAAACCGGGCCCCAACGGCACTCCGCCGTCACGCCGCAACTCATGGTTCTCTAACATCTCGTCAAAGTTCTCGTCTTCGCCCAACAACGGCAACAACGCACAGATAAATCAGCAGCCCCAGGGCACGCCGCCAAAAGACTTGGGTCCGGTCCCTCCGAAGGTCACTCCTGCGAAAAATGCCGTACTTCCCCACGCCGCCAAAAACGATGGCGATCACCCCTACACGCCAGCGCCTCCCGGACGCGGCCAGGCCGGCTTCCTCGGAGTCTTCCGCCGACTGTCTTCGTCGGGCGGAGTTCTGGGACAAGGCATGAGAGGAACCCATGGCTTGGTAGAGAGAAAGGTCTTGAACGTTGACCGCAACCGCGAGCGGTGTCAAATCTCGGACTTGCACCAGGCCAAACTCCGGAGGGTCGCATTCAGCGTCGACGTCGAAATCGCGCCAATGCCCAAATACGCCGACACAGACGTGCCCGCCAAGAAGCCGCTCGAGAAGTCAAGAACAAGAAAAATGACGGAAAAGGGAGAGGGCGAGGCGCTCAAGAACCCCAAGTGTCTCGAAGAACAAAAGGAGCGCGATGGTGTCATCCACTCGACCGGGGAGTCTGTGCAAAAAGAGCCCGAGAGCGAAGGCACCGACCCCAGCAAGACAGCGAAGGAGGGCGACACGAAAGAGGCAAGCACCTGCGTCGACAAGGAGAAGGACACTAAGAAGAAGGAAAAGAAGAAGAAGAGCGAAGAAGAGAGGAAAGCTAGGAAGGAGAAGAAGAGGAAGCAAGCCGAGGCCAACGGCACGATCCCCATGGAAATCCACATGGACGACAGCGACTCTTCCAGCGAAGGCATCCCGGCCGCGACACCAAAGACAACTGCATCCCCCACCACAAACCCAGTGCGGATATACCGCCGGTGTTGTCAGCTGAGAGAAACACCCATACTCAAAAAGATCACCGAGCAACTGAACAGCCCGTCCAACTGCTCCTCCGACATTGGCATGGTCCAGAAACTAGATTTGACAGGCTACTGGATGCAACTGGCCGATCTGGTGACCCTAGGCGACTATCTGGCGGTCGTACCCGTCAAAGAGGTTATTCTGGAGAACTGTGGTCTTACGGACGAGGGCTTGAGGGTGATACTCGCCGGTCTTCTCGCTGCCAAGAAGCCCGATTCAAAAAGACGGAAACACACGCAACCTGATGGTATTATTATGCAGGGTGGGTTTGTCGAACGACTCGTTCTCAAGAACAACAAGATTGGACCCGAGGGCTGGAGGCACATTTGTCTCTTTGTCTACCTCTGCCGCACCCTCAAATTTCTCGACATTTCTACCATTTCTTTCCCTCGCCCTTCCCAGCCGGCACCGAATGGACACAGCCACCACTTGCTACGACATTCTTCGAACGAGGACCGACCCCAAAACGCCAACGCCACGTTGTTCTCCAAGGCCATTGGCGAGCGACTGGGCGGCTCAACACTGGAATTGCTCAACCTTGGCGAAACCAACCTCAACTCGGATGACCTCGGCGTAATAATTGACGGCATCATTCAGTGTGGTGTCAAGCGACTGGGCCTTGCCCACAACAACATTAACGAGAAGGGCCTCCAGCACGTTGCAAGATATCTTTCCCAGAGTGGATGTGAAGGTCTCGACTTGGGCGGTAATGATATTCGGGATCATACGGACATCATTGCCAATGCAATCTCGGCAAAGGACTCTTTGTGGGCGCTCAGCCTGGCCGAGTGTAACTTGAAGCCAGGCTCCCTCTGCAAGATCTTCCCTGCACTTGCGCAACTCAAAGACTTCCGCTTCATTGACCTTTCCCACAACCAGGATCTGTGCAAGTCAGACCCCAGCGCCATTGGTCTTTTGCGCAAGTTAGTAGCACCAATCCGTTGAGTAATGTTCCAAAGCTAACAATCTCAAGGTATTTGCCAAAGCTGGAAGGCTTGCGGCGCGTCCATCTGGCCGATGTCGCCATGACCTCGGAACAAGCGATTGCACTGGCCGAGATCCTTCCCGAAGCGAAGATGCTCGCACACATCAGTTTCCTCGAGAACCCAGAGCTTGCCAAGCTTGCGGACGCTAAGACGGAGGAAGCTCAGGAAGAGGCTTGCGCCTTATACGCATCTTTCCTGGCTGCCACGCGTGTGTCCAAGACCATTGTATGTGTCGACATCGACGTCCCCAGCGACAACTCTGGTGAGATCGTCAAAGCTCTGGCCAAACAGGTGGTGGCATACTGCTTGAGGAACATGGAACGCTTCCCAATCGGCGATATCAGCTCAGTCATTTCGACGGTTTTGGCAGAGTCCCAGGATTCATTACCGGGCGGCCCTATACCACCTTACCCCGATGTCCTCGCCCATCTTGTCGGCCACGACGTCCTCAGGGACGACTCGGACAACGAATCCGCTCCCGATGACGACTACGTTATTGGTGGCACTGGTGTGGTGAAGGCTCTAACGTGCTGTCTCAAGAACAGAGGCGACGAATCCAGAAGACAATCTGGCGAGTTCATCAGAGACTATGAAGACGACGTCTCGGTGCCTGCAGGCCCGAGGCCGAAGCTTCCTCCAGGAAAGGCCAAGGACATGTCGAAGCATCTGCTTGCCAGTGCGCGCAAGATCCGCCTGCGGTTGCAACCTGCGCTGTCCAAGGCCAGAGTCAACCCAGAGGAGGATGAGCACAACCTGCGCAAGTTGATATTCCTCGATGCGACACTGGCCAACATTATCAAGCGCTTCGAGGATGAGTTCCCTGACACTCGTGTGTCTAACGACGAGGCATCTGAAACCACGCTTCCCAGTCAGAGCGATCAGCTTGGAACCTCATTGTCATCGACCGAGGATCCTGATCAACACAGCATCCCATCCGATGCCGAAGATGAGACAGGCCTTTCGGTTCGTCCTGGCCTGCAACGCACCAACTCGACATTGTCGCACACTTCAAAGGCACTTGCAGAGGAAGAGGGCAGAATACACAGAGCTGGCCACAAGATCCGCTCGGGTATCATTAAGCCCGAGTACTACGGATTGCTTAGCGGCGTGCTCGAGGTTGGCCTGGACCCGAAGCACACGGCTATGCTCCACCAAATGATTGAAGAGATCGACGACCCTGAACTGACCCAGAAGGTTGAGGAGAAGGGTATAATGCGTGTCTTTAACGAGGACCGGGATCAAGTTCGTGAAGGGCTCCGGGCGCTCGACCCCAGCCACTGGGACCGATTCGTTGAGAGTCAGGAGAAGGCCCGAGGCAACGTCAAGGCTGGCATGAGCAACGGTGCCAAGCCAGCTGACGAGAATGCCATTGAGGACTGAGTGTGGCACTCGGCACAACTCGCCGTGTTTTCATAATCCGGCGGCACAACCACCGCCTTTTGTACACATAATTTGTTCAACAGCCAATGTTGAATTCGGAATCTTTGAAACAGCAAGAAGCAAGCACAGGCGTCGCGAGAACGGAGTCCATCGTTTATTATTTCCTTCAACTTTGTGCTTTAGGGGGCACTCGGAGCACCCAGGTTCGACTTTTGGTACTACTTTGAATGAGAGGTGGATGGCTCCATCAACTGAGACCGCGTCAGGGGGGTTAAGGGGATGGCATCGAGACGGGATACAGTCGCTACTGGCATTTCCTGTACTATTGTACAACACTACCCTAAGAAATCATCCCATGTTCTCGCCCTCTTTGGGGCGAGGAGGCCGCCGGGTTTGACGTGCCGAAGCGTTGTCGTTTTTCGGTGATACGGTAGTCTCAAGTTCTGGGTCGTCTGCGGGCGACGAGGACTTGGGAACTCTATGAAACTTGTGATTGATTTTCGAGACAAGCCAAGTGAAGTCCATTCTTATCGGTAAGTCTTGGTCTTTATGGAAGAGGTCAATTGGGGGAGTAGACGTGCCCTCCGCGGCATCATCCCACTCCCTTCACATTTGCTCCACCCGAAGCTTTGTCAAGGGGAGGCGTGGTTGGTTCAGACTCATCAGCTCGAGAGGGTCTAGTAATGGATGCTTCGAATGAGAGTCGCAAATGATGACTTGCTGAGAGGCCCATCCATCATGAGAGGTCCCTGGGATTCTCTGCTTTCACTCTTCAATATGCTGCTGTTACAGAGACAAACGGGTTTTAGCGAATTCTTACTGCCGAGGTATGAAAGACTACGGCGGGGTACACGGACGTAGCTATACCGAAACTCTCGTATACAATTCTTTAAGGTAAAAGCAGTAGGCAGATGCGTACAGGAGGAGGATGGTATCCTTTACACAGCGTCAGGGCAGGCTTTGTATGCTGTTCAGTCCATGGCCTAGCTTGTTTGAACTTGCCGCTGTCAGGTAAGGCGTACAGTATGCGAGACATGGTCGATGAGATTGCGTAGCTTTTTCTTTCCGACTTGATACAACATAAAGACAGTGGCCAAGATACGAGAAAGCTGATTTGTACGAAGAAGAGCGTCTCCTGCTTGTTCAGTCGATATATTCTGTCATGCTACTCGTTCTGTCCCGTCTGTGTGTTCCGCGGCTTCTACTTCGAGGAGACGAGGAGCCTCGTCGTTGTGTTATACACATCCACTCCGCTCTGCCACGTCCAAAGATCACTCGCACTCTGATCAACCCGTCAAGCTTCATGAGGACTGTCCTTCCCACCCTTGATGTGGCAGGTCTCCGCCATGATCATGCCTATGACAACAGTGGGACTTGCCACCCGCTCATTTCTCTGCAGTGCACGTCGTCGACGGTCCCAATGTTTCTCTACTTTTCTCGCATTGCGTTGGGCGAAGTGACGCTCTTCTAGGCGACTCGACTAAGGTGACCACACAAAAAGAACGGAGCGCCGTGTGATTCGGGTTCGTATTTGACACGGCACGACGAACGCCGTTCGTGCATATGAGACGGACGAGTTTGGTTCTCCGAAAGCTGGCAGAGGTTTTCGCGGGCACGAAGAGAGTAGTAGGCAATGATACGGGGTCAAGGGGGCAAGCCGAGGGCCGAAGGGGTTATGAACGGTGGGAGACAAGACACAGGCAGAAGTAAGAAATCGGGGAATCGCTAGGACGATAGGGGTAAGTAGGCATCAGGGGTTGTTGAGGATGATGATTTAAAGTTGTGGCCAGTTGGAGGGTGTTTGCCGGCAAGAGAGACGTATAGCTTCTACGTCTCGAGGGTTCACATACATCATCCGAGTTTCATCACGGACTCTCTTCAGAGCCTGGCACGGGGACTGTGGTTGACGGCGGGATGAGGACGTGGTAACATTGACATTGTGATATCGACAATCTGCCAGAACGGTTCTGGAGAACTGCTCGACACTTGTCCCGTCGTCCCCGGACCGTTACCTGCGGGAAAGGCCCATCATAAGTTGAAGACGACTGCTTCGTGATCCAATTTAGCATGGTGTGTAAGCATGGCCGTTGTGGGCAATCCTCGAACACGACGCACACCATGCAAAAGCCCATCCCCAGCCGGATATGGAGGGACGGAGTGGGTTCGATGCCGAGATGAGCGCGGGCGAGGGCAATCTCAAGAGCCAAGGCATGCTCATTGACGGTAAAAGCAACCCTGCCGACCCACGCCGGCGAGGAGACGAGTGTGTGACTTGGATCAACGCGTGGCCGTCAGCGTCCTGAAGTCATTGGGATAGAAGGAGGATTTCCAGCCTTCCCAATGACTATACGTGCAAACGTACCGTAGCGGATACGCTGCCGAGGCAGAGATGAACGGAGCTTGAAACATATGGAAATCTACCGCGACGGGGCGGACCCATTCATCTCCGATGGACAAGCGCATCTCAAGCCGTCCAAATGGCATCAAGCGGTCTGCCCTACCCGGGTCGCAGCCAAAGTCATTCGTGAGTTCCGCGTCTGGTCTATCGGGCATCACAGTACGAAGCCGAGCGAGCCTCTTCCACCACTGCAAATTCGCCGTTACCATGCCGCGAAAGGGTTCGCGGTTAGGCATGTCTCCAGCGCGCCGACAGCCATAGGTCCCATACGGTCGTCTGAAGCTTGTCGTGTTGATCCGAGAGCCCGTGCTACGGTCATATCAACTCAATTTACTGTCCCCAAGTCCCGGGTTGTGGACGCGCAGGATGGGTTACAGCGTCTACTTCAAACTCACACGACGTTGCCAAAGAACCTGCCGGAACACGCCTCCACTGCTATTGCACACATCTGGGACGAAAATGGGGCCCATCGAGGGTTGCGGCACAGGTTGGGGATGCCAAGATAAGGACCACGGGTCAGCAAAGGAAGGTTTTTTGGTGCCGAGAACATACGACCACGGACTGACGTTTCATACGTCATGGTTCGTCCAAAGTGGCCGAACGGCCTCACTCAAACGGATGCCGAGGCGCACCATCTCAAGTCACAGCAGAAGACCACAGCGAATTGGCCCCATCCGTGTCTTGCCAGTCGCCGAGGCAAGAGAGCGACACCACGGATGGCTAGACGGACATCAATCGTTGCTTTAGTGTAGACCCATGCCAGGCGCTCCGCAGCAACGTCAGGATACGTTGGATGGGATGGGATGCAAACGAGCCAATGCGCGACGGCGCGCTACCTTGGTCTACGACAGCATCAGTCCAACATAGTCAGCGTCGGGGTGCTCGGGAGACACCAGTAGCTCCAGGCGGCAGTTACCCGGCCGAAGCTTAAGGCTTGGCCCCGTTGCAGTTGGACGCCGCGAGCGCATAGCAAAGCGCCGTGTTCCACTGGCGCGACGTGGTGAGCCTGCGTCATGGCTGGAGCCCGGACCTAGTCAGGGCCAGCCACCGAGGCCAAGACGGGTTCGAACAAATGTGGGTGGGTGGTTACGTTTGACGGTATGGCTGAGAGTCTTGGATTGGCGACGGGCGGAATGGGCTCGAAGGTGCGTCGTCCTGTCTCTGGTCTCTGCTGGAGGCCTCGAGGAATGCTTGGCTTGATTGCCCGGGTCTGGAGCCGAGGAGCGAGTGGATACGTAATTATCAACCAATTCCGGTTGCCCTGCTCGTTGGTAAACAGCAAATTGGACGAATTGAGGCCCGCGGCTCGAGGTCATTCTGACGGTTTGGGGGCAGGCCGGGCAAGTGGCAATGCAGAAACAGACGATCCTTCGCGGTGCCGATGGACGATCAGTTAGTTGGCCTGTTTCATTTTGGCTGCCGTTGGTCAATTTCGGTACCAGCGTCAGCCTGTCCTGGCTGTGCCGTTTTTGGGCTGTGAACTCTTCGATTGGATGAATTCGACTGAATTGGATTGACTGGCGATGGCCGGGGGGACCTGAGTGACCTCGAGGAAGTGCGCACGCGAGAGAGCGTGATGGCAGGTCTATCCGCATTCTTACTGCATAATTGCGGTAGGAGCTGGCGATGCGAAGCTTAGATCGCCGGGGCGTCAATGACGGCCCGTGCCCCGCCTCGTTTGCCAGTGAAGTTCTAGCGCGCTGCAATTTTTAGCTCATTCCCAATAGTCTGTAAGTAGACTGCTGGGTCGCCCCGGAATGTGCTTAGTACTACGGTACGGGCTCAGGAGGCGAGCCAGCCAGCCAGCAAAGGTAACCAGATGTACTGTACGGATGGAACGCTTGTGATTACCTCAGCTTCCTCGAGTGGTCGACAACCTTGAATTCCAGCTGACCGTAACCCTCTCTCGGGCTGGTCACCACAGCAATTGAAAACACCCCCGTTAGGTGCCGTTCGTGGGCCGCGTTTGCTCGCGCAAACCATGCGCATTAGAGTGTAGAGGAGCCTCGGGAGGCAACTGGAAGGCCATTCTTTGAAGAATAGCCCGAATGGCGACCTGGCAGACGGTAAACCAGAGCCGGGCAAGGATGAAGGGTGGTTTGATGACGAGGCCCGCCCGCCTACGCCAAGATGGATACAGTTGGCGGTCTAGCGCTCATTGGTCCCCGATGAGCCTTGAGCCTTGGGTTGAGGTGAGGTTCAGATGGCACGAGCCGCTTCCCTCGGCCCTCGCTGTATTTGCCCAGACAGAGATCGACCAAGACTCTTGGACGCAGGCTTGGGAGCACCTACTTGAGCAGGACGAGGCCTTGGCAGAGAGAGCCTCCGATGCATTGCATCCAGGAGTATGGGTGAAGGAGGGAGACTGCCGCCAGCCACCAGTTTGGCCCCCCTCGTGCCAATGCCTTCCCATGTCTACAGACCGCAGTTCGGCATCCTTGTCCGCTTTCGTACGGAGAGGGCACAAGGGGACGGAAGCGCGGCAAGCAAGAGGACAGGACGGGGAAATCGTCTGTGGCATTATATGGATCGCACCATGTTGTGCGGCGCTGCAGGTGAAGTTGCAGTCGACGAGGGGCACGCCGACCGACTGGATTCGTGGAGATGCAGGGGAGACAAGGGCGCGGGGAGAGGGGATACTTGGTGTAGAATCCTCGCCCTCCATGGACAAACTACGCCGGAACGAGAGACGATATGGGCATCTGTATGGAAGGACGGAGCTGCCGGGCCCTTTTGAGAGGGGTTTCCGTCGCAGGAGACGGACGCGATGGATGGTGTAGATGCTGATGGGGGGGAAGACGTGTAGAGAGCGAAGCATCCAGACCCGTCGCGCAACCGGTCCAAGGGAAGGGGCTGGACTGAAAAAGACGGTCTTCGTGCCAGTCAAATGACTTGATTTATATGTGACTCTTCCGAATCACGATCGTCCGGTCAGGCTGGGTGGAGGCAAGGGAGAAACTAATGACAGCCGTTGCATGGAGGGAATTCCAGGGGATGGGACAGCATCGAGTATCGGATGGGCAACGTCAAGCCGGCCGGCCTGCTCAAGAAGGAATCTCAGCTCAGGTGAGGGTAAGAAGACTGGGCATTGGCATGGGCATGTCTAAGTCTCAGTGCCGGCTGAAGACATGTGGATCGCAGCGTCCGGCAGGGATTCGGACAACATTGACGCGGGATTTTGGACACAATGATGAAAGTGCTGGGCCGGGCAAGAGCATTTATTAGGCCGGCTACTGGGTGGCTGTCTCGTTGTAAAGGTTGGCTGATACGGGCCGACTAACTCGACTAAGGACGTCTCTTTTCGTGATGCGCCATAATTCGTCAAGGCGATAGGCGAGCAACCCACACGGAAGCAGCATGGAAGCAGCCGAAGAGATGGGCACGAGACCAACGGGGCGGAATAGACAAGCAGAGAGGGGCAACGAGCGGACCAGAGCATAGTTGGCAAAGGTCACGTCTGTCCCGTAGACTCTGTCAAGGGACAGGCAAATGCGCGAAGGTTTGGGATGGGCCTAATTATGGGGGCCCGGACAACGACAGGGAGCAGCATCTGATGGGGGGAAAGAGATGAGGAGATGGAGACGGTCTGATAGGATGGAACAAATAAGATGCGCGGTGATGGTCAGGGACGCAAGCTAAGGAGCCCAGGCATGTCGTGACGGGGTGCTGTACGAGTCCGAGGCACAATGGCGAGCGATGTGTGTGTGTGTGTGTGTGTGTGTGTGTGTGTGTGTGTGCTGTATGTATGGCACAGAGACGACCGATGGAGAACATTTGCTTGGAACAATACAATGCCTACCTACTATGCGACGGTAGATGGAGATGGATGCCATGTACACTACGTACACTAGAGGAGAGATAGGGAGGACTTTGAAAGAGGCGGTGGGAGATGCAATGCATCTGAGAAACAAGACGCACAACAAAAGTAAAAAAAAAAAAAGCAAAACCCGCTTGCGCCTTCTCTTCCTCGGTCTCGCCCCTTCCAACGTAGTTTGCTATGTTGAGTTGAGATGGCTACCTGTGCAAGTGGTCTTCGTGGCTTCCTGCAACGTGGGGGCCGAGCAGTTGTTGGTGCAGCACAGGGCAGCACACAGGAAGGAGGGAGGCAGTCACCGGTGTCAGTGCTAGTACCCAGGTACCTTACTCCTGAGTCCTGCCTGGCCTGACCTGGCCTACCTGTACCTATCTTGGGTAGGTACCTACCCTGCCTTGCCCTGCCACAAGTGCTTTTTTTTTTTTGGGATGCGCCTGCCATCGAGAAGGAGCACGTAACGAATGCGTATTTCATCCGTGGGGATGGACGGGACAGAAAGGCATGTGTTCCATTATTCCAGGGCGGTGTCGAATCGAGTACCTGCCCGCTTTCTGGATATGGAGAGGTACATGGATCTGGGCCCTTTGAACACCTGCATGATACACAGTACACATCCCAGGCACTCCGGGATCCCTCACATGCCTGCGCATCGCCAATGCCAAACTGCAGCCAAACTGCGGCTGCTCAACTTTGTGCGAGCGAGAGTAGGTACAATGATCGCCGATGAGGTACTTGGGAGCGGCGGCATCTGACGCTAGGAAAGGATACCAGCTCTCGCCAACAAGATGCGAGATGTCAACAGTTCGAGCATGTAAAACAACGATACGGTGAGGGGAATAAAGGAGACGGTAAGAAACGCAGATAAAAGATGTAAGCCTCGCCAGCGTCGAGTTGCCCGGGCCTCCCCCCTTGGATGTCGTCTGTTCTCTTCCTCAAACTCTCGGTTGGCTATTCGACTTTGAGGGACTTGCTCTGCAGAGATAGAGCGGGAGAAAGAAGGTCACCGCTTCCCAGGCGTACAGGTACGCTGCTGCCTCTGCTTCTGGACGTTTCCAGCTTCGGTTCGGGCTCCAGCTTCACCTCAGCTTCAGTTCCAGCTCTGTTCCCTGTCCGGTTCCCGCCCTCTTCACCCCAAACCAGGCCAAACATCCCAAGTGAACCCACCGCACCACTCCCAAACAGTGGCCACTACTTTCATCCATTCGCTGGCGGGGGGGCATCGACGAGCCGAAGCACCCGCCCAAGTCTTGGGTACCGTAGCCAACGGCCACCAGTCGGTATCTGGGACGAATACGCTGGAACATACGACGAGACGAGACGATACTTTGCTGCACCGCCAAAACCACACCAAGCCACAAGGTACCTTTGCGACCCGAATATCCTCGCCAGACGGTTTTGCTTCAACTCGGAGAACATCAGAAACAAATACACCGAATACCGCGGCCCTCCCATTGCAATCAGAGGTACCGTGCCTTTGCCCTTCCCTGCCTTATTGCTTGTCACCTATCTGGTCTTCCACCTGCCTGCATCTGCATTAGGGGGGCGCTCTGAGGCGGCCTGCAACACCAACAACACAACGCGGCCTACCGCCTCTGTCTCTCGCTTTCTGCTTTCTCTCTCCCTCTCTCTCTTCCTCTCCTCTTTGCTTCCATCTGCTGCTCGGAAGTGTCTTAGCCATCGATCCCTACTCTGGATTCTTACCTGCCTGGCCTGATTCTCCTTAGCTTGCTCCTTCGTGCCAGTTGCACATGGCGGTGGCGCCAAGCTGATGTGCACCAAAAGCCACATAATTAATCCGTACATTTCTTCACTTCATGTCCCGTTGTCGACCCTGGGCCTCTTTTTATTATTCAGACAAGCAGCTCCAAGGGGCCCCGAGCTCCTACCTCATCTCTCTCTACCTCTGCCTCTCTGCCTGCTTCCGTTTCAATTCTCCCCCCCTTTTTTTTCTTCTTTTCCGCCTCAATTCTCTTCTTACGTGACAGCTTGGAAGCCCGACATTGACACATCGATTTCTCAGCTTCCTTGACATTGCAGAGTTCACCGACATCATCCTCGCTCCGAATACGTCTCCCACCCACGACGAGTCGACGCAACTAGAGAGGCCCCTGCTCGCCACCCCATCTTGGGCCGCCCCAACGACATCCGACAGCCATTGTTACGAGTGTTTCTGTCCAGTTTGTCGAAGAGCGTCCAATTTGTTCAGAAATCCTACAAACGAACACGCCTCCTCCGCGTTCCTCCGTCTTTCGGACCCATCCATCGCACTTCGCCAAGCAAGGTCAAATCGTGGCAGACGGAGCGGAAGCGTCACGATCGCTGAAAAGCCCGGATCGGCAGCAGAGGCAGCAACCAAAGGGTGCTACCTGCCCAGACCCTGTCGCATCTTGCAGCTGCGCTACCTTCAGCTCGGAGCGCGCGCCTGTTTGTTTGCCGCACTCCACCACCACCACAACCACACATTCAGGGGCACCGCCGCCGTCAACAGGGCAGCTCCAGCGAATTCCTGCAACACGACTATTCGTCCAACGATCCGAGGTGTGAGAGGTGAAGGTGTCCTTGCTGCGTAACCCACCCCAAAGCCAAGTCGGAACTATCGCCAGGCGGGTCATGACAATTGGATATCCGCTGAAGCCAGATACCTAAGGTACCCGCGAGTTACCCAACGCGACCAAGGGATCCCACCCCCCCAGCGCTCCGCATCTCAATCGATACGTCACTCCGCCCCCCCATTCTGCCCGGCCTGCTCGTCAGCTTGGTGTCTGGCCTGTCGCCCTTCGATACGTCGGTTGCTGCGTCCCAAACCCTCTTGGCTTGCCGCAACTCTTTTTAGGGGCCACTCCCCGACCCGCCGTCCACCATGGTCCGCATCATCCCTGGGCGACTTAAGTCGAGCTCTTCCCTCCGCAACAGCCGCAGCAGTAGCCCGACAAGAAACAGCAGCAACGGCAGCAGCACTACCAGCAAGATGGGAGACCTGAGTCCCAAGGAAAATGGCTTGGCCTTGAAGGTCGTCATTATGAAGGTATGTTCAACTTGTCTCCGCCGCCTCTACAACGGCCGCTCCCTTGCGCGCCAGTCCACGGGACACTTTACCAGTGTGCGATTACTGACGGTCGAGTGCATTTCAGGCTCGAAACCTTGCAGCCAAAGACAGAAGCGGCACATCCGATCCGGTACGATGATCCAACAAACCCCCTTCGCGCCCGTTCGGTATCGATTGTCTAACGTGAGCATCTGCAGTATATTGTTCTGACCCTCGGCGACTCCAAAGTCACCACCCACGAGGTGCCAAAGTCTCTCAATCCAGAGTGGAACGTTATTGAAGAACTCCCCGTCAACACCACCCAATGCCTCCTCCTCGACGTAATATGCTGGGACAAGGACCGCTTTGGCAAAGACTATCTCGGCGAGTTTGATCTCGCTCTCGAGGAGATCTTCGCCGACGAGAAGAACGAGCAACCTCCGAAGTGGTACCCCCTCAAGAGCAAGAGACCTGGCAAGAAGACGAGTGTCGTCTCGGGCGAGGTCATGCTGCAATTCACTCTCTTTGACCAGTCAAACACCGCCGCCACTCGCGAGCAGATCTTTGAGAAGTTCTACGCCCTCGTCAGCCAGCTTCCTGCAGGCTCCAGACAGATCACGCCCACCATGACGCCCCTTATCCAGCCCGTTCAGAACATGAGCGTGCGCAGCGGGGCCACCTCCTCCTCGCCATCGTCATCCAGCAACCAAACCGACGCCGACCAGGATGAGGACGACGACGACGATCTTGATATCGAAGACGATACCCCCGAAGACGAGGACCCCAGCAAGCCCGAAGTCGCCGAAAAGCGCAAGCGCCGTCTGAGGATCAAGGGCTTGAAGAAGAAGAAGAGAGACCGCGCATACGAATTCAATAACAGCGGAAGCGATGTTGTGGGAATCATCTATCTCGAGGTCTTGAACATCACAGACCTCCCTCCCGAGCCCAACTCGACCCGATTGACGTTCGACATGGACCCGTTTGTCGTCGCATCCCTCGGCAAGAAGACGTACCGAACGAAACGAGTGCGGCACAACCTGAACCCCGTCTTCAATGAGAAGATGATCTTCCAGGTACAAGGACACGAGCAAACGTACTCATTCTCTTTTACCGTCATGGATCACGACAAATACTCCGGGAACGACTTCATTGCCGACTGCACCCTGCCCATCAGGGAGCTCATCGAGAAGGCCCCCAAGGCAGATCCCGAAACCGGTCTGTACGACGTTCCCGAACCTCACGAGTACGTGCCCCCGCAGCAGCGCCGCTTCAAGAAGCTCGCCATGTCTCGCACGTCTTCTTCCCAAAGCCTCAGCAAGGTCCGTCCCGCCTTGTCCAAGAACACCAGCAGCGCTTCTACGACAACGGCCTCGCAGAGTGGGACGGCGACCCCGACGCCTGCCGTCCAGGGATCGACTCTGAACCCGGAGTTCTTGTCCCCTGAGCAAGCCCTGGCTGGGGCTGGTGCCCAGACCGCCGAGCTGGAAGCCGAGGATAACGACTTCCATGAATACAGCGTTGCTTTGAAGATGAAGGACGCCAAGAAGTGGGAGGCCAAGCACAACCCGGTGCTTTACATCCGCGCCAAATACGTGCCTTACCCGGCGCTTCGCCAACAGTTCTGGAGGTCCATGCTCAAGCAGTACGACACCGATGAGAGCGGCCGCATCAGCAAGATCGAGTTGACCACAATGCTGGACACGTTGGGATCGACGCTGCATGAGTCGACCATTGATAGCTTCTTCCAGCGGTTCCCTCACAGAGTGCAGGGCGAGGACATATCAGACCTGACCTTTGACGAGGCCGTGATTTGCCTGGAGGACCAGCTGGAAGCCAAGAGCCGGCCGCAGCTTAGCGTCGGGGAGAAGGTGAAGGGCATGTTGCCGGACGCTGAAAAGGTGAAGAACTTCCTCTCTGGCCAGGGCCAGGGCGACAACTACGGGACGACTGGGCTGTCGACGGAGGCCTCGAGCTCCTCCGACGGCACTCTCAATGTGCCGGAGCTCAGCACGCCCGGAGAAGAGGGTGACCTGCTCGACCGGGACGATTTAGCGGAAGACCGCTCTGGCGAGGAACATGTGGTTGAGATCAGAGAATGCCCCATTTGCCACCAGCCTCGCCTGAACAAGCGCAAGGACACCGACATCATCACTCACATTGCTACATGTGCCAGCCAGGACTGGCGGCAAGTCAATAACCTCGTCATGGGCGGTTTCGTCACCGCCAGCCAGGCCCAGCGCAAGTGGTACTCCAAGGTCATTACCAAGATCTCGTACGGTGGATACAAGCTTGGCGCCAACTCGGCCAACATCCTCGTCCAGGACCGAATCACTGGCCAGATCAACGAGGAGAAGATGAGCGTCTACGTGAGACTCGGCATCCGTCTCCTGTACAAGGGACTGAAGTCGAGCAACATGGAGACCAAGAGGAGTAAGTGCTGCATCACCGTCTCGTAGCTGCTTCCAGATGACTAACGCGCCCTTTAAGTCCGTAAGATGCTCAAGAGCATGAGTGTCAAGCAGGGCAAGAAGTTCGACGACCCGGCTTCCAAGGCCGAGATCCCCAAGTTCATTGAGTTCCACCGCCTCGACATGTCTGAGGTGCTCTTGCCGGTGGAGGAGTTCAGGAACTTCAACGAGTTCTTTTACCGAGCTCTGAAGCCCGAGGCACGACCATGCTCCGCCCCCGACCGTCCCGATGTCGTCGTCTCCCCGGCCGACTGCCGCAGCGTTGTGTTCAACAGCGTCAGCCAGGCGACCAAGGTCTGGATCAAGGGCCGCGAGTTCTCCATCAAACGCCTGCTCGGGGACGCCTACCCCGAGGATGTGAAGCGCTTCGAGAACGGTGCTCTTGGCATCTTCCGTCTGGCGCCGCAAGACTACCACCGCTTCCACATTCCTGTCGACGGTATCTTGGACAAGCCGAAGACGATTGCGGGAGAGTACTACACAGTCAACCCCATGGCCATCCGTTCGGCGCTCGACGTCTACGGCGAGAACGTCAGGGTCCTGTGCCCCATCGACAGTCCGGTGCATGGCCGTGTCATGGTCATTTGTGTCGGTGCCATGATGGTCGGCAGCACGGTCATCACTGCCAAGGAAGGCGCCCAGGTCAATCGTGCCGAAGAACTCGGATACTTTAAGTTCGGCGGCAGCACTATTGTACTGTTGTTCGAGCCGGGCAAGATGAAGTTCGACGACGACCTGGTCGACAACTCGAACGGAGCTCTCGAGACTCTGGTAAGTTTTGCAAGTCCGAGGCTGAAATGTTTCTCTGCTAACATTAGTAGGTCCGCGCCGGCATGTCTGTTGGACACGCACCCGACCTGCCACAGTGGGCCCCCGACATGCGCAAGGACGCAAAGGATGTGACGGACGCCGAGAAGAAGGATGCCAAGCGTCGCATCGGCGGCAGCATCGGGGGAGAGGAATCGTCGAGCGGCGAGGAGACCCCCGGCGCCAGCGCGGACCTCGGCACGCACGCGGCATCGGCCATGTAGAGCCGGCTTCTTGGCGTCGCGCGTGAGCGTTTCAGGCGTCGCGCGCGCCTCAGTACCCTTCCTGAATTTGCATACTCTTCGGAAACGACAAGGATAGAGGGACGATTTACAGGTAGACAACAAATCCGGTGTTAGGGAGTTTGGGCAGTTTTTCGCCCTTCGTATCAGCCGCGAGGGGTTCTCTTTTTTTTTTCCCGATCACACAACGATGGTGGCTCTCAACAGGCACATGGATTCGGCGGACGCAACAGCGGCATAGCGAGCACAGAGGAACGGCATGTGAGAGTCTGCACCGTCGGAACATACAAGGGCAATACGTAAAAGAAGTACAGAAAACGGGAAAGGGATACGGTGTGTGGAGGACCTTGCTTAGCGAGGTGGGGGATTAGCAATGTCGCTCGCTCGCTTTGAATAAATGGCAGCAACATGTCAGTTTTCTGGTAACATGGTATGTGTGTTGAGCCCTGCGATGTCAAAAACAAGTGATGTATGTATGCCGCCCAATGAACAGGTGCGTCGTGGTTGAAAGGGGAAAGAGCATCTGCAGCGAGGTTGTGATTGCGCTTGGGCCCCTCTCCCCGGCATGGTTAGGGAGGAGAATCCCACGGCGACGTCGCGGGTTGGAGGTTGTCAAATCCTCAAACGGCAAGTCAACAGCAAGGCGTGGTTGAGATGCGACGTTAGGAGCGCGAAAACGAACACGACTACCTCTTTCGTTCTTCTTCTTCTTCTTCCATGACTCTTCTCGAAATCGGGACGGGGACGAACGAGTCGAAAGGGGGTAAGGGTTAAGATTATGGCATGAAGTGGTTGCCAAAAGGGGAGAGTACCTATTCTTGTCGTTGGAGAGGATTGGGCGATGTGGACAGGGGGTTTAATTGATTTCCCATCCCCCCCTTTGCTTCTTTGGGTCCTGGAAAGCGCACTTCCCTCAGGGAGGATGCTAGGGGTTTGGGGGCGCTTGCGTCATGCTGCCGTTTTGCTGGCGTGGGGATGCTGGGTTTTTGGCGGCGGGTGAGGTGAGGTCAGGTGAAAGGGGGTAGGATGATGGAGCGAGTCAAGGTGAGGGGTGGGGGTTTCGGTGGAGGTGGTGCAGGTGGAGGGAGGACGGGAGTTTTGTGCTTCGGTGGACGCGAGGAGGGGAGCAACACGCCTGCTGGGTGCTTTTCCAGACGAGAGAAGCCTCTCTTCTCGGGAATCACTATTGAGACCGTAGGCGGCATCGATTGCGCACCCGTCCCTGGGGAACATTAGCCGGCGCGTTCATCATGAGATCGGATCCAGTTGTCTGTCTGCAACCCCTTTTAGCTCAGGGGCTAAGAAGATGATGCTTGGCCGTCGAAAGAGCCGGGTGGGTTGAGGCATCAGCGGGACAGCTGGGATGATCCCTCCGCCTCGGCCTGCGCTCCCGGGGCGCCGCTCCGGACACCGCCGGCGACGGAGCCCATGTGTGGATGCGCCGCCCCCGTCACGCCGGTCGTCCGGTCGAGGCGGGAGCTGCAACGGTGACGGACGGAGGGGTGTGAGCAGGTGGTGCTGCCGGCCGGCTTGGGAAACCCCCCCGCAAAGAACGGCCGAACAGTCATTCATCCCCCCCGTCTCCTGCTGTTCTCGCAAGGACGTCACACGAGCTGGGTGGACTGTGGACCGCGGGTTGTGCATCGCGGGCTAAGGCGCCCCGGGGGGACGTGTGGCTGGAGCGAGTGGACGGTCGATCAGAGCCCCATCCTGCCCTTGAGGGTTTAAATGTGGTCATGTGGAAGGGGGCCGCGAAGTTTCGGGGGGGGGGGGGGGTTGGACGCGCGACTGTGTGATGTTCAGTCGCGGTCCCGAGGCCCTTGTGCGGCCGGCTCCCCTCTCTCTCTCCCTCGCCCCCCGTCGCCCCTTCTCCTCACCGAGCCCTGTTCTGCGCGCCTGAGCTCAGGGTGACGGTGAAGCCTCCTGCGAGTCCTTTTTCTCGAGAACCCGACGATCGTGCGTCATGGTGGAGCTCTGGGCTGTTTTGGAGGGGGGCAGTCGTTTACGATGGAAACTAGATGGAGCAGCTACGCAGTTGCGCCCCCCAGGCGCCGTTTCTCGTTCCTGTTTGCGTGTGGGGATCTCGAGCCCCTTCCGTCCCCTGTGTTGTTGCTGATGGTACGCGATAATAATGTACGCAGTAGGGGGGCGCCGATCGCTGATTGATAACAGAGTCGAATGCCCGGGGCTGGGTTGAGAAGAGTCGGTGTCGGTGGGGTGGGAACACTTTCAGGGTTGTAGATAGAGTTTGGTCCGCCTCAATGTATAGACGGAGGCTTTTTTATCTTCTGTTGCCGTGAGCGAGGAACGTTTCATCGTCGCCGAGTCACAGAGGTTGAAGCGCATGGGTGATTTCTGAACAAATTTGTTTTGGGTATCTAGTCTGTACTGTACGTGGTTGCCTTGTAGAGGCTCTCTGCTAAAGAAGAACAAGGCACGCGCGGATGGGACAATGAAGGGATATGGCAACTGAGAGCAGACTGGAGACGCAATGTCGTAGCTTTGCATGCCCCTCTGACCATTTCCACCTCTCTCTCTCCCCATCCCACTTCCCAAAAACCGGTCCTCCCCGCCAATGATACAATTGATGGAGGGGGCAAGTCGGGTCGGAGGGCCCCCGCTGCCGATGTACATGAAAAGGAAAAAAGGTGGGCCTGATGTGATGCCCGACCCTGATGGCGTGATGGCGAGTTCTCGAAGTCTCGCCTTCGCTGCCAGCCCGAACCTAATGGAATCCCGAGATGAAGGCAATGATGTGTGTGTGTGCGTTTCGTTTTTGCGCCGTAAACTCCCCGTTGCTTGTTAAACCCGGAACCCTAAAAATGAAGGGGATCGACTGTGCATTGGCTCTCGCGACCGGGGACCTGTTTGCCGGTGCGGCGCTTGACGGTTATCTGCGGCAGGGGGGAGGTCGCGTGCAAGTTGAGCTTCACAAGTCGGGGGGTTGCCATGTCCTCGACGCCGTCCGTTCCGTGAATTCGTGAAATGCGTGTAAATGGTTTCGCAGACTCCCCAACGACCCGAGTTCCTGTGTTGTTGCCCGGTCCAAATGGTACGTTTGCGTGTAAGATGCGACGTTGCTGAGGACGGTCGTCAGATAGCTCCAAGCACCCTAGCCGAAGCGCACAAGGCTTGGTCTAGGAGGAAGCAGAGCTTGCCCAAAGCCTAGGCATCTCATCTATTTGGGTCCGGATCGCCAGGAGGAGCTCGAGGAGGACCTCGTCATGGGCACCGTGGTGTCGCTGCGGTCGCTGTCCATGGAGCGCTTCTCGGGGGAAGGGCTGCGAGGGAAGTAGGATGTCATGTTGGGGGCCTGGACGCCGGGTGACGGCAGGTCGGACGGCGAGCGGCGGGTTTCGCGCCACGAGGCGTAGATGGACTTGCACAGGTGTGCGGACATGGTGTATGTGGGCGACATTTTGGATGCGTGTGGTTTGAAGTGTGAATGTTTGGTTGCTGGCTGTATGAGACGGGAGCTTCTCTGGTATAGTTGACGACGGAAGGTGGTCGTGTGTGTCTTGTATAAGAGCCGAGTGAGGCTGAGGCGAGCCGGGTTCAAGTTGGTTGTGGGGTTCTCGACACGCGTCCTTGGGTGGCAGAGACGGTAAGGGCGTGGACGTGTTAATGGTCTTGTTGGTTTATTATTAGAATCCTTGAATGGGAGAATGGGAAACAGGAAATGGGAGACGAAAGGTCAAGAGGGGTGGCAGACGGGCTGCATTATATTTGGGCTGGGAAAAGTCGTGGGAAAAGACCAACTAACACCAGGTACCAGGGGTCCCTTTTTCCTGTTGTGTCTCCCTGCTCCCTCTCTCGACTTGTAGGTCGATCTGTACGGAGCCCACCGGTACAATCACAAAGTATCCAGCGTTGACACCTATCAAGCTGGGCCCAAATCGACGTCCGGGGGGGGGGGGGGGGCGCGAAACATGCGATTTGGCGTCACAAAGGGCAGAAAACGGACGAGGGCCGACATGGGGGGAGATTGTGTGTGACTCGCTGCATTTGCAGCGCAAAGAAACCGCCCGTTGACTGGCCCGGCGAGTCCCAACTCTGCCCCCCTTTGGGCCCTTGGGCAGTGAGCAGTGAGCAATGAGCAGCCCGGCTGGCATACGTCCACCCTTATCCACCGTCGAAGAGGAGAGCCGCCACAGCCAAGACTATCCAATGGGAAGCTCGGAGACCAGCAGTTCATGGTTTGTAGCCAATGGCAGACGAGACAAAGTAAGCAACTGGGTGAATCTGGTGCAATCTGACGGGCAGATGGTGGTAGGGAAAACGTGCGATTCGAGGCCTGTGGCTGTGCTGAATGGCACCACGGACGGGTGGGCGTTGGTGGTCCGGAACCTGCAAAAGGCGAAAGGGGTCCCACGGCTGGGCTGACCTGGCTGATCATCTGGACCTCTGTAGGCACCGAATGTCCCCAATCTAGATTAAGAGCTTGCCTAGCACAGGCTGCCTAGTACATGCTGCCTAGTTGTGGTTGGTTGCTCATCTGTTTGGCGGGGGATTGGGGATTCCTCGTTGAGAGGGTGGTAGTGGGACGTTTGTTAGCTGTTGGCGAAGTTGCCGTCCGTTGAATCCCCCCATGTTGAATTCCTTTCCGGCATCAAACTGCTCACTTTGAGTGCGTTTGTTTCTGTCAAAGTACACACAGCCTGCATGTGCCAACATCGACGTAACTGCGCCGGGGTCGTCGACGGTAGTGACGACGTACAGTAGAGAGGGGCGGCGGGCTCGTTTGACACTGATGGCGATACGTCACTGCTTGCGTGCTGGCGATGGAGAATGAGCAACCAAACTGGGCTGTTGATGTACAGGCCCCAGCGGAGGGATGAGGGGCGTCGACACCAGCCACAAGTGGGCGATCGCCAGGGCCAGTCTCTCGGATGGGATGGATGGCCAGGGTCGGGGCCAAGGCAGTTGCACGTGTATAGTAGTTGCACCACACGCGTACATAGTAGGACGACACACTGCATTGCAGTCACCAGGCAGAGAGGCAGGAGGACCCGAGCTGAGGGTGTCTGAGAAGGGCAGGCAGACATGGAGTGGAGGGGCCGCTTCGGATCGGAGCTCCGCCCGAGCCTGTCCCGACTTTCATTCCCGACGGAATCCTCAGGAAACCTAGAGGGACGGACGACCTGCCAAATCCGGGGACATAGGACTTTACTCTTCTTATCCAGGCACAACAAGGGTCGTGGGGGCTGCAGCACTGGAGCTCCGACGACTCTTTCTGCGTGCAGGTCCGTCGTCATTCGTAGACCTTGTCCAAGAGCCGAGTGAGGCTGCCGTGGAGCTCCACGTTCCGAGCCGTGGAGGCCGAAGCTCTGCGAATGCTGCTGCTGCGACGATGTGCGACCTGGCGAACCTTCTCTCACTCACTCCCAACTGTACCACTCCCACGGTACTCACAGTACCCAGGACCAGTTCCAAGATACCGATTGGGGCCGGCGGTCGCATCCATGCTGTGTCCTGAGGCTGGATACATAGAGGCTGCATGCTAAGAAAATCGTAGGCCCACAGGTCTTTGAGCAGTTGTCCTGATTCACTGTCGCTATCGGCTAACGACGAAACTGCAGTCAGGGCTTTTGGCCGTGTCAAGCAAGGCAAAGCAGGCTGCTCTTTCGCAAGGACGGGGACAAGAGGCGGATCGGCTTTCCAAGCGTTCCAGAACTGCAATGCTTGTCTCCCAAGCGGCTGGGAAATGCTGACATTTCGCTCAGGTTTCTGATGCAATGGGCGTGCGCCGAATTGTCAGTGTTGGTGTTTGTAACGTGCAGCAGGATAGCCTGACCGTGGGATCCATCAACCATTGTTTGATCGGCGCTTGACCGAATCTGCCGGCTCGATGACCCAACTACGTTATTTGTCTCCTACTGAAGCAGTGTAGTTATTGGGAAAGATTTCGGACGAGAAAATGTGAGCGATTGGTATTGGAAGGGTGAGTATTGGCAGTTGAATGCAGTGCTCTTTTATCGACGGGGACTGGAATGATTGGTGTTTGGTACTTATCACCATACGTCGCCAAATATTCCATGAACATCCGATATGGTGTAGTGGCCAACATGATGCCCTCTCATCTCCATGAGAGGTTAGGCATAGCCCCGAGTTCGATTCTCGGTTTCGGAACATCAGTTTTTTTTAAGTTTCTGGACTGATTTCCCATGCAGTCTTCAAAGCTGGACTCTATTTCTTTGACTGACTGATTGATCAATCCTTTTTTGCATCCTATTTCTTCTGGTTTGGTGTTTCTCTTCCAGTTGGACGTACCCAGCAGGTCTGGACGTCCGGCAGTTCCATCCAAACAAAGTCACTCTTGCAGTTCGACACGGAGCTCTTCAAGTCACTTTTGTCATCGTCGTGGCACGTCCGTGTCCGAGAACAGACCAGTCAGGCTTCCAAGCCAACCAAGAAGAAGCAATCTGCGCATGGCAATCGATGCTAGCACCCATACGTCAAAGTGCACAGGCCGCCCGTCATCAATTACAGTCCGTCAACTTGTCGGCCCATGTGTCACCGCATAATTCAGGTAGGCCGATGGCGCCGCCGATCCTCAGGCTGACGGGTTGGCAGGTAAGATGTCGTGCGAGTGATATAAGATGCCCATAGCTTAACAGGACCAGCAGGACGCACTTGACGGTTGCCGTCGTTTCATAATGAGCCGCTAGCCCTCCTACCCCAGAGCTGACGGAGGTGACAGTCAGCGCAGAGGAAACAATCCACACCTTGGCGACGGTATACCGCGGCCGTGTTATCGAGAGATTGCGTCGGTGAGGCGTCATCGATGAGGGGAGGGCAGAGCTTACGGCTCACCGTTGCGATGAGTAGCTGGTCGACAAAGCCAATCCTGTTGGTGAGATGGTAGCATCGTCCATTATAGGCGGTCCTCGGTCGCGAACCTTCCAAACAGGTCAAGGCAGCGGACGTCCATGTCTTACCCGAGACCTTTGACCATGCATCCCACCAGTGAACCTTTCCACTTGGGTGGGCAAAGTCGAGGATGGTGATGGCGGTCGCAACGGGTGGAGACAGGAGGAGATTTGAGGATTGAGATAGCAGCGGGCGGATTCTATGCCATTACGACACTGGCGCCGCGAACGTGCGCGCCTCTCTGCTAGTTGGGTTCGCGCGACTTGCTGGTCGTTTAATTGAATTCGGGGCCGTCGACGTTCGGACGGGTCCCCCAAGGTTTCCCGGCCCTGTGGGTGAGGGACGGAAGGGAAGGGTTCGTCTCTTGACGACCTTTTAATGACCCTCTGGTCAAGAACTCAATGCGCGCAGGGTGAGGCTGTGAGAAAGTTTTGCCTTTTCTAGAAC
This sequence comes from Colletotrichum spaethianum, assembly GCF_022836535.1. Lineage (NCBI taxonomy): Eukaryota > Fungi > Ascomycota > Sordariomycetes > Glomerellales > Glomerellaceae > Colletotrichum > Colletotrichum spaethianum. The sequence continues at coordinate 206,336 of NW_026054812.1, read as the reverse complement.
GACGCAAGGCCTTGGGCCGGGATGGAGGGAAGCATGGCCTGTTGCTTTGGCTCTATAGCGTCGCGACATATGGTTCGACGGACAATTTTTCTCAATTTTCCATTTCTTCAACCAGCGAGACCGGGCCTCTCGAGACCCGGTGAACCAAGCAAAACCCTGGATGTGGTGGTGGGTTCAACGCATGAAAGTGTGTGTGGTGCTATTCTCTCTTTCCACTGGCCCTCGCACGCCCGGCCGAATCATGGTCTTTAGGGACTCTTGACGAGGGGGCTTGAGGTCTTGAAAGGGGGTTAAGATGGAGGGATGAGGGGGATATGCGGTAGGGATGATCGGACTTGAGTGGCAAGGGTAATGGGGAAGCCAGGTTCCAGGCTTTTATGGTCTCTGCGGTGTCTTGCGGGTTTGCATGAACGATCGAGGTTTTCTTGCTGGGTGTTGCCAAGATGGACTCGATCATGCCTTCCAAGGGTGGAACAGCGAGGCTTGCTGTGGAGGGAGACAGTGCCCCCTTTTACGGGTGTGGCTTTGGATCAGTTGTGTGATATTTTGCTCCTGATCTCGAGTGATTCACCAATAGTCAGGCAGAACCAAGAAATCGTGGTTTGTTTGATAGATGGCTCTTTGGCCGCCAGATCAAGAAACATCTCAGAGACATTCCGGACCCTCAACAAGAGAGGAACAGGCCCGATTTCTAAAGACGGCAGATGCACAGCGGCAGAGCGACAGCTGATTGGTCGCATCTGTAACAGAGCGAGCTATGCACCGGCACCACCGTCCCTCGCACTTGCTCCAGTTGTGGATGTTGGTTACCTAAACTACTCTAACCCCCTGCAAGAAGGAAGCCCTCGAGGGACGCATGCGCAGACATGTCATCACCCCGGTCCCCATCGTTCATCGTTTCGCCGTTTCTTCCCAGGACATGCCGGTAGTTGGAGCCTGCATCCATTCCTTTCGGGACACGAGTAGCGAGCAATCTTATGGGGACGTAATTTGAGCTTGTTGGTCTGAAACGGCAACGGATGACTTCCATGCTCGCCGTGGTCCACTCGTTGCGTCCCAACGTGGTCGAGCCCGAGTCGGATTCCCACACAACGGGCCCTCTCTTCAGCCAACCCGCCGCCGTAGTTCCCGGATCGGCCATCTCCCATGTCTAGACGCTTTGGGCGGCGGCGGCGGCGGCGGTGGCAGTCTGGCCGCTTGGTCTCGCTCCTCATCCCGAAAGAGGAAGAAGAAAAGGAAAGAGAAGGAAAAACGCTCGAGCCTTGTCAAAACGTACCGTCAGTGACTCGCCGCCGCCATGCTGCCAGCCATGCATGCATGCATTAACCGATTTTCGGATTCTCTTCTTCTCAAACGTCGAAAAGAAAACAATGTCATTGTTAGACAATGTCGGACAGACAGGACAGATAGCACGCACGTCAAAGAGATCAATGCCTTGGCCTTTCCCTCCACCCGTTCTATCGTCTCGAATCCGCCGACTATCGAATCGGTCATGGCTTGACCCTCGACTCAGACGTAGTAGACCCGATCCCAAAAGCTCATCTCATCGTCTCATCCACGGCTCAGCCACCCTTCTCGCACCACTTTCAGGCAGCACGGTCACCGTCTTGGTTCTGGCACCGAGACGATCCATCCTCCATCCCTTGTGTTCATCTCGTCCAATCCATCGTAGTGCCCGGAAGCGAGAAAGCGGACCGGGCTGAGTCGCTTTCCAAGCGCCGAAAGGGCTGCCATCTCATCTTGCATCTCAAAGCACATGCCGCCAACATCCCTGGTCCCTTCCCGACGTCGTCACCCCTCCCTCCTCCACCATCGGGCATTATCCAGAGGCCCTAGGTCGCATTCTGCCCTCCCTACCATCTCGTCATCCTTGGTCTGCACCACGGCTCACCCCATCCCATCCCATCCGCATCAAGAGAGCCCTCATATTAGGTAGTGTAGTCTCGAATCCTTCACTACCACGAAACAAGGCCCTCCCCCCTCCGCTTCCAAACAAACATGGCCCCTCCCCTGCTTATGATCTGCCCATGCCCTTAGTCCAACAATCGGTCTCTTATGCCCCTGTCACGGCCGCCTCTCCCGCGCCCAGACCAGCCGTCTGAGAGGTCGGACGAAGCCCTCTGACATATACAAGACGATCGCAAACCCTTGCGCTCGGCCATGGGATGGCCTTTTCCCTTTCCCTTCCTCCTCCTTCACCAAACGTGTCAGTTGCACGTCACTCTAAAACTCTGTTCTGTTTTGTATTTTTTGGCTGTTCTAGACGAGACGGAACAAAAAAAGAAGTTTGTTGCAGACATACGCACTTCGTGGCCTACACTCTTTCGGCTCCCGTTGCTGCCCGCCCGTCCTGCATTGATCGGCTTACGGAACTATACCACACCACCCGTTATTCATATTACGACAATACCGGCATCGCCCTCGTCTACTCCTTCTTTCTTCTTCTTCTTTTTAATCTCTTCATGTCTATGTGCCGCGCGAACGACCCTGCGCTGCTGTCCTCCGTGAGGTCATGGAGGTTGTAATCCCACCCAGAGATCATGGGCCGTCCTACAGATATGTTTGGGACGACAACGGCGCCGTCGAAAGGATAGAGAGGTTCGTCCGACTCCGCGCTCTCTCGTGTTCCGCCTTTGAGTTTTCGCCGACAACTAACAGCAGACAGAGTTCCCGAGCAGCAAGCATCACACCAGAGGGAGAGCACGGTAAGCAGACAGACGGTGCAATGGCCCTTTCTGCGACACCAGGGCTCCGCTTCCGATGTTGCGTCGTCGCGACCCTTCACTGGCTTCACCGGGAGTTTCCCGGACCCGCAGAGTTTTCCGCCAAAGGACCCCCCGAGACGAGCGACCTGGGCGCCCGGAAAACGTAATTCGACGGCCACGCTTCTTGAGAACATCGTCCCAGACTACATCATCAACTACATCAGAGGAGAGACGCCCGAAACCATGGCGCGCAGGAGAGAAGAGCGCCGGAGACAGACGCAGAGCCCCGAAACGCTCGAGGCGAATGTACGCGGCGCCATACACGAAAGTGGCGCACAGGGTTTTTACGAGGAGGCCACGACAAACACCCTCTCGACGGTCGCCGCCAACGACGACCTGGAGCGGATGCTGCCACCGGACGAGAAGAGGAGGTCGGGAAGCACGTTCGACCGGATGAAGTCGGGATGGAGGGCCGGCATCGCGTTGAACATCGTCATTGGCTTCTTCATCCTTATCGTCGCCATCGTGTGCCTGGTGCTCGCCCTCGTGGTCGTCGGCATGATCAGGGGCGAGAGCCGCATCTTCGAGGGCGACTGCGCGGCCGCGAGCAACATCAAGATTGGTGTCTTCGTCGCCATTAACGTTGTCACCGTCGTGCTGCTGTCGGCGGCCAACTACGTGTTTCAGGTGTTGAGCAGTCCCACGCGCATCGAGGTCGATATGGCACACGATGGGAGGCGGTGGCTCGACATCGGGGTCCCTTCTTTCAGGAACCTGCGTTTCGTCTCGAAACCGCGGGTCATCATGACGGTCATCATTATGCTGGCGGCCGTCAGCACCCAAGTAATGTACATTGCGCCCCGTCGTCGTCGAATCTTTTCCTTTGATGGGCCTCACCACTGACCTTCATCAGCTATAATGCCGTAATCTTCTCGACGCAACCCGCCTTCGACCAGCAGGTTGTCTTCGTCACCCGAGACTTCCTCACGGCCGGCCAGTTCAGCAACATGTCGGAGACCAACGCCGGCGGCCTCTTGCGGTCCGACATCCTCGTCCTCCAAGACCAGGCCTCGCGCGGTGACCTGACAAACCTCACAAACGCCGCCTGCGCGGCGCAGTTTGGTGGCACTTTCCAGTCTGACTTCAGCGCCGTCGTCCTCGTGACCGACGTCGTGGCCCCACGAACTCTCTCGTGCAGACGCAAAAGTCCGGCTCCTCCCTCGCGCAGTTCATCGACCCGTCCGATCCCTCGCGGATCAGGATCAACAGCTCCTCGGTGGACTACTGCCTCGCGCGCCCCGAGTCCTCCCAGTCCTGCGACGTTGTTCTCAACGGCTCGCTCCTCGGCGTTGTCGCCATCCTCAACCTCGTCTCCGTGTCCGCCATCGGCGCCGTCTACTTCTTCACCGGCTTCGAGCCTATCGTCACCCTCGGCGACGCCCTCGCCTCCTTTATCACACAGCCCGATCATACCACCCGCGGCATCTGCCTCCTCGACAAGACGGACGTCAAGCAAGGGCGGTGGGGGTACCGCGAGGCGAAATACTGGACCTCTCGAGACCACTTCTGGCTCCAAACCCCGAGCCTGACCACCTGGACATCCTGGCTCATCACCTGGATCTTGCCCACGGGTCTCGCCGCTGCAGCCCTCGGCATTACCCTCGCCCGAGGCCCGGCATCGTCTCTCAGCCCCTTCGGCAGCGCCGGCCCCCACGAGATATATCCCCTCACCAACAGTGGCGGACGCGCGGGCGTCGCCATCATCGCCGCCCTCCCCCACCTCCTCCTTGCGGCCCTTTACCTCTCTACCAACGCCCTGCTGTCGTCCTACTTCCTCTCCCACGAGATGAGCCAGTACGCGTTGCCTGGCATCGCCCTCCCCCTCCGTGTCAGCTCCGGACGTCCCCACGGCGCCCAGACGACCTCCCTCTACCTCACCCTCCCGCGCCCATACTCCTGGCTCCTCCTGGGCCTCTTTGCCGCCGCGGGCTTTGTGCTGAGCAACGCCGTTGTCATGGTCTCGATCGACGTCCTCCCCGCCGTCAAGGACAAGCAGTACCCCGCCCCGATCAACGGCATTGGCTTTAGCGGCGTCGGGCTGCTCGTCTTTTTGGTCCTGATGGTCCTGATCGCGGCGTTGGTCCTCGGCGTGGGTCTCCGGCGCGCAGACCCCTCGCCGACGAGCGTCGACGGCGAGAAGGCGGGCAACCCGCTTGTGCTGCGGGGCGGGAGCTGTTCGGCCGTCATCAGCGCGCGGTGCCACCGCCCTGCGAGGGACGTGGGTGCGGCGTACAGGAAAGTCGCGTGGGGCGTCGTCGAGCAGGATGTCGAGACCACCTTCGGCCACGCCACGTTTTCCAGCCAGGCTGTGAGCGTGCTGGATCCCGCCAAGGGGTACGCCTAGACGCCGGCCGCGTCCCTTGCCCGCGGCGTCTACTGCGTTGGCTGCTGCTCATCGGGCGCTTCTGGCTTCCACACACACAGCCCATGTTCTTGTTTCTTGTTCCTGTTCTGTTTCTTTTCCTACTCAGTTGTACATATCTCTGCATCCAAAAGTTTGCATCTGGGGAGCATTGTAATGGTGTTAATACGGGGTTGGGGTTGGTGTTCTGTGGTGTTTATTTTTCCTTCCTAGATGACAATAAGGGGTGGGGGGACGGATACGGATCAGCGTGGCAGGCAAAGCCCACTCGGACAGCTGACTGTATCTACTACGTGCATAAAGACAGGCACTCGGATTGGTTACACGGTAAGGCGCTGGATGATATGGGATGGAAAGGTACGGGCATGGTATATATGAAGGGTGACGCGCGACGGTTACGGATGCTGTAGTACGGTTTATACCCCTAGTGTTTTGCTTGGCTGGTCAAGGGGAGACAGAGACACAGATACAGAGAACCTCTCTGGACGAGGGCTTCAGACGAATGGAAATGTTTTGACAAGAGGCTTTTTACCACGGCACGAATTCGAGGACCGGTGTGCTGTCGATTGGGTTTTGCTTGTACCTCACTTTCGGTATTGGAAGCTTCTCTAATGTTCGGGTGATGTCTCTGACCGGATGTGGCTGTTTAGACTGGTGACTGTGTCTATCTAGTAGTGAATGCCGAGTCGGCCAAGACCTAGCCCGTCAATACCGTCGTAATGAAAGAAGAGAGTGCCCGAACGCGTCGAGTCGTCAACACCAAAGTTTGTTCTGCTAGAGAACTGGATCCACCTGGGTCAACAGCACACATTTTTAAGTTCTCAGTATAGCGAAAGAGCCGACACAAGATGATGGGACGCGTTGTGAAATGACAAAATAGTTCTGATTTTATCCTCTATCTAGAGATGTTTAGAACGTTGATAGACTTCTCCGAATCTTGTGTAAACCCTTCTGGTTTGCCCCGATTGCCCCGAACCCAAGACGCCCCGAACCATTGAATCCAAACCCCACTAGATTGACACGCGCACGCTATGCATTCCATCGTATACATTTGAAGCCACAAAAGGTAAAGAAATTCAAGAGGAAATGTCCTAGACAAGACACGTCTAAGCAAAGACGGGAGCGACGTTGGCCTTCTCGATGCTCGGCGACGCGACGCTGAAGACGTCGGGCCAGAGGAACATCTTCTCCTCGGCGGGGGTGATGGCCACCATCCTGGGGATGGCGCTCTTGCTCGACATGCGGCGCCACATGTTGGCGCGCGGGTTGAAGGCCGCGGGCATGCCCTTGCCGCCCGTCTTCTTGTCGTCCTCGGCCCGGATGCGCTGGATCTCCTTCTGGATGTCGGCAAAGGTGTCGAACGGGATGTACTTGATGTCGTTCTCGACGCAGTACTCCTCGAGCCGCAGACCCCTGCGGGCGAAGAGCACGTCGGCCTGGCGCGCCGCGGGAAGGTCGGAGACGCCGTCGCCAATGAAGACGATGAGCGGGATCGTGCCGTCCTCGCAAGCCATCTCGGCCTGCTCGCGGGCCTCGCCCATGGAAAGCGCCTTGTCGTGGCCGAGCTCGTTGTCGTGGAGCCAGACGGGCTTCCACGCGGAGCCATCATCGGTAATCTCGGCGTCGTTGGCGACGATCTCAATGTGCGACGAGGCATCCTCACCAAGGAAGGTGTCGAGCACGCGGCGGAGGATGGGCTTCAGGCCGGCCGAGATGACGTTGAAGGGGATCTCATTGTCGATGCAGAATTTGTGGAACTCCTGGAAGGCCGGGTCGATCTCGAGCGTCTTCTCCATGACCTCGAAGCCGTCGTCAAAGGGAACGTTGAGGGACCCCCACATCTCTTCCGAGACGTCGCGGAAGGAACGCTCGCCACTCTTGATCTGCTCGTCGAGGACCTCGCGCTGCTTGGAGCCGCAGCCATGGTTGTCGAAGAGGATGTGACCAGTGTCCTGCATGAAGATAGTGCCGTCAAAGTCTAGAGAGATGATTTATTAGTGAATGGTGAAGAGCAAAGGTGGTGGGGTTGACGGCTGTCAATCGTACCTGAAAAGCAGATGATCTTGCGCTTCTTGTTCTCGGTGACGGAGGGCAGGCCGGCCTCTGCGGCGGCCTTGACCGTGGCAGGGGAGATAGCGATAGGCATTGTGAGGGCTTTTTTGGTGGTGAATTGGGTAGTAGTGTAGTATGAGTGGGACGGCGATGAAGTTTGTATAGAAGTATGTAAATACTATATGTAGTCTGGTGATTGTAGTCTGAAAGTGCTGGGTATTTAGAGTTGTCACGAACCAGTTTCGACGGGAGGTGTTCAGCTTTAATAGAAGTCAATGCCTACACACACGCACACGATGCCGCCAAAATGTCGACCCGGGAGCCGTAGCGGCAAAAAGAAGGAAAAAGGCGCACAGCCAGCCATCTGGTCCTTTCACGATGACGCCCTGAAAGGTAAAATGGTCGTTTTGCTTGCCCCCCTGCCCCCGTCCTCTCTGCAAAATACGGGAGCGGACGTCAGTGCGCGCCAGTCTGCATGTGCATGAGCAAGATCAACCATGGGAAAAGTGTGCAGCCAGGCCAAGGCCAGCCAGCCTGCGCGTTCGCGACACGACTCCGCTCTCGAGGGGATGGGAAAGCCGCTTCCGGGACGCTTCAATGTACAACAGCAAGCGGCTGAAAGACGCCGACTCGGACGGCGTCGAACGCGCGCACCGCAGACTGCCAGTCGCCGACGGAGGCTACATACGATGACGGCGTCTCGCAGATTCGTAGGCATCTGTCTTTTCCGGACCATGCCCAATTGGGGGATTTAGCGCCGTCGAAGAGACGGGACCTGATTCACCAGGATGATTGGGTGGCCTTCTCTCCGGCCTGCTATCGGCTCTGGGTTTTCAGAAGAGCTACACGTGTGGGTAGAGAGGAAGGCTGGTAGGTCGCCACACTCCCACACCTTCCGGAAAGACGGCCGGCAGTGTCTCGACAATGGGATGTGTTCAATGCGGCGGACTGGCCACTCGGAGCCTTACAACAACGAAGTCCCATAGGCTTGCAGAGCCTCTTGTGCTGATCGCCAGGAGAAACTTCTCCAAACACCCCGGACGCGGAACGGGCCCTTATGGACTGACAGATCTGGCTGTGAACATCCATCAGCAATCAGAAACAATGTGGCCAAATCAAACCGTTTCCGACTGTTCCAGACACCCACCGTCCCGGCCGATAGATGGCTGCTGAATCCGATATTTGGGCCAGCGCGCACCTCCATCCGCTCAAGCGGGGGATCGGGAGGCGACATGATACATCCGTCCCAAGTTGCCGACCGAACAGAAGATTCCAGCCCCGGACGACCACATTTCCATAAGCCTGGCCGCATTGGTACACAGAGGGGAACGGGAGAGCACATATGGCCATCGGGGCCTGACGACATGCCACCGCGGGCGGATACTCCATCTAGATAGCCACTCCACTGCGTGCGCCAAGCTGGGTGAGCAAGCAGCGGATTGAAAGAAAGTCTAAGTCGAGGACGCCAGGAACTTGACTGCATGTAGTGTAGTGTAGATGAACTGGCGGCGCTTCCATGATGAATGCAAGGATGCGCAAAAAATGGGGCCCGGTCATTCCAGGTCCTTTGGCTACCGTCTTTGGCGAGGGGGGAAAGGCATGTGGCATTTTGGTTGGCAGCTGGGGGGAAAATCGAGGAATCGAAGAAAACGGCCAGATCCAGGCTACGACACCTGATGATGTCATTCTGTCCTCGGTGGGGCTCTTTACCATCTTTTTGCTGAGAAATGCCCATGTTCACGTCCGACCTGGGGTTTCAGTACATGCACTTAGCCTTCAAGGTACGCTAGCCGAGTAACTTTGTCGTAACGCGAAAGCAACGCGCTGCAGGCTACCATGGCACCATGTTTAGCTGCCTTTGTCGTTTCGTCCGACTCGTCTTGCTGCTCTGTTGCTGCACTCCAGCCCGCCTAGCCCAAGGCCCGTGGAGACCGCATATGCATTGCGAAAGGGGCTTGGAAACCCAGATCGAAACAGTCCAGGCCGGGGATGTTGGGGAGGGTGGGAGGCAAACAAACCTCCAATGAATCCATCTCATCTGCAGCGGCCCGGGCTTTCTATTCGTCTTCGTCTGGTCTCCCGCTGGCCTCGCACCCACCACAAGAAACCTTGCCAACAACTGCATGAGAGGCATCCCTCTCTACTACCTAGACGTTCGACACCCATGCCTCCTTTTGGCGGTGAACACAAAAGGCATGCGTTGTGTAAAGGTGAACCAGACCAGTAGGATCCCGTACTCCAACATGAGGGGCTCTTATCAGCGATTTCAACCACATCGAATCCCTCGCCCGCTGTTGTCGTTGTCAACATATCGTAGCCCATGACGATGGAGGATCTACGTAACCCCTCGGAGAGTATTTGCATGTGCCTGTGGGACTATTGAAGTCGTTCCCCAAAAAGTTCGTCATATCGTGTTAGTGTGGCTGCATTATGCCGTCTTGGATCTCGAAATCTTTGAGCCCCGCGAACAGACGCAAGATGACCCTGGACGCCTCGTCTCGGCTCCATAATGCCAGACCGACAAGACAAAAATTTGATGCTGTGCGGTCCGAAAGATGGTGGCAACATTTGGGCTGTCCTCCATCGTGCTGACTTAGTCCCTGGCGGGTAACTTGCTCCGTCAGCAATAACTTAGACCATGCATTCGTTTGGGTAGTCCAACAGGTAAGCCCTAGTCAACGATGTCTTCCCACGAACGTGTACTTGCTATAAGCGAGCCCTGACTCAGGCGGAGAGGCGCTGCTGTTCGGCTGGCGTCTGGTACTAGTGAGGAATAGGAGGCCATGATGTCAATCTGCCGATGTTCAAAGCCACCGATCCGTTACCTTGGGCGGCTTCAATCAACCGGCCTTTCCAAGCCCGGGCTCCTATCATTCCGCGTGGTTCATCATACATGCCGCAGAACGAAGCAGCTGGCCAGATAATGCCGGCGAAACAATGGACCCTTCGAGCCCATGCTGATCACTGTTGGCGTGGGTGGGGTCGCGCGCAAATGGCAAAGAATCGGCTTCTAGCGAGGACGAAGGGATGGGTATCTTCAAGCGGAAGGGTAGTAATTCGGGTGGTCTCGTTGCGCTTTTCCGAGCCGTTGTATCCATTTGAGTTCCTCTAAACCGTACGCCTAACATTATGCCTCATCAGCAGTACATCAACTCCACAGCCTATGCCGACACCTTGGCGCTGTACTTGGTCGCCGCCTTGTCGAAAAGCGCGCTCTTCTCCTCCAGGTCCACAAGGAATTGGTGTTGGGGGTCCGCCGCCTTCAGTTTTCTGTGCCCACGTGGTCAGCCAGTCGTCTCAGCGCCTCTTTGAGGAAAGCATGGGAACTTACTCTGTGAACTCCTTGGGATCCTTGCCCGAGATAACCGTCAACACTAGCAGATTAGCGATGGCCTGGGCGTAGTTGGCATCCTTCGCAAGGGCCTGGTCCAATGCAGCCTGTGCCTCCTCTGTCCGGCCGAGGTGCAGCTCTGCAACGGCCTGCGAAACGAGAGTCGCAATTGAGGATGTCGCTGGCGCCTGCGCGAGCTCCTCAAACACGTAGAAAGCCTGTTGGTACTTGTCTCCGCCCTGTTATCCTTTAGTATTGCCCGTAGGCCCGGAGTGTAGTTATCGTACCTGTCGCAAACCAACCCACGACTCGGCCAAGTTAACCAGCAAGCTGTCCTGTGCCCATCTTCTGGCGGCGGTAACCTCCTTGAGGGCGAGGTCGTTGCGGTTCTGTTGGAGGTGAATCTGAACGATCAGGGCGACAGCATCAACTATATACCACACATTAGCACATGTCATCCCATCAGCTGTAGGTGACAAACGTACGGCTTCCCTGGTGCTGCGACAGCAGCGCAAGCGCTTCCTCTGACTTGCCCGCAGCCTGCAGAACTGTGCCTCCAACAATTTGGACTGTGGCATTCTCTCCCTCGGAAGCGGCGAGCTTCTCGATCGTCTTCACGGCGGAATCCGTCTTGCCGAGCGCGCTCTCAGCGAGGGCACCGAGGGCTACAAACTCAGGCCCTTTCTCTCCCTGGACGTCGGCGAGGACATCCTCAGCTTGGCCGAGGGCGATGCGGGCGCGGAGGACCAGGACGCGGGCGGGAAGCTCGTTCTCGGGGGACAGGGCAGAGGTGTCATAGTCGATGACCTCCTGGTACTGTCCCTGGTGAAAGTGGTTGTGGATATTGATCAATTCGCCTTCGGCAGAGTAGGGGTCCATCTTGGCGGTTTCGTTAGGGTGTTGCTTCGTCGTTGATTGTTGATGCCAAACGATGGCCAGCTGCGATGTGTTCCCCTTGATCACTTAACTCGTGTGGGGGCACTTTGAGCAACGTGGAACCCTGAGAAGGCACGGAGGATGCCGGCCGGGAAGGTGGACCCTGCGAGTGGTCTGTGCGCTTTGACGTTCAGCCATACCAACAACACCATCCAGACGGCAGGCACCTCATGAACACAGCCCGTCAACATGGGCTTTCATCAGGATGAAGCTTGAAATATCTTCTGAGTGTCAATTCAATTTGTTTATTTTTTAAACCTTCAACATTATATACAGGGTCTACATTGTGCCGTACTTGCACCAGGTAGTCTTGTATTTGTTTTACCCTATCCCGCTCCTTCCTGAATCCTTTGCATAGTACTCAGCATTCAGGTATGGCCGAGCGGTGTAATGGTAGTATTTTCTACACATTTTTAAATTTTATTTCAATTCATAGAGACACTTTAGGTCTCATGTAGATCGTGGTATAGAGAGGTGTCGCTGAACGGCCTGAATGCAGCCCAGTGTCGGACCATCCCTAGGTTGGTTTCTTCCTAATTCCAAGCTGGATGAGCAGGTCAGCAAAAAAGTCCTCATAACATACAGAAATCCGGGTTCGTTTTTATCACATGAAACTATAAACAGGTTATCGGAACTTTCCAGATGATGAAGTCAACCGCGATGAGAGTGGCCATGGCATTCAGGGGTTGAACATGCCCTAGCAGCTGATTGTTCTGTTCAGCAGACAACACATATTATTCAGATAGAAGATAGGATACCGTGAAAACTAAGAGGGAAGTCAAAACTGTGATACCTTGCTCCTTCCATCAAAGTAGGCACGCCTTCCGCCCCGTCTTTACAAGAAAGACAACTCTCTCGAATCGATCTGGCTTCACTCCCCTTTGACCTCTCATATTCGCAGTTACCTTCTCGTTACTTTCTCACATTCCCAACCTTTCTCTCTTCACTCTTTATCGCAAGTGAACGGATTAATTAACTCATCGATCTTCCCCATGAGGATCCCTCTTTTGGTGTGGGTGCATTTCATCCTGTTCATTGCTATCTCCCGCCAGCTCGTTCTAGGTCTTCTGGCATGCCTCTTTCGTGAAGACCGCCCTCAACGCGCTCTTCAATTTTGTCGCAAGTGAAGTATCGGGCAACTTATCTTACCCGCTCGACCAGTTGCCACGAAGATTCGACGATATGGATCCGCTTGAGCTGCGTGAAGGAGGCTTCGACAACCTCGGAGACGACCCAGAGCCTTGTGTTCTTAATCGAAAGAGGCCTATTGCCCGCTTCCCTGATTCGTTTTCTGCAAACCTCGGTCGCAAAGCTTCTTCCTTCTTCCGCCAAGAAGAATCTGCTCCTCGGGCTGACAAGAATCTCCACTCTCCTTCTCACCTTTCTGAGAGCAAGAGCGTTATTCATCGCAATCGAGACGTCATTCCTGGCTTACCTTCTCATCCTCTACCTCGCAATCGTCAGTTATCAGCGGCTTCTTCAGTCAAGGCCATGGTGGCTAAATTTGAGGGCGTTGGAGATACTCTGGAAGAGTCTGAAAAGATGGCGAATCCCAAGGATCATGAACTCACTCCCACTTCGCCCGTTGTCGACAAGGGCAAGGGCAAAGATTCCTTCGCCGAGTCTATTGATGCTACCGCTACCTCGCTTCCGACTGGTCAAGCCTCTCAGCTCGACGACAAAAGACCTGCCAAGGACGACATAGATCTCGAGCTCCTCAAAATGCAGGAGTTCTTCAAGGGCGAGCCTCTTGCTCATTGTCTCGACGAATACATTCCACCCACCCATATCGACAAGGAGGTGAAGATTCTTCCTCTCGAGAAGGACGGAGGCGAGTCCATGGTGAAGGCCGCCAAGATTGAGCTCTGGAACAAATTGGCTTCCCTTACCGACGCGCTCGAGGAGCGATACCCATCTGTCAAGGAGGAACGCGAGGCCAAGGAGGCTGTCATTGCTGCTCACCTCGACGAGGCTCCCGGAGAGTCATCTAATCAGGGTGCCAAAAGAGATACAACGCAGACCAGTACCAAGGCCTCCCGAAGAGCCGAGAAGAAAGCGCAGAAGAAAGCCGACAAGAAGGCTCAAAAGGCTACCAAGCGCGAGAACCCCATTTCTAACTCTCCCCCAGCTGTCACGTCGTCCAAGACTCAACAGGGCCCTCGGAATGAGCTATCTCTTCGAGAGAAGTATCCGGACATCTTCTCCAAGATCGACTACTGGAGATCTCTTCCAGACCCCGACGCGCCGGCTGCTGCGGATGACGATTATGTTCCAGGAACTAACATCGAGTCATCTCAGTTAACTACTCAGCCGATAGTTCAGTCCACTGCTCAACCCATTTCTCAGCCTGCTGTTCAGCAGACCCAGTCAACTTCAGGCCAGGATCACGGCAATTTGGCAGCCAGGGTTGGAAACAACAAGACACTTGCCGATGATTCTTCTGAGAGCGATAACTGGAGCACCGGTTCATCAGATGGCGACCCGTTCTATCTGAACAAATACCTCACCCCGTCTTACCAGGCTGCTGCCAAAGTCTTCCTAGAGGATTTCGATCGAAAGAATCCCACTCAGCCTACTACCTTGCAGCCCGTCAATCAGTCAGTTGCCAAGTTGACGGTTCAGCCGGCCGTATCTGAGGTCACAGACGGCGAAGAATCATTCACCTTCATTCAGAGAGACCCGAAAGAGGTCGACACGTTCTAGAAAGGCGTACGAGCCTCCCTTCATGTCTCCGATGAAGAGCTTTCCGATTCCGAGGAAATCAAGAAGGCCAAGGCTATCGAGGCTCAGAAGGGTAGTATCGACTCAAACAAGCGCGCCCATGAGCTTGTCAACGCTGCTCACGCCGAGGGCAAAATCATCCATCTCGAGAATTCTAAGCCTCTTCGTGACGCCGTCAAGACAAAGATCAAGAAAGAGGACATCGTCCCAGGCTTCGGCCAGAAGAAGAAGAAGCAACCCGCTCTCGAATTTGATGAGCAGGCTTACGCCGCGCGCTCAATCGCTTCCCACACCATGAAGCCTGCTCCGCTTCGAATTCCCTCCCGCATGAAGCAGCCCACCATTGGCAGAGACAAGAATACCGACGTCGACAGAACTACTCCGAACCAGGCTGAGAGCCCTCAGCTGCCTGATGCTCTTAAGATCAACACCAACAAGTATCGCATGGTCACTGGCGAATTTACGGCTCTCGGTGTCGACTTCGGCAAAGGCAGCAACAGGACCGCCAGCGGTTCTTCCACTCACAGCGGTCGTAGCGCCGTCAACTTCAGCTGGCCCAAGGCCCAGCGTGCCGGTGCCAAAAACAAGTACGAGTTCAACGATGAGGACGAATCGGATTACGAGCTCGACAAGAAGAATTCCAACGCTCATCCTGCTCAGCTAGGCGCCGGTGTTCGTCAGTCGGATCCTGCTTCAGCCCATGCCCGCACTGCAAGCGGTACTAGCTACGCCCATGAGACTCACAAGAATTTCAACAACTTCGGCAACAAGTCTATTCAGCCGAACACCCCTGCCGATGATAGTAGCCAGGAAACTCAACGTCGCAGCTTCACTGCAGATGAGTATCAGAGACTCATTCAAGATGACTACGATGCCTTCACCAAGGCGTCGCCTGAGAAGAAGCAGAAGCTGCTTGAAGAGGCAGTTTCCATTCTAAACAATGGATCTACAATGAGGAGCACTGGTGCCACTTCGAATATCACTCACCAGACCATAGTCGTTCCCGCTCACCAGAAGCGGCCTACCGTTCGCCTGCCCGGCACTACAGCCCTGCCGCCCACCCCAGCCACCTCTCAAATCCTCATGACCACTGGCGAGAAAATGGCAGAGCTGGACGACTTTTTCTCAGAGGAGAACGACCACTTGTACACGACTACTTGCACCGACAGTGGCTCGAAATGTGGCAATGGAGCAGAAACTGGCATCCAAGGCCAGGTCCAGGATCAGCCTTGGAACGACTCTAGCTACCACGAAGGCGCTCTCTCGTACGGCTACGCCTACAAGCAGACAAACTACACTACTCTGGCAGACTCCATGAATCTCATCCCTCTTACTGATGACCAACGCCGCCAGCTCCTTGAGAGTTATGGTATGTCTGAGGCCGAGTACCCCGCTCCTCCGAACGGGTATCCCAGCCCTCCCGGCCCGGTAGATGGATCCAACGTGCCTCCCTGCCCTACCCGTCCTGCTCCTGTTGTTCCCACTACTGCCAGTGCCGAAAGCGGTGGCAACGAACCCGGCAATGGCGGTGGTCAATCCAGCGCTGATGGCGGAGCTCTCACCAAGAGTCTGCGCAAGCATCGTCGCTTCCAGCGCGCTGCTACGGCCCCCCCTGCGCCTGAGCCTGGCTACGACGCTGACTGGTTCTGACAACTGACGACTGACGAACAATTATGAACCGAAACGCCGTCTTTTCTTGTTGCCCCACGCTCGCTGGCTACGGCTTTTCCTCCACGACAGATACAAAAAAAAGAAAGAAAAAACCGAACACTCTTGTGATCTTTGAAGCATACTCACCGAAGAAAAGTAGCATGAATTCTACTCTCCTTTTGCTTCTAGCTCTTGGATGTGAGCTTGCCCTTTTTTCAGAACAGTATGCGACGTCTTGACTTCGGGCCTTGAAGAGGTTTGCAAAAGATACGCCTCCAATAAGTTTGTTGGATTTGGGAAACGGGAAACCTTTGGCTTCTGTTTTCCTTACTTGATTTTCCTGTTCGGAGTACGGAGAGATGGAAGCGTCTTCTAGCCTGACAAAGGCGATGCCTCCGTTCTTTCTGCAAATCTCAACTTTCTTGTTCAGAGTACGACTTGGATCTTTCCACTTTGGAGAGAACTGGTCATCATCATAGCCCCAGTCGTCTTCACTGGCGTGGCTCTTCTCATGTATGATATACCTAATTGAGGGCGAGGAATGGACTTCGGATACATAGGACAAGCACAGAATGGACAAATGGGAAAGAGCAGAACGAATATGTGTTCGTCTCTTCGGATAGGAGGCTAGCTAGCTAGGTAGCCACTAGATCGATACAAGAGACTGTTTGCACCCATAAGCTGTAGACCGATGACCTCGATTTGGATGGTGATGCTGGGAGATAGACAAGCATTGCTTGGTTTCTTTGAGTTAGCCAAGCTTCAAAGTGGTGCTCTGTGTGTTTCTAACATTGTAGTCACTGGTAAGTAGGCCTCGGCCTCCGATCTTTCTAAGCTTCTCACACGACTTGAGGAACCAAGATCGCATTCAGCCCGATCTACTTTATTTGGTGTGTGTTACCACAACGAAGTAAAACGAAGCAAGGGACTTTGGTTGAAAGCGGTATCAAAGATCGAACAAGGGGTGATAGAAAGACACTAAGGGTTTCAACAATATATAAGGAGTGCTACGCTACACTGAACCTAAGCTCCCCGCCCCGAGTCTGACCAGCGCATATTGTAACATTCAGTATTTCTATTTCTATGGAATACTTGTTTTTTTTAACTAACTGGGCCACAACGGTAGTGAGATAACATGGCAACTAATTGAAGTGGCGAGTGTTTCAATGACATGACGATACAGGTAGGGCTCTCCTGATTCAAGGGCACAGGAGGAGGTACTGAAACAAAACTAGATGATACAGGGTATTGGTGACTGTTGCATGAAAAGACGATGATTTAGCTATGTTTGAAGAAGAGATCCTTTAGACTATGATGCGTCGCTATTTGAACTCCGTCCCTATCTCATACTTGCCTATATCATTTCGTGATATAACCTCATTCGTGCACATCTATCAATACTGTCGACCTGGAAGCTCTGCAGGAGGCGGCCCTGGTAACTCAACAGGCATGGCCGGGTTCCTCCATGGCTCCGAACCGTAGACCTCGGATGGCCCCCACCCGGCGTAAGTCTTGTTATGCTCCATGGTGTCCTGTACCTGCGTGTCCGCCTGGGGGGCCTCGCTCTGGTCATAGGCGGGAGGCTTCGACGATGATCTGCCCCATGAACGGAAGCGGCTCGTTCGCTTCTGCTGAGGCTCTTTGTTATTCTTGTTACGTCGGAGAAGGTAGACAGCGGCCACGACTGTGATGCAGATCATGGCTACGCCGCCGACGACGCCCCCGATAATGGCGCCTGTGTTGCTTGGTGCATCGTCAGACGAATTGTGTCCATTTTTTTCGCTCGCGGGCGAGGTTGCCTCACTTGCCGGTGGGGCAGACTGGGTTGGTGACCGCGTTGATGCCGAGGATGCTTCCGACGTGGGGCTCGAAATAGGAGAAGAAACTATCGAGGATGTCGAGGCCACGGTCTCTGATGTAGGTTCGGAAGATGACGTTTTGGACGAAGTAGACGGCTCAGGGGTAACTGTGACGCTAGGAACGGCTACGATTGTAGGTTCCTTCAGCAGCGTTTCCACAGTGGCTTTTGCACCGCAGGCGATGTACGAGAAGCCCCCTTCAAAACTCCCGGCGAGAATCACAGTAGAGCAGAACTGTGTCTCGGCACTATGACAAGCTTGTTATCATGATGTTCCCGCCTCAAATCTGTGAGGAGCCTTACCAAGTAAAGGTCGTAAGACCCTTGATTCCCGTCTTCCCGCAACCAAACTTGCAGTTGTGGGAATCAACACAGTTACCAGCCAGCCCACAATCAGTCGCAGCTAGCACGGTTGTGGGACAGAACCCCCACAGCCCATGATCGATGTCTTCGCGACAGCCGTATCCCGCGTCGGCTGTTCGTGACTTGGCCGGGTCACCGTCGTAGTATCCACAGACTGATGAGGCTCTCGATGTGACTTGGCGTCGTCTGAGGTCCTCGTTCAAGCCGTTGGTACTGTTTCTCGAGGGGGCACTCGTGGGCTTCGGGGGTGATGCAGGGGCATATCTGAGGTTCGTCGCCCGTGGCGAGGCTTGTGCAACGTGTTTCTCCAAGGCAAAAAGGAAAAGAAAGAGGAGGAGAGCCCGGGCCATTATGGAATACGAGTCCTCACGCAATCTGAGGCACCCGGAAACCGAAGTGTTGGCAGAGGGGGCGTCGTGGTTGTTCGCTAAGAGGTTCAGGTCCTTTCCCGTCAAAACAAACGAAAGGATAAAGCTCTTGAGTGCACCGTGATATGATGAAACCGGCCGACAGGACAAGCTTCAGCGATGAAGATTATAGAATAGATAAGAGTGTCCTAGCACCCTGAACAAAAACGAAAGATATCGTGGAGTTCCACAACGAAAAGCAATGAAAAAGACGAAAGACCCGCAAATGAGAAAGAAACGGCAGACACTGGAACCGGAAGACGGCAGCGATGGGAGAACAACACAACTATGTATGTAGCATCCCGTCGACCCGAGGAAACCCGGACTTCTGGGCAGCAGGTCGCAACGATGCAGGCCCAACTTTGGATAACCTAATGAGAGCCTTGTCGGCGGCATCTTCCCAGCCTGATTCTGCGTTGTCATGGAATCTATGTGAGAGCAACGCTGCAACTCGTGTTGGATTCGGAACGCGGCGGTTGGGGTTATATGTGCTCTGTCCCGACAGTCTGGTTGACCCCCCGGCAACTCATTTCCCTCGGCGAATCATGTCGTGAGATGTTCGAGTCTCGGGCGTCTTTAGGTGTTCCATCCATGCCGCTGAAAGGAGGCGAACTTCTGAGCTCACAATACCGGTGAGCAAACAATCAGTACCACGGGGTACCTGTGTTCTGGGGCAAATACGAGTGGAGAGGTGTGTAGACGAACAGCTTGAACCAACATTATGACCAGACCAACAGAGCAAAAGAGGCCTTGTTTGCGGGCCCATCTTGGCGTCGTGAGCCAACCACGCCGCCAGATTTAGTCGCGCGGTTAAGCGCCGTGGTTCCTGATTGATGATGACAGTAGGCGAGGTTGCCAGTTTTGCTGGTTGACCTCTCCTAACCCCGGTCACCGGGGGCCCACGGGGTTCGGCCACCAACGGGGCGTGCCTAGGTGAATTGTGTGGTCCGCGATGCATTGGTGCCAACTGCGAACAAGGGGTGCTTCAGAGTGTCCTTCGCTTCCACCGTCCAACTGTGCTGTGTTGGCCGCCACCCAAGAGTTGTCGAACCCCGGTCATCTTCTGCAGATCGGGGGGAGAGGCGCACTTCCGCTCGGTGTCCCCCCATCATGCTCGGTTCTGATTTCATTTCTTCCTTTTCTTCCCCTACTCCTCTCACCATCCGTCGTCCTTGCCCTTTGCTCGTGCACGATGGTGATTATCGGGCCCTCATAAGATACCAATGGCGAGACGAAAACTCATCGTCGTCGCCCAGGCGAGCGCAGTTTGCCTGCTGCTCATTAGTCTGTTGGTCGCATACGACCTATTCTCGGGACGCGAGTACTTTGACGCCGCGTACAAACCATTCAGTACGTCGACACTATTCTCAAATCTCAACCTCTACGGCTGAGTGACGATGGAAAACCTTCAATCAACTGACGCTTCACTCAGAAAACCCCAAAACGACCGAAGAAACACACGGTGGATCCCCACATAATGGAGCGGATCGGACGGACGCCAGCGTAGCATCGCCGGTGCTCACACCGTCTCAGACGCAGCTACCGACTTCAGCCCGGACACCGACGCCGACGCCGACACCGGTACCACCGTCAGCCGGCGACGCCGATAGCGCCACTTCCACATTACCGGACGGCGACCCGGAACACCTCAAGAACGCACCCAAGTACATCACGGCGATTCTCGACCCGGACGACAAGTCGATGCCCCGCCTCGACTGCCCTCGCCCAGACATCGCCCGGTACCAATACCTCAAGCCCTCCTCCTCCTCGCTGGGGAAGCCCAAGTTCTTCATCGCCCTCAACATCCGCCAAAAGGCCGACCTCCTTCCGCGGCTCATGGGCTCCGTCGTCGAGGCCCTCCGCTTCCTCGGCCCGGAGAACTGCGTGCTCTCCGTCGTCGAGGGCAACTCCCGCGACGGCACCTACGAGATCCTCCACCTCCTGCGGCCGGAGCTCGAGAAGCTCGGCGTCGAGTACCACTTTGCCCGTAGCGACCTCGACCCCGGCGCGGGCGACCGCATCGGGAAGCTCGCCGAGCTGCGCAACATGGCCCTCGCGCCGCTCGTCTCGGACCCCGCGCGCTACGCCGCCGACGCCGCCGTCCTCTTCCTCAACGACGTCGCCATCTGCCTCGAGGACATCCTCGAGCTCGCCCACCAGCGCCTGTACCTCGGCGCCGACATGACGTGCGCCGTCGACTGGACCTACGTCGGCCCGGACCCCACCTTTTACGACGTCTGGATCAGCCGCACCATCGCCGGCGACTCCTTTTTCGAGATCCCACCCGACGGCAACTGGAACTCCGCCTGGAACCTCTTCTGGAACGAGCAGACGTCGCGCCGCCGCTTCGCCGAGCACAAGCCGCTGCAGGTCTTTTCGTGCTGGAACGGCGCCGTGGCCATGACGGCGCGACCGCTGCTGGACCGCCTCGTGCGGTTCCGGGCCCCCGGCCCGGGGGAGTGCTTTCAGGGGGAGCCGCAGCTGTTCTGCAAGGACCTGTGGAACGCCGGGTTCGGCAAGATCGCCGTGGTGCCGAGCGTCAACTTGGAATACAGTGACGAGGCCGGGAGGAAGATCAAGGCGGCCAAGGGGTACACCAGCCAGTGGGCCGGCGACGAGGACAAGGTCGAGGATTTCAAGGTCGACTGGAAGGCCGACCCGCCCGAGAAGGTCAAGTGCATGGCCAGTTACGATAAGCAGACGTGGGAGCCCTGGAATCAGGGGCTAGAGTAGCACGTCGATCTAATACCCAGTGTTGAAAACTGTTCTTATCCGGCGTTTTTGTCCTCAGACTGTGCAAAGTGTCTTAAGGCTTCTGCGCATATGTTTGTTTGCTTGTTCTATTCTACGCCAGGGCTATCTCTCTGAGATGTTGAAGGGCACCCGAACGCCTAGACACCAGCCAAAGTCCCTATCTACACTGACTACATAATGTTCATGAGCTCCTAGCGACTTGTCCCAGGATGTCAATTGTAAGATCATACATAGTATCCAGACGCCTGTTGGACAAGCTACCACCAAAGCTATAGGTTCCATGGATCCCTTAGAGGGCCATTCTGCACTGATTAGGTACTAAACGCCATGTGGGCAAAAAGTAATGGGTCCCAACTAGGGGAAAAAAGAATCTCCTCGACGGGGAATTGAACCCCGGTCCCCTGCGAATCGTGTTTCCATGACAAGCAGATATCCTCACCACTAGACTATCGGGGATGTGTGGATGTTTGCATCCAGTGATAGCTGGTTGCTTTCCACACCACAACTTTGCCTATTGAATGGCATTGCTGCAATGCTGGCAGTTGGGTCACCCATCCCGTCAGACTAGGTGTGCTTGGAGGGAGTGGGACTCGACATGGCATCAGGTCTGCCATCCCCGTCTTGAAATCTTTCTGGGCTAGACAACCGAGGTAACCACACAAGTCCAAGTTTACCGATTCGGCTCTTCTGTGTTTTCGTGACATACTACCTCGTAGAGTCCGTTTGTTTTCACGAACAAGACGAAGCGACTAGGTTGATTGGTTGCGCTCGACAGTAGGTATACCCGAACGCGACTTTGATACTCTCGATAGCATGTTTCAGCGGAGGGCGGGATACCCGGATCAGTTCCGATGGCCTGGTGCTTGCAAAGACTGTACCATGGACCACTTGGGATGGCAAGGCAAGAACCCAAAGGCACTCTCACCACCACAGATGTCATGCTCAATCTCCCCATCGTGCTGACCACAAAAACACCAATTGGAGGTTCAATCCTCATCACCCAGCATGTCTGAAAACGAATTTTTGTATTCTTAGGTGCCAAACGACGACACGTAGCTGTGCTATGATTAGACGCACTTTTTCGCTGATTCATGATCATATCCTTCCGAAATCAACCAGTCCCTTTCCTCGTTGGAGGGCCGAGCGCCGACAGAGCAGACGCTGACATGTAACGCTTCCTGGTCCTCCTCGCACCTTCTTTGCCCATACGTAATGTTATGTGCCTTTAGTAATCTATGTTCCGTGCAGCTTCTGGTTGAGACCCAACAAGAGTTGCTTCACCGAGTTCATCAAGTGCGACTCGATCCCGTCAAAACCCGCCGCTGGCGATCCCGAGGTGCTGGCCTCCGCAGGCGGCGGTACGATGCTCGCGTCTGCCAGGCCCAGTACCCGGTCAATGGCAGACAAAGTAACGGCTTCGGCCTTGCCCTCGCCAATTCTCACCTTGAGGGCGTTTGACGAGACGTTCTTGAAACCGACCAGCGCGTTGAAGACCTTGGGGTCGAAGACGTTACTAGGTCCGGTCGGGGTTGGCGTGCCTCCTGATCCGGGCGTGTTGCTCCGCGTGGAGAAGCCGTCCAGGAGTTTCTGTATGCCCTTCATGCAGATATCCTCCATGGTCTGGTTTTCGGTGGCCGCGTTCTTGAGCCCCAGACAGCGGTTGAGGGCGGACATGACGATGGCTTCGGCCTTGGGGTTCTTCGCCTTCTTTAGGTTTTCAATGAGGCCGTTCTTTAAGCCATTGACAGCAGACAGCAGTCTAGGCTGAATGACGGGGCGGGGTTCGGCTTGCGCTGGTGGTGTGGGAGCGGGTCGAGCTTGCTGTGGTGCAGCAGTGGGTATCTGTGGTGGTTGCGCTCCAGGGATGGCGGCCGGAGCAGGTTGTGTTGTGAGCGGTGCTGATGTTGAGGCGGCGCTGTCTTCGGTCTTGACAGCCGGGTGGGTAGGAGGCGGCCTTGACGCATATGGTGAACTGTACGTAGACGGCTGCCCTGCCACGCCTTGAGGCCGGGCAATGGCAGCAGCGGCCCCGTAGCCAGGGAGTGTTGCTGGTGCAACTGGCTGGGAGGCCACTGGTGGCGCGGGCTGACCAGGGGTCGGCGTAGCGCCTGGAGGCGAGTACTGAGGTGTTCTTGCTGCTGCTTGAGCTTGTTGTCCGGCGTAGGCTTGCGCGTGGTAATTGTGCGGCAGGTGTTGGTAGCCAGGAGGCATATGGCCTTGCTGCTGGGCGTACTGAGTGTACATCGGGTGATTGTAGTGGCCGTAGCCCGCACTCACGGACCGATCTGGCGAGGAGGCCTTGCGTTTCTTGCCGGCGTCGAGCTCGACACCGGGCACTCTCGACCACAAGCCTGTCGTGTCGTCCTTTTTGAAAGCCTCGTTCCCAATGAGGTTGTGCCGTACACTGGATTCCCAGCCCTTCGTCTCTGTGTGGAAGTAGAACCAGGGGTATCTCTGAGTAATCCGTTTGTAAATCTGTTTGAGCGTGAGGCCGTCGGGCCCTGCTGCAGTGAGGGTCTCGTCGATGAGCACTCCGTAGTTCTTGTTCGGCTTCTGGAGCTGTTCCTCGGTGTAATCCTCGATCTTGAGTTCCAGGGGCGGCGACTTGGGCCGGACCTTCTTCTCCTTTTTCTCTTTGGCCCGTCTTTCGGCGTCTGACCCTTCTGCGCCATCTTCGCCCTTGGGCTTCCGGGGCTTGTACTTGCGCTTCTCGGGCCGATCGCCCCCTTCTTCTGGTAAGGGATGCTTGCGCGGGCGCCCGACCTTCCTCTTGATGGGCGGCTCTCCGGGAGGTGGCTGTGGTAACGTCTTCTTCGCCATCTCCTGCTGTGCCTTTTTGAGCAGCCGTTGCTCTCGCTTGGACATGAAGCCATTCTTCGGTGGTCTGCCAGGCCCCCGCTTCTTGTTCGGGTAGCCCAGTGGTGCCCCTGCCCCATCAGAAGATGCGCCATCTCCTGTTCCTCTGATTTGACTTCTGTGGTAGGTTGGATGTCCTCCACTTCCTCGCCATATTCTTGGTGTACTTCTCCCTCAGCATCGGCGTCATCGTCGGCATCTGCGTCTGCATCGGCATCGGCCTCTGCTTCCGCTGCTTCCGCTGCTTCAGCCGCCTCGGCCGCCGCCTCTGCAGCTTCAGCTTCAGCCTCGGCTGCCTCTTCTGCCTCTTCCGCTTCGGCTTCTGCCCGTTCAGCCTCAGCCTCGGCCTCGGCTTCAGCATCTGCTTCAGCTTCATCACCTTCCATTTCGATGTCAGACAGGCCTGCATCGGAGGGCGCTGGCGAGCTGAGAGATGAATCGCTTGTATCATCCAGACCGTTGCCGTGCGACGCCTCAAACTCGAAGCTCATCTCCTTTCCACCTGTCTGCTTCTTCTTCTTGAGTTTGTCCTCCTCCAGATATTCTTCGGCGCCCGTCCGGCCTTCTGGGACGCCATTGATCACGAAGCGGAAGTCGACGTCTTTGATCTGTAATTGGTCGCCACTGCGCAATACGGCGACGCCCTCCTTGTGGTGTACGTCGTCGATGAAGAAACCGTTCTTGTGAAGCGGAATGGCCTCGAAGACCCCTTGTTCCTTGTTGAACTGGATCTTCAAGTGTTCCCTTGAGATGGCCTTTGTCTTTTTCGCTATGTCGGGTCCTGGCGAGTGGATGCCGATGAACGGAACGTGATGAGGAGAGGGTCGCAACGAAGCCAGGTCCACGGCTGCTGCGCCGGGTGTGTGCGAGACATACTGACGATTGGAAATGAAATTCTCGTCCGCCTCGTCTTCTTCCGGCCTCTGCGAAGACCCGGTGCTGGTGGTCTTGCGGCGCTTGGCCGGGCGGCCGTCGCCCTCGCTGTCGGACTCGGGTCCCAGCATGCCTCCCTCCTCACTGACGTACGACTTGCTGAACTTCCTCTGGTTAAAGGGTTCTGGAGGCGGCAGCCCGTCGCGTTCGTATTCTTCGGCCTTCTTCCGATACTTCTCGTCTCTCTTGGCCTGCATCAGAGCCTTTTGATCACGGCCGATGATAACGGCGTAGGTGGTCATCTGGAAGACACTGTCGGCGAACTCTATCCGCGCGAAGGATTCGAGGCCTTGTGTCGCGGCAGCGAGATTGTGTGTGCTTGCGACGAGGGGGTCGTTGCCGTTGCCCATGGTGCTGGGGAGGGTGACCTGGGCTGGCGTGACGGTCGGGGGCGGTGACATCTGGTTGGACATCTGATTGCCGGCCATGTGCGCGAGAGCCATCATCATGTAGGCGTGGTCCATGTTCGGCATTGGGGTGTGTGGGAAGGACGAGGTGAAAGGGTCGGCGTCCATCTGAGCGGCTGAAGCCGGGTGCGACATTGTCGCAGGCGGAGCGCTATTGGCGTCGGCGTCGGTCATCACGGCGTCGGCTGCTCCCGGTGTTGATTGGCGGTTGTTCGACGTGTCGTCGTTGGATTGCTGGGCGGTATTGGATGCGTCGGCGCGCGGCTGCTGCTGATCGGCAGCGGTGGCGGCGGCGGTCGCGGTCGTGTTCGTGGTCGTGTTGTGGTCGTCGGGGTCAGGTCGGCCGGGTGTTGGCGTCGTCTTGTTCTTGGGCGGCGGCGTAGTCGGCACAGGCGCCAGGCCATTTTGGCCGGCGTTGGACGAAGTCATCGCTGCTCTGTAGTCGGACAGATCAGCTCCTTCGCCGTCGGCAAGCCAAGAGAGGCGTTTTGGTCAGTCGCGACAGGGTTGGACCTGATGAGGCTGCGAACAATGCGAGAGATGCCAAAAAAATTACAAGTCATTCTTGCCGCGATTGCAAGGTCGGTGGAGGAAGTCGCGACGCTGATTGGCCGCTCGGTGGGATTCACCTGGATTATGGACCAGCCTTTCCCCGCGCTGCGCAAGTACCCGGGTACCTTTTTCTGTCCCTTCCCTCTGTAGGTAGGAGGAGCGGCCGGCCAGCCCAGCCCAGCCCAGCCAGTCAGTCCCTTGACTCTTGCCCGTCCCCCCCTTTCCCCCTTCTCAGCGTCCCTGCCTCCTTTTTTCCTTCCGGGTGCCTGCCATTTCAATTGGGGAAGCGACGACTGACCACAGGAAGCAGCAACAACGACACACTCGCTCTTTCCCATTGACCAACAAACGTCCCATTCACCAATGCAGCTTCCCGTAGTTCCCATCACCACTGCCACCTCCTCACTTTGATTCGATTAATGACTCATCGGCTATGGAGCCCTCATGCACCTCCGCATCCATTCCCAACGGCTCAGCCTTGGACCCAGCGCTCTGGTTCGCTCAGGTGTCTTGCGGTGAGCAGCTGGCTGCTCGCGATGCGTCTCGGTCAAGGTCCGAAACACCTCCAGTCGACTCGGAGAGAGGGATGGGCGAATGTCGCGCACACCACCCTGCGTAGATCGCTCAAACTTTCCGACCTCGGTTCCCACTTCTCTCGGTCAAGGCCCAATAGCCGGTGGTCCGTCGGTGAAGAAGATGTCTATGCCGTCCTCACACTTACTGTTCTCTGTCCGACAACTCAGTGGCTGCGGTGCCTTCTCGTCGGCTACTGACAGTACAGAACCTGACGTACCAAGAGTACTGTTCGTATGAGACTAAGATTACCGATCAGGTGCTTTGAGTATTCCTTGTTCCAATCTGCATGCCCGTCTGATGCGTCATTTTTGCAGTGATGCATCCAGGAAGCCTGCCGGGCTACCGCAGTTTATACCAGCCAAGCGACCAGATATGGGTTCCGAATGCAAGTTGAGCTCAATGAAATGACATGTCACAACAGTCACTTGAAAAAAGGGGCTCGTGTGAACATGCGTACTGATACTAGGGTCTCTTCCTGTAAAAAGGTATCCATAAGGTCTCTCGAGTAGGTGCTGGAGATGAACAGATGTCTTGTAGAATTGAGGGCATTACAGGGTGCTCTACATGAAAGTCCGAGGATCTTGTTGGTGCATTCGGCAAGTTTGATAGGAATCAGGTAAGGGTGTTTGAGAACACCGAATGCGTCCGTCTGGTTTAAGCAACACGAATACTATCGCTGGTCTGTGTATCTGCTATCCTCATAAAGTGTTGGGCAAGCTTTAACGCCGACTTTTAATCACAGAATGATCAAGAACACTAATTATCGAACACCTGTATTGAAGTAGATTCTGGCATATGTTCGTGGACAACACTTTGTGTAATCATTGCTACTTTACGCACAAGCATCCGATGAAGAAAACACATGTCCAGCTCGACGAAAGCAATCATAAAGCATCCCCAAGTAGCAATTAGCTCAGAAGCGGCGCCCTCTCGCCGCGGGTTAGAGATCTCCTGCTCTCCCACCACTTCTGCGTCCTGTCCGAGAGGCGGTACGCCGAATAGCACAACATGCCCGCCACAAAGCCAATGGCATCGTTCCGGAACGCGAGGATGCCCGCCGTGGTCATCAGCATGACCGTCCACCTCTCGGCCCTCTCGTCGTCCGAGAGCGTGCGGTGCTGCCTCATGATGCCGCCGCCCCCGCTGCCGACGGAGCTCTCCCAGAGGTCCGAGGCGCCGTGGTTCAGGCTGTGTCCGACCTTGGCCAGCTCGAGGCCCGCGGCGATGACCATGACGCCCAGCAGGCTCTTGGGGTAGTGCTTGAGCAGGTCGATAAGGGAGTTGCCAAAGACGACGCCGAGGACGATCTTGAACAGGCCCAGCATGATGACGCTCGCGCCGCTGCGCGCGCCGAAGCGGTACTGCGCCGCGAGCCCGCCCGCGCCGTGGCACACGGGCATGGCGCCCCACCAGGTGCCGACCAGGTTCATGAGGCCGACGCTGATGCCCATGGCCGTCACCGACGGCGTGGGCATATCCGGCAGCAGGTCTGCGGCGAGGGCGCTGACGGCGATGACGGAGTTGAGGGTGGTGAGTGGCAGCTGGCCGATGGCCATGGACAGCGGCTTGTACTTGAACCAGTCGAGGTCCCACCGGAACCAGCGAGGCTCCCAGACGCCGGACACGCCGAGGCCGTGCGAGCCGCCGTGCTCGGTGAGGATGGCGATGAAGGCGAAGACGAGGGACAAGGCGAAGACGCACAGCGCGTACGGGAAGCGCGGCAGCCTCTGGGTGAAGATGAGCACGAGGAAGGCGGCCAGGGCCCAGAGCCTGTTGTCGACGACGGGGTGCGTCCAGTGCAGGTCCCGGAGCAGGCTGGAGCCGGCGGCCATGACGAGGGAGAGGCCGGCGCCGAGCTGGATGCCCTTGACGACGGGGACGGGGACGTTCTTGGTGACCCAGCGGATCAGGCCCGTGAGGCTCATGACGAGAACGGCAAGACTGACCCATTGGCCGGCGGCCATGACGGTTCGGATGCTGCCGTACTCGGGCCGCGAGATGGCGGCGGCGGCGATGGCCTAGGGTTGTTGAGCGGGCATGTCCAAAGAGCGCGGTGGTCCACACGGCTGCTTACCTTCATCGGCTGCACCGGGAGCGGGATGCCGAAGACGGCGCCGGTCACGACATTAAAGATTCCGGAAAACACAAGAGTGCTGTCAAGGTAGATGGAGCGTTGGACCGCCAGCGCGATCATCAAGGGCAGGAGAGTGCCCAGGTCGCCCAGAGCGCCAGAGATCTCGGCGATGGGAGACCGGCGCAGAGTCGCGACATTGTGTTGTTGGACTCGTTTCAGATGACTTAGAACCGTCATGATGCGGGGAAGGCGGTGGTACGGGCAACGTACAAGTGATGTTTTTTTATTTCTGGTTGCGAAGGGGAAAAAAACGGATAGGGAATGACCCGCTCTCACAGATGCAAATGGGCCAAAATCCAATTTGACCAAGGCTGGAAAGCAGACAAACCCAAATGGGTCTTTTGAATTGTCTGGTGGTGGATGACGACGCCCTCGTGATGCCACAGTTAGCATGTCAGACTGCTGTTGCGGCCAAGCGCCCGACTAACGTGCACCTCAGTAAGGCGGCCGCGTCCGAGCAGCTACTGGGTACCGGAGGAAGGAACTCCTCGGCCGGAACGAGAACGGCGGTGATTGGTCACTCGACCACCGACGGTAGGCGCCCCCGCCGTTTGGCGGTCCGTTGCTGGGATAAGAAGATAAGACGCTACGGGCTGAGTATACAT
Source organism: Colletotrichum spaethianum (assembly GCF_022836535.1). Taxonomy (NCBI): domain Eukaryota; kingdom Fungi; phylum Ascomycota; class Sordariomycetes; order Glomerellales; family Glomerellaceae; genus Colletotrichum; species Colletotrichum spaethianum. The sequence continues at coordinate 177,074 of NW_026054812.1, read as the reverse complement.
GTCGTCATAGGATGGAACAAGCGGGTCTCAATCCAGACAAACGCCGTGTATGACCTGATCACTCATCCAGCGTCTCCGGCCGTTGGTAACATAACACAAGGTAAGGCGAAGCTAGCAGTGGGAAGTGAGCGTGAGGCCCAGGTGATGAGATGTGGCTGGCAGCGCCCAAACGGCGAGCTCGAAGCGGTGCCATCCAATGACCAATGGCGGGCGAGGGCCGGGCGCATCAATGCTAGTTTGCAAGCCCGGTTCCTTTGCCCGAGAAACAAGCGCCGGACTGGAACCCGCACTAGAACAAACTCGAAAGAGAAAAAAGAAGAGAAGAAATCGAACTGGGGCGGCGGAACGGGCGGGCGGCGGGATTCGGACTGTACGGATAGGTACCCAATGGGCCATGGTCTCACTTGCACCGTGTGTGGAGCCTCCGAGGTTTTTTACTGCAGTAGGTACAATGATGATACAGAGTACCTCAGACTGGAGACCGGTCATGAGGTTTTCCTTACCAAATCAAAGCGTTGGCGGTGGGCACGAGAGATGGCTGCCACTGTGACGCTATCAGGGAACGGCACGCCGTTTTGAGGGAAGGGCAGGGCGGAACCTGGCGCCGGATGACTGATCAGCCAAGAGGTTGACGGGACGGTGGGGAGCAGTTGCGAGGACCAGGTACGGCGCGCATCGGCCCTGGCTAGGCGCGACGACCGATCTGATGGCGATGGGGTTTGTGATGTGCTGCGACGTGAGGTCTTTTGGAGGATGGGGTGGTAGTTTGTTTGGGTTTTTACAGTGATTTGCACCGAGCATTGCCTGGATTGACCGACCCCGCGTTTCTCAGCGCCATGATTTTCGCCTATGCTTGGCCGAGGCTCAGTCAGATGACTGGACTGATTCAAGCATATCCTCCTTTGGCCAGCTTTGGGTCTCTTTTGGAGAGGTCGCCAATGCTTTGCCAACCTTTCCGCAGCGGCTTGGCTGGGCGCAGCCTGGGACGAGCCCATGACCAGCCAACCAGGATCGAGGTGTTGCGGGATAATTTGCAAAGAGCTCTAGCAGAGCTTCTGTGATATGCCTCGCCCTCGCGGAGATGAAGCCAATGCTGTGGTCGGCCTGCCAAGGCTTGTGCTGTTGTAGGCGATGCAGTTCGCCAAGGAGGGCGAACTTGGAGGCAGTGAGTAGCAGGGAGGCCCGGAAGCAACGAGGCGAGTTGCGGATGGCAAGAAAAAGAGACGGGACAGGGCCATGGTATTACTAAGTGGATGCGCGGTCGACGGGAGCAAGGCGAGTTGAAGCGAGTCCCAAGGCAGGGAACAGGTAGAGGAGAGGCATTGTCATCGGAACCAGTCGCTGACAGAGGGTCGCGCACAAGCGAGAACAAGAGGAAGACTTTGATCCTGGAGCATGTACATACGGGAGCTAGTCTATGCTCCAGAGAAAACCGAAAAAAGAAAACAAAACCGAAACAATGATAATAATGATAATAATGATAATAATAATAACGATAAAAAAAGAAGGCAGCAAAGGCGGCTTGTCCTCATGGTATTGCCGAGAAATCCCCCCCCCAATGGCCCCAATGGACCAGACGTACTATCAGGTATCGGTGAAGGCGACGGGCAAGGACGGACCCAGATAAACAAGAGCAGCAGTCCAATCGAGGCCAGTACAAGGTGCGTTGCCCGGTGGTAGTTGCCGATGGAATTACTACGCAAAGACCCCATCATCGTTTCCGTCAGACTACCTAACACCATGGACGGGGCGCGCAGTGCTTGATGACAGACCAGGCTGCAAATCTTTCTAGTTGTTGTTGGTACATGACAACGACACCGAGATTCCCTACTGCCACGAGGTAGAGCGGACCTGGACGAACCAGTGGCCCTGCGAACCCACCAGGAAGGTGTGCTGGGGCCCGGTGCGCATCCCGGCTCCGGCCCCATCAGACCACCCATGTCATCCAATGGTCCCCCCCGTCCCGTCTCTGCGCATTGGGCTCTGGGCGGAAGGGAATTCCCACTGATCAGACACACACTCACACACACACCCCCCTATGAATCACGGTTGAGGTAGAAAAAAGCCATAAGGTGTGCTGCGAGGCGGGTTCAAAATTCGCGCAGAGAGAGGAAGAGGGAAAGGGAGGGAGAGAGAGAGAGAGAGAGAGAGAGAGAGAGAGAGAGAGAGAGAGAGAGAGAGAGGAGAAGACAGACTTCCCACGCCCTCAGTAGCACCCGCAGATAAAGACTTGTAGGTAGTGCAGGCCGGCTTGCAAGTGCCGCGCTACTGGCTAGTAGGTGCGACTCTCCCTCTCCAACCCTCTCCTCTTAGTGTATGTTGTAGAAGGAAGGAGCTTGCAAGGGCCTTGGGTAAGTAGCAGCAAGTCAAGTCGAGTTCCCCACAGTCCACAGTCCACAGCCCACAGCGGTAGGCCCTTTGGTGGCCCTGCCGTGTTCCCGGCATCCATGGAGACAAGCTTTTTTATCCTGCTCGCTTGGCGCCGTCCCTCTGACATAACGCGACCTCCGATCCCACCTCACGGGTACGGATCGCGACTTGTCAATAGCCTGAACTCTAGCCCGCCGTGGGCAAGACGAGAGAGCCTGGCACCAAGGTACCGCCCGTTGTACCTATCTGTACCTGTCCTGACCTAGCCTGGCCTGGCTCTGGCTTCTTGTCTGTCCTGGGTGATTGCGGTGGACGGTCGCCAAGGTCGCAATGGAGCAAAGGAACCAGGAGGAGAGCACGAGTGACACTCGCGGCTGCCAATCGGTCGACTATTCCATCAGCTATTTACCACCTCCGCCCGCTCTCGTCATTCCACCGTTCGACTTGCTGCCCTCTTCTTCTTTTTATTTCTCTTCCTCCCTCCTCCAACTCGCCCGACGATCCATCAATCAATTCCTCAATTCCTCGCACCTGTTTCACGCCGACCTGCTCCCTCCTCGACGGCCATCTATTCCGTCGTCTTCCTCTCGCCCTGTCTTGTTTGCCATTACAACGTGAGCTCCGGATGCCAAGCTGGCCCCCCCAGTTTTTGTTTCAATCACGCTGACAAACGGCGCCCTGCGACTGTAGCCATCCTTCCCCCCGCCCAGTGACTGAGATCGAACCACCAGGTTTCTTTCCCCACCTTACTCCATCGTTCGACGCTATACTCGCCGCCTAATTCAAAGGTAATTTGCTCCCCTCTCAACGTCTTGATCCTATACGCCAATTGCCCTGGCCTCTCAATTGGCCTTCGTCTCGTCGTGACCCCGAGCTTCGCGCCCAAGAAAACGCCCACGCCGGCAAGATGGAATCGTGAAGGAGAGCAGCGGAGATTTTCCCCCTGTGCCAACGCCGGATACCCCGGTGATGACGATGGGCACCCGGGCACCCATGGGTCAGCGTCCCAAAGGCGACGGACCGGCGGCTCCATAAAATGCCTCAAATGGACAAGCTTACACGCCCCAGTCCATGGGCATGTTTTCCTTGACCCTGGCCGCTTTGGGGACGCTACGCTCGCTCGCTCATCGCGCGCAGTCGCCACGACCATTCTCTCATACATAACTCACTTACCCGTCATCACCTCTCCGTTCGGCCGCTTTTTTCCTATCCTCTTCACTCATCCGCTGACAAGTCTTCTCTCCTGCCCAGCCGACTTTCCACTCACCCTCCCGTCAAAATGCCCGCCATCAACGCCATTGTCGCCCGCGACGCTGTTCACCAGCTCGCCAAGCGCCAGAACTGGGCTTCCCAAGAGGCCGGTGTCATTGTCGTCTTCTGCATCGTCTTCATTGTCGCCGTCGGCGTCATTGGCCTCTGCGTTTCCCGCGCCCTCTCGCGCCGCAAGGCCAACCGCCAGGCTTCTGCGTCCCATGTCTAAGCCCGACAACCTCGCGGAAGCATGAGAAGAAGAGAGACGAAAGTAATGAATGGCTTCAAACTGGGCGCGCTTTGAAGTCGGGATAGACGACCCTCCACTCACTCACTCACACGTGAGAGGGTCGTGGCTGGCGCATGCGGAAGAGGCCAGCCTCAGTGTGACGACATCGTCCATGTTTACACTATCACGGATCAACACCACCACCACCATCAACCGACCTACGATTTCGATTCTCGACCCAAGTCACCGTCTGCAGGATTGGAGTCTCGCGAGAGACGTGGATATGAAGGAGACGTCCGGGCTGTACATACCGGCATCACGACTAGCCGGATAATGCGTGGGAGCGGCCATATGTCAATCGCGACGCCGCAAACACATCCTACACCAATTTCTTAATGATACCTATTTCACGTTGCGCAAGCAATCCTCGGCCTTCCTTGCCGCATCCCCCTCGCAGTATAATTCCGTGATGTTAGCATTGTTTTTTCCCTCAGCCTTTCCTCCTCTAGCAACACCGGCATTCTTGGGCCTAGTCTGTGTAACAACAACACTGAAAAAAATGGACTTTTGTTTCTTATTCCAAAGAAAAGTGGTCCTTTTTTGTTTGTTTTGCTCGCCAGCTGCAATCAAACTCACACATCGGACGGCATGCCTGCCGGCAACCTTCTTTGGGCCTAGCACTTGGGTGACAAAAGCCAGCGCCGCTGTTCTATACCTTTACCATACAAATCCCGGTGCTGATTTTTGTCACACGAGTGCCTAGGGACCAAACCACCCCTCACAAGGAATTCATACTGACGGCTTGGCATTGTCGCAGCACGTCTTTTCGTCCGCCGCGCGGGACCTTGGCGGGTGGCGGCGCACAAGTGGTTCTTACCTTTTTTTCCCTTCCACGCCGCGCTTACATGGCTCCCTTGTGTCGTCCCAGTATCACTTGATCAGCCAAAATGCACTGGATTTGTTTATTGGACGGCGGTGAGAACTTTCTTTCGTAGCATGCTTCTCGTTCACGTGTGTAGAATCCCGAAACACAAAGACTCCTAGTCCAGGGCGGCCTATCAAAGTCAAATTTCGTCAGCAGTGACGAACGACCTCGCAACCCTATCTTGTGATGGAACCGCCCTAACCACGCCGTCCCTGCACCCGTTCGAGATAGAACGCCCAGGAACCTCCCCCTCCTCATCTCACAACGACGCCAAAGGGGAGGGACCACAGTTTCCATATTTCTTACTGAGCCCGTCAAACGAAACGGAGTGTCAAGGAAGGCGATGGATTTAGGTTGGGCTGCTCCATGGGTCACCCCTGGCCCCCTCGATGGGGCCCGGCAGTCCACCCCGCCGCGCCGCGTAGCGCATGCGGGCCTGGCTTTTGCTCAACCCTACGAGGAGAATGCAGGGTGGCATCTCCGTGGTCCTTTTGTGTACCTATATCGAAGGTTTCAGTCGAGGCTTGTGTTCGGATATGGATTGCTTTAAGAGGCAGAAGGCTGACGTCGGGGAGTAGTGTGGACGGCCCGAGGGTCGATTGTAACTGACTTGGAGAGACCTGGGCCGTTTGGCCGTTGGCGGCGCGTGCCTTGTTCCACGGAAGATGATTAAAGGTTAGCCGTAGCCATGTGTTTACGCTGGCGCAGCAGGTCCCACGCCCATTTATTCCGAGCACGTTCCGGTAGGGTTGATGGCGGCATCTTGGGAGAAAACTGTGACCGAGGAGGAAGGGATGCTGGACGTGACACGTCCAGTTGGTCTTCGCTGCTGCCTGTGGCGAGTGTTGTTGGGTTACTGTGCGAGGTAGAATGGTCCTGATGGGTGATGCAGGGCGGCTTTCAAGCACTTTACCAGAGCAGGCCATACGACTGGCGTGCAAGATTGTATCTATAGTCCGGGATGGCCAAAATGCTGCTCTCGGTTGCGCAATACCAATCCCGTTGTCTACCACGAGGCACTGATGACTGCTTTGCCGCAGCCGTCTCTCACCAGGACACAACATCACACACGGTGGAACGGACCGCGCGACTGGGTGCCTCGAAGCGGTGACAGCAACTGTCTTACAGCTTGCCTGATGTTCTCATCGGTGTGGCCTCAGTGGCAGGCTGGGGCATGTTGGCAGGCATTGTGAGATTACGACTGGGCTGGGAGAGGTATTGACCCGTGTAGTCCGCCTTTCGGCGAAGGGGCAGCCTTCTTCTGGTGTCGTCCCACCGCGTGCTTCATAACATTGAGAAAGATGTTATCAGAAGGCTGCTGCGAGGTAAAAGTACCTCCTCCGTCTGCAACATGCCGCTTTCCTAGGACAACCAAACGACTCAGTAACCAAGCGTTCCAGCATTCCCAGCCAGCACTCTCGGCAGCCCAAGTCCACTTCAACATCGCACTCGCCCTCTCTCACAACGTCTCTTCGCGTAACCCCAGCGACCATTGGCACAGGCACAGACCGTCGTCACCTCTACGACCAAGTTGCCCATCATCGAGGTCGAAGATTGTGCTGAATACACAACGAGGAGGGGCATCGAGTTGTTGGGGACGGTGAGGCTATCACGACGGACCACCAAGGATGGACAGGAGCATGCCGGCGGGGTTTGTTCTCGGGGGCAGTCGGATGCGAATGGTGTTAGCCGCGACAGCATCCAGCCCGTCGATGGGTCTCAGGCCGGAAGAAGAACGATTCATATTGGAACACGGTCTGTCGATTCATCGTGCCGGTAATATCTATATACGCCAGAAAAGAAAAACAGCAAGGCTGCTGGTGTCCCAGAACCGATGCGTTCGCTTGTTTGATGCGCCGTGGCAGAAAGAAAAGGAAAAAGGTAAGTCGCGTACAACCTATCGTGGCACCGCGTACCGCGGCCGTCTGAGTCGACCTCGAAACGCCCCCTCGGCCTGCCCTCAGAGCCCTCCGTCGGGGCCGACAAACGCCAACGCAGCAAACCCCTCGCGAAATTGACCTCGCCCGCTTCCCGCCCCCCTCCGAAACGCTCCCGCCCGGGTACCCGGCGCCGGCTCACAAATAGTCCCACGCAATCAGCAGCGGCAGCGCCACCATCAGGAACAGCGCGGCCAGCAGCGCGGGGATAATGGGCGGCACGGACACGGAGGCCTCCTCGAGAAACTGCAGGGCGTCGGCGAGCGGGACAAGGACGACGCGGCGCAGCAGCGCCAAGGGGCCGCGCCCGGGGCCGCAGCACCGGCAGCGGGTCCAGATGCTGTGGCGGTATGTGACGTCGTCGTGCTTGGGCGCCGAGAGGGCGGCGCGGACGTCGGCGCTCAGGTCGGGCAGGGAGCGTGATGAGACTTGTTGGGCTTGTGGATGTTAGCGATGTCTGGGAGAGGAGCTGTCGAGGTGGGAAATTAAGTAAGGGTAGAGACGAGGGGGGAAAGACGGCGAGCTGATGGGCGGGCTGGGTGTGAGATGGTGGAGACTTGGAGGGAGTTGCGCGGGTAAGGACGGACGGAGCAGGTGGATGATCGGAACGGGGACAATGCGATATGGGTGAGAGAATTAGGAAGGTGGGTAGTGGGTAGAGGTCGGCACCGGAGACTCACCGAGGGGTGCCCGGGGCGGCAGCGGCGACCGGGCGCCGGAGGCCGAGAGGGGAGTCCGGCTGCCGTCGGGGGGGATTTCCTGCGTCCGGCCCTTGGTTCTGGCATAGTAGGCTGTTCGTCGTGTAAGCATATGTTTTTCTTGGGGGATTTTTTTTTTGTGATTGCCGGACAGCCGAGTTCCGGTGTAAAAAGAAAAAAAAGAAGAAAAAAAAAGGAGGAATTGCTATTCGGATGCGGTGGGGGTCAAGGGGACATACGCATTATTGCTTTCTTTGTGATTTCTCACTCTCACTCCTGTTGGTCTCTCACACGCTTCAAAACGTCGTGCCTGTGTTCCGCAGTTTCGGACCGACTTTTGAGCTGTTACTGGTATCGTCCCGGTCTGCTTGGGGAAGCTTCAGTCGCGAGGGCCGGGCCGTGAATGTCAAGTCCAGAATTGAAGGGTTTGCATTCCTCGATAAAGGGGGGAAGAAAAAGGGTTAAGCGGGGAGAGGCGGAATGTAAGATTGGGTCGATTCTCGAGTCTCGTAGGCTGTGGTGCAAGCCCTTCGCCCTTCGCCCCTCTTTCGTCTTCTGTTTTATCTAGAGAGAGACAGCTTGCAAGAAAGCGTCACAGTCGGCGGCGGCTGGGGCAGCCGGTGGATTGAGCCAGCAAGGCTTGGACCTTTCCTCTCGAGTCGGATCTGAAGTCGATTGGGAGGACCTCCAAGACCGCCCACACCCTCGTGATGGAAGGCGAGCGGGCTGAATGGAGCGGGATGGGATGCCAATGTTTGGTGCTGAGAACGCCAAGACTGACGTTGAAGGTCTGGGTGTTGGGCCGATGGGGGAGGGAGAGCGACGGAGTAGAGTGTGGTGGTAATGGGCGGTGCAGATGGGGGGTGCGGATGCAGGACGCAGGGCGCAACGCTCCACGCGCAGGACGGGACCAGATGAGGGAGACGATGCAGCAGATCTACAAAAAAGATGCGATGGATCGTTATTGCGGGTTGGGATGCGAAGCGAGGTTGACGAGAGGAAAATAGAGAGAGAGAAGTGAGAGACTGGTTGGTTTGATGCCAAGAAATCAAAACAGAGAGGAACGCAGCTGGGGCCGATCCGCACAGATGCCGCTGCAAGCGTCAGGGAAGCTCGGCGGACACGGCGTTCTTTGGCGGTCGTGGTCGTGGTCGGCTGGTTGCCGTGAGGAGCCTAGGCCTTTTGAGTTTGGACGCCAAAGGGACCCCTCAAGGATTGAATTGTCTTAGTGCTCCAGTCGTTTAATGACCTTGGTGGGATATAAGCCACAGCTGACCCGCGTGAGACAGGCAGGCGAATGGGTGAGGCTGGCGGCGATGGTATAAGCTAAGAAAAGACTAGGGAGCCGAGTTGGTGCCACCGAGCGAATGGGGGGTGGGAGGGTGGACGGGTAGGGCATTCCGACACCAGACAAGTCAAGGCAGCAGATCAATCTTTGGACGGTGGAATCGTGCCAGTTGGCCACATGGCTCATTCTGCCGGGTTGCGCAAAGAAGACATCCATCTCACCATGGGCACGGGCGGTATAGAGTTCGAGGGACCACTTTGCACAGCCTCCTTTTCTCGAACACGTTGGTTGCTGGGAACCACCTTGTCCAGGCTGGTGTGAGCGTGCGATTAATGCCGCCATTTTTTTCCTGTCTTCTCTTTTTAAACCCTTCTCCTGCAGTTCTGTGACTTTTCTTCATGCAAGGGCAGGCGAGAGAGGAGGGTTGGCACAGGCCTGAAAGAGACCGACTTCGGGTTACAATGCTATCTGCCAAGACAGCAGAAAGAAGATGCGACGATGGTTGCTTGGATTGAAATGCCAAAATACACATTTTGCCTGCCTTTGAGCAAAGATGCTGATCCAAGCAAGGCCTTGATAGTTTGTTTGTGCGAGTCTATACGTAGTATGTGTGTGGTGTGGCGCAATCACCTGAACTCATTGGAATCATTTGAAACTCCAAACAAAGTGAGCGTCCGGACCGCCTTCTGTCCATGTTTATATCATGGAACAACACGGCTTTCCCCGCCGGCTTACACGTCGTTGGCAATTCAGCCCAACCCTCGATGACCTAGGCCAAGAAACCTAACACCGGAACCCACCACCATCCAGACAGGACAACCTCACAGCCACGAATTGCTTGTGCTCAGCCTGTTGTAGCTGCTCCGCTGCCGCCCGCGGTATGCCGTGTCCGCTGCCAACAGGTCCTGCCCGGCATACTTGCCCCGCCACGGCCGGTCGCTCGCCTCCTCGAAAAAGTAGTGGTTCGAGCCGCTCGCGTAGGCCACGCGCCACGGCACCACAAGGTCGCGCTTTACCGGCCCGCCGCCGCAGCTGCCTTTGAGCTGCTCGCTGGGCGGCGAGTTGACGGCCAAGGCGAAGAGGTTCTGCGGCTCGGTGAAGTCGGTGACCAGCCCGGACCGCGCGAGGAAGTAGGCGAGGCAGACGACGTTGATGACCACGACGAGGACGAGGACGAGGTAGAACACCTTTTGCCACTCCGCTACGTGGCCCGAGGTGTACTCCTGCGTGCGGATCGAGGCTTGGAACGGGTCCAGGCTGCCTGGAGCGCCGAGCTGCATCTTTTCGTGCCGCCAGTAGTGCTCGAAGGGCGTGCCGTGGCCGCCGATGACGAGTGTCGAGGAGGCGTAGACAGCGAGGGCTTCGGCCATGGAGGGGAGGAGGGGATCGAGTTGCGGCTCTTGGAGGACGAGTTGCGTGAGGATGCGGGCGTTGGAGGCGTTGTTGTTCTGGACGCCGCCGTTGATGTCCATTGATAGGCGCCATTGGTCTGCAATGTTCTAGGGCGGAGGTGAGCGAGCGTTCACATGTTTCTGTCGAGTCAGCGTGGCTCTTACCTTCCAGTCAGTCACAGGTACGGAAAATGTGACCTCTGGGTGGACATGATTGTATCTGTCCTTGTCCGCGGGGTCCTCGCAGTGGGCTTGCATGTGCGCTCCCGCCGTGCCGGAGATGTTGAAGTGCGTCGAGCAGGACGGTGATACCCACGACCGCATTTCGCAGAGGGTGTAGTTCGTGACGGATGTCGATTTGCTCAAGATGTAGACGGCATCATTCATCGCTGTGGTGTTGGTCACCATGTTGAAGTCGGCGGGGTACTGGGAGGTGACTGTCAGCATTCGCATCGCCTACTTGTCTGCCTGAAGCACTTACAAGTTGGAACACGGGCGGTCGTCGATTATACTGCTCTCCCCAGCGGAAGACATTATCCACTGACGTCCGGTTCAACCACTCCGTCTCCGACGGCCCAGGCACATATTGCTCCCAGTCCAGCGGGCCGATCCTCTGACCCGGAACCAGCGTGTCATTGGAGTTGATTTTGCCCAAAGGCCACTCCGTATAGACCAACGGCGCAAGTTCGTCCGGCGACATGTTGACACACATGACGTTGAGCGCAGGAGATACGACGCTTGCCTTGATGGCGTACTCTCCTACACCCGACAAGTCGTTCGGCTGGAGGATCTTGTTCACCGGGTTCGTGGCCGCGTCATAGACGCTTGGGTGAGGCATCGCGAGAGTGACGTTGTTGATGATCCTGCCGTGGTCCTCGAAGCTCTTGGTCATGTTGCTGAACTCGACCTCGATCCACGCCGATGTCAGCGTCGTGTTGTCATACAAAAGGGCTGTGCCCACGGGACGATGTGAGATATCGACGGTGGCGCTTGTGCCGTTCCTGTTGATGGCATCCCAGTCACCCAAGAAGGACATCAAGTTTCGGTAAGCTGGAAAGACGATCAGTGTTTGCTCTTTCACACGACGCATTCCGTGGGGCGACTTACACTGTCCTGCATACTGCACTTCGAGACAAGCACGTCCAGCAGTGTCAACGCCCGCGGGGTCGTTGTCTCGCAGTGGCGTCTGGCAGCTCTCACGGGCAAAAGGGGGATTCGCGTAGGAGGCCAAAATGTAGCCACTCAGCATCCTGCTCTCCCAACCACCGTATTTGAGCTTGGGAGCGACCATGGCATCAGACGCGGTCGTGTAGAACGTTGAAGCGATCGTTGCAATGAGAGAAACCATCCCAAGCAACGTCATTCCAGCGTACGGAAGTGTCTCCGAGTGCGTAATCAGGAACCCAGGTTGCTTTCTCGAGTCAATCCAGGTCTGCACCAGAAGAGCCACAGGCTAACTCACAATGACCCAGTTCCTCATCGTCATCTCAGCCAGCGTCATGCCCTTGGACTTCCTCACGAACGCGCGGCGTGTCAGGACCTGGCCGATAAAGGTCACAAAGACAGTTACGAAGGATATTTCAATCGTCTTGGCAAACATGGCGCATACCAGGGACGCCGTCGACGGGAGGATGCCGCCGCTTGACGAGATCTGTGGACCCCATCGCGGCTGTACGATGGCCACGATGAACCAGAGGCAGCTGAGGCCCGTGGAATAGATCGACAGCGTTAGGATCGACAGGGAGAGCCAATTGTGCTTCTTTCTGTGAACGTCCTTCCGTGAGTCACAGTAAGTTGGCGGCCGGCCTGGGTTCTGTCAGAAGATGATGACTGCGGTTGAATAACTTTGTATGTAGAATCGTGAACTTACCGAATCTCTTGTATAGCATGTCATCGTTATCCCTCTGGCCAGGCTCCTCGACAAGACTGTCGTCCCGTCTCGGTAGACTTTGCGTACTAGCCGCTCCTATTGGTCTGCACTGGTGTCGGTTGTCGTCTTTGCTTGGTGCCGCGCACCCCAGGTCCCCAATCTCTTCAGTCCTGGCATCGTGCCATGGAGCGGAAGACTTTGGGGGGTCGTCCCAAGCCATCGAGTGTTTGGGTGTTGGCGCTGTTGTCTTCACCACACTGGGGGATGACGGGGTTGACTCTAGCGGTGATACGAGATCGTGATCTGGGTCTGACGACCACGCAGAAACTTCCTCTTTTCGCGGTATTGTATTGTCGAACTGACCTGGGCTGGAGAGGCTGTGGTTGGAACGAGGCGTGGCGGGAGACCTGCTTTTAGCACCGACAGGGACGCGTATCAAGGACATGCGGTTCATGACGCTTCTCAACGAGATTCCGAGACGGTCTCTTTGATAAATGTTTGAGGTCTCAGCTGGGGGTGTAATTTGGTTATGCGCAGCGCCGCTTAATGTTGAAAGGTCGATGCCGGCGCCGGACGACGTTGGATCGTAGTCATGTCGTCGGGAGTTGGAGGACGAAAGAAGCATATGAGAAGGCGGAGGCCTGCAGCCTGTTGTTTGTCGGTTGGAAAGGTGAGGTTCTTCCACCCCCTCGGCAACTGGGTTAAGGGGAGAAAGGGATGTGGCCTTGATGGGATCAACCATGGTGCGGGTATTGAGGAAGACCGGGGACGGTGTGGTGACTACTGAACGAGCATTGGGGACTGATTATCTAACAAGACACTGTTTGAAGGCGAGGGACTTGAAAGGAAGGCTGCATCGTCTGACATTGGTGGACGAATACTGAATGAAGGATGAATGCCTAGAGGATCTGCTGGTTCTAAAGCGATGGTAAGTCGGCGGCGCCGGCAGTCAGTCGAGGAATGCGCTTGAGACTAAGGGATGAAGAATATCCTCTCGAAGGCACGCACGCGGACGCTAGTGATCGTTGAACCCGTTATGGCGTTGCGCATGGCGACATACTTTGACGGAACGTAACACGAATGCGATACGAGAGCAAACAAAACAGACACATCTTTTACATGAGACTGGAGACAAAGCGCGGATCAAGCTTGTGAGCCAACGTTTGGAGACGTTTGCTCTCGTTCGGCTACGTTTCCTGCGGCAGGCCAAATGTAGATCGAAGGGGCGCCTTTCCGAATCCGGACGCGCAAACAGTTGCACAGGGGGGGCTAAACTTGGCACGAGGGAAAAGAAACTGCGCGAGTGTAGCTGAAAGTGTGCAATGTTTGTGACACAATCACCGTACCAGAAAAGTTCCGTATCCTAGCTGAGCATGTGCTGATGCTGACGGGCCCGGGGCTTGCGGAGGGTAGCAAGTCGCAGCAGGCACTCTTCTGGGTAGATATAATCGATCCTAACAGCGTGGACGAGCTCGTTATTATATCAGAGGATATGAGGCCGCTCGACGGATAGGAATGTGCCGTTGCATGATAGCCGGGCGGTGGGCTTAAGTGTCTATTCTATGTCGTGCTTTGCCGGACATCCACGCCGGTGAGTGTTAAGAGTCAACCTGAGGCTTGGGCTTGGAGATATGTGGTGTCGAGCGTGGATGAGCGAACCACTGTCTTCGGCACGATTCCCAACTTCTTAGCGATGTACTGTCAGTACCGCGAACATCCAATTCCTGATGCGTCTGAATTGGACGAGGCCGATGTTCTGAGCGGCATGTGGATTAACTATGGGATTATTTGATATATTAGACACAGCATACAATTGACTGAACAAGCTGATCTTTATGCTTAACTTGCCAGTGAAAGACGGACGCTACAGAAGAACTGGTAGCGCGAGGTACGGATTGGATAGCTCTCAGAGGGCGGCTCTGATATATATGGGCTCGCTGAAACGTGATGCTAGATATAAATTATATCTATTTATAGAGGCAAAAACATCCTTTGCCTTGCATAAGGAGCGGTGAGCTTCTATGTATACAGGTATCTTCGATGGAGTGTGTATTCCAGTGGGCTAGTACATGTGCCCTTCCAGTACCTCGTCCGCGTCCAAGCTCTCAATATTAGGCACCTCTCTTTCCCGATATCGACTATACCACTCGAGCAACTCCGGGATAGTATCAAAGGTTCTGCAGTCGTCCGGACCATAAGCCATGTACCGCCAGGCCCATGGCTCAACTTCCCCGTCGGGCTGGTCCCTTCGGCAGTAGACTATGTAAAAGAAACTCTCAACGCCATGCCCAGATTCCCATCCAACAGCGACATCCCAACAACCATCGACTGTAAGCTCTTGGGGTTTCTTAACCGTAGCATCAATCATAAGATCCGTCTGAGGGCTCGTCCCGGTCCAGAACATGGCCTGGTACGTCCACTTGGTCTCTCCCATGCCGGGTCCAGTCAATGCACCCACGTACTCCGCAAGAATGCGAAGCTCAGGAGGAGCGGTGATGCTATCGCGAACTTCTTCGAGGCATTTTGCCTTCAGAGCGCTTTCTAGACGAGAGAAATACAACTCTCGCTCATCGCTGGTCGAAAGAGACCACCCACAACCGTCAAGATCGCAAAGCGGTGCGAGTTCATCGAACTTCGTGAGCATATCCTCTGGACTCGATATCAAGGTCTGGGCATCATTCCGACCCAGGACGCTCCCAAAACAGTCTACTTTCAAGTCTTCGGCTTCATCTCCCCAATCCTCCGGGTCGAGCTCAACCTGCGTGACAAGTTGCACTAGATATTCTGCATCAGTCTCACTTCACGAAAATTGTCCTGGATGTCCACTCACCGTAGACTTCAAGGGCACGGCGATTACGTTCAGCTATGTGTGCACGATACGCATCAACAGCAGCTTTGATATCCTCGCGTGTTGAGTACATGGTCTTAACCCCGTCAAGACCAGGCGAAAATGACCTTGTTTGATGGGGGGGGGGATGTCTCGTGTTAAAAGCAAAGCCAATGAATACGTTTGATAAGGGCATACTATCGCCTTCTTGCATATACTGGGTATTCCACCTGTAGGATAATGCACTGTAAGCAAAGCAACTGACAATAGCCATGCCGCCCGTTCTTCGGAACGGTGCCCACCCCTTTGGGGTGGCGAAGCCATCACGAATAACGCAGCCTCCGCTCCATTCAGATGATTCAAGTGAGGGCCTTTTTAGTAGTTGAGTCGGTGACGATCAGCGAACACCTGGTGATGTATGTTTTGTTTTTATTCACTCTACCCTTTTGCCTGTGTGTGTTGCTTTGTTTTCTACGTTTTGTACAGTAGGGCGTCCGTCCCCTGTTGACATTGTACAACTTCTTCCATGTATATTCGTACAGTCGGCCCTTCTTCTCTCCACAACGCCGCAAAAACCCAAATTAGATCAATCCCTTACAGCCCAACACCATGTCGGGTCCTACAATTTGATACCCTTTGTCAGAGACCAGATGATGACAACCACGTCACACGTCTTTTCTTATAGCCAAGAGACGGGCGACACATATTATCTTGTAGCCCCTGCTGCTCTCTAAAGGCGTCAATGAACTCTATCAGCAGCCTCCTACTCCCTTGACGGCAGTGCTTTGGACCCCTCCTCCATGTGCTATCTGATGAGCAGCAACACACCTGTTTTTTCACCTAGCATCATCGCCTGTTAACCCTCCGAGATGATCTACAGAAATACTTTGTCGTTTCGATAGGCGCCGTAATTGAATAGACCACAAGCCATGGAAGGAGATAAACTGTTTACTGAGGACACATAAGGATCCTTGATTCACCATATAGATACACGTTTATATCTACAATCGACCATTTAGCATACCTTTCAGTTTATCCCTACCCATTAACGACAAAGGACCCAGCCGCTTTCTGTCAGTTTGAGTTCCCAGTCAACCCCCGGTCCATCTTTCGTTACATTGCTGAACTCTTCCTGCTGATGATGGGCGGCGCGCTTCTTCACTAATAACTTCATGTCAGAGGAAACTGATCGCAAATGAAGCAGGAAGTTTCGAGGTCTTAACCACACCAAGCCCTGCTGCCCTTGTCTGGATGATAGCCATGGCCAGTAAAGCAGCTGAGAGAGCGATTTGACACAGAATAGGGATGAGCCATGCCCATCGTACTAACACATGGGTTTCCGTAGCGAATGCATGGTCTTTGACATTGACCGACTCGTTGAACATCCTGTGAGACAAGACTCCCTTAGTTTACCTCGCTGAAAATGGAGGCCTGATGAAGTAAGGAAATGGGACTGACGAGTAAGTCAAGCTTCTAGCAATATTCTTCGTAACGTTATTATATATAATTTTAAGCTCCTAAGTAAAGATTCTAGATGCCATTCAAAATTAATTAAAGCAAAATCTAGATATACCTTTTATAAATCTCAGACCGCCATATTGCCCTTTACAACAAGCCCCTTTTATGAATCACAGATCTCCGTATTGGCCTTTGCAGCAAGCCCATGCACCTGCCAATCATTCACTTTCATGAATCGGTTGGGGGTTGGGGTGATGGGAGTACATGATTACGTGTGGGTTGGCATCCGAGAAAATGTACTTCACTCAATGAATGGCCTCTCGCACTGCCAGCGACGACTTGTAAGGTTTGCCAAAAGCATATTTTCAGCCAACATGCATTGCAACAAAAACGCCGGAATAAAAATTGTTCGCATTACCCTGATATCATCCATCAAATATCCATCCTGGACATATGCGCTTCGCCTCTGCGCCGATCGCCGCCAGCCTTTTTGCCGGTACATCAAAGTTCCGCCCCAGTCGTAAAATCGCGAAGAACCACAATCATCCTAACAGCACAACCAAATCAAGCTCGCATGACACCTGCGCGTCTCGATGCCTGACTGGCTCCAGCCCTCCTTTGCCAGTTGCCGCTCGGCTTGTTCAACGTGTACTTGGCGAAAGCCCGTGCCAGCGCCTTCTTGCAGCTAACCTTTTGGCTGCCGACGAAACTCTCAACGGTCACAGCAATGGCTCTGTCGATATCCTCCGCCTTGCAGTACTCTGAGAGTCTCATCTTCGCAAAGGCTTCGCTAATGCGGATGATGGCCTCAAGATGACGCACCTGAAGTTGAATTAGTGCCTTTGAACTGATTCGAGCTTCATACAGGGGAACTTACTGTGATGGGGTATGCGCCAGTGGCCAGAGACTCTCGTCTCATATCAGCAAACAGACGAGCGACCTTGTCCTCGTCCATGTTGTACAACTTCGGACTGACGCGGTCACGCGCATACAAGATATACTTGCGGAGAAGTTCCTGAGGAATCTCACCCTCCTTTCTCTGCGATTCGGCTTGTGTTTCCCTGTTCTCTGACTCGTGCTCCACCTCCATCGAGTCCTCCCCAGGCTGCGATGACGAAGGGTGACTGCGGCTGTGCGAGCCAACAATGAAGCGAGCAAGGCGTTCGTCCTCTTCAGGCTCAACGGTATCTCGGACTACACACAGAATGTCGAAACGAGAAAGAATAGGCTCGGTGAGTTCGACATTGGCGGAAAATGGGATGGTCGAGTTGTATCGTCCACCAATTGGGTTGGCAGCAGCGATGATACCGCAACGAGCCTGGAGGGTCGTCACAATACCGGCCTTGGAAATGGAGATAGTCTGTTGTTCCATGGCCTCGTGGATAGATGTACGGTCCTGGTCGTTCATCTTGTCGAACTCATCGATCAAGCACGTGCCCTTGTCCGCCAGCACCAAGGCGCCGCCTTCCAGAGTCCACTCGCTAGTCAGAGGGTCTCGCCGGACACTGGCCGTCAAACCAACGGCACTGGCTCCTTGACCTGTTGCAAAGACGGCCCTGTGTGCCGTCTTTTCAACATACTTGAGGACCTGAGATTTGGCGGTACCAGGGTCACCCAGAAGCAAAACGTTGATGTCACCTCGAACTTGGTGAGAACCCCGTCCCACCTTGGCGACTCCACCAAAGAGAGACAGCGCTACGGCCGTCTTGATATCCGTGTGACCATAAATACTTGGTGCCATGGAATTGATGATCTTATCGATGATGCCGGGCTCTCTCGAAAGCTTTCGAATCTCATTTTCATCCTCCTCCGTCATACGGAAACCTGCCAACTGGTCGTGAGACTTGATGACATTGTTTGCTTCCAGGATGGTAGCGAAAACAGGGAAGCCGTTCCTGTTGTTCAGCTGAGCGTCGTAGTTGTTTCGGTAAACACCAGTAACCTCAATCTCTTCACCAGGCTTGGCCTTGTCAATGAGATCCCACAGGAGGATGACATCTCTGTGGCGAGGCAAGCGACCTGCCGGAACGGTGCCGGGGGACTCTTGAAGGGTGAGCTTCTGGTAGTTGCGGTACACGGTCTTCTCCGAGTTGAGTGTGAAAGGACCCCGAGACTGGCAGGCCTGGCAGTACGAAATCTTCACTTCAACGTTGGACTCCTGTTGGAAAGGGCCAAGAGTGATGCCGCACTTCGTGCAGTCGAACTTGACATACTTGAGCTGAGGGAAGACACCTGTTCTTTTCGTCACAACACCACTGACACGCACCAAACAGTTCAGGTGGGATTGACGAAGCTGTCTCAGGGTGTAGTGGACAGGGAGGTCGAAAATGCGGACATGGATTTCAGCGTGGATACGCTCGTAGTCGGGGTAGTGAAGGAGCACAACATCCATGGCAACTTCATCGAAAAGCTTCAGCATCTCAGCCGGTGCATTGGCCAGAAAGTAAGCCAGGATGGCCTTGGATGTGGAGAGATGTTCGTAGGAAACCTCGAGAGACTCAGCGTTGATCTCACCGAGGGTCCGAATACGGTTGCCATAGACCGAGGAGCCATGCTCGTCGGTGTACTCCGTCAAGAAAGCTTTGAACTCCCTCTTGATGGTTCGTTGCACAAAGGGTTGAGATACCCATTCGGTCAGACTGGCAGCCTTGACATCTTGGAGGGCCTCGAGTGAAAGCTCCTCATCCATAATATCGGCATCCATGTCTTCGTCGGGGTCTTCATCGTAGTGGTGACGACGGCGTCGAGGCTGAGCCGAGAGATCAATATCGCCTTCATCGTCTTCGCCCGGAAGGAAAGCGGCAGGAATTCTTTGCCGACGAGCAACCTCTCTATCTCGGCGGTTGAGCTGGGCTTCAAGCTTTCGTCTCTCAGCGAGGTCCATGTCGCCGAACTCGCCCTCGTCATCGATATCAATGCCTTCGTATCCATCATCTTCCTTGGCTCTGTAATCTTGTTCGAAACCCTCTCTGAAAAGGTCGACTTCGTCTTCAGCCATCTCATCAATTTCGTCCAAGTCGTCGTCCTGGATCTCGGCCTCGTCCTCGATGTCCTCATCATCGTCACCGCCGTGTGCCATGAAGGGTGCCGGGGGGACGAGGGCATAGGACTTGATCCTGGAGCAACCGAAGACCCATCGTCGCCATTCGCACGACCACGCTTACGACTCGATCGAGCGGGCGTCCCTCTGTTGGCGGAGCTAGGGTTGCTTCTGAGAGGAGAACTGAGTTGACGGTCAGCGCCAAAGTCTTTTCCGCACTCACTCTAGTGGAGCGACTCCATATTCGAGATCAAATAAGAAGTTTCGGAAGTCTTACCTCATGATTGCAGATTGAAAAGAGGCACGGTACAGCAGCAGGTTGGTCCTCTTTTTGAATTGCGAAAGTTTGCGACGAAATCGTCGAAGAGTGATTGTAAAGGAGAGGGGATGCAGAAATGGGGAGAACGTGGAGGGGGCAGAAGTGCGAAATTAGAACTAGGACCCATCCGCGTCGCCAGGGGGAATCGCGCCAGGGATGAGCGCGTAAAGTGGCACTTTTCCTGATACGGACGACGCGTAAATGGGCAATTGTGGGCAGCTGCAAGTGAGAGTGGAAGCTGTGGTACGTATCTGACGTACTTCCCCGAACGCGACTTCTCGATGCTCTTGGAGACCCGGAACGCCTGCTGTTTATCCAACAACTTCCTATCTTTCTACTCTACTAGTTTTCTCTCGCGACCAAGAAAACAATCTGTGATCGGATCTCCACCATTTCACGCTCATCACAGTGCGATCCATTGTCACAATGTCGATGAACCCACCTCCGCCACCAGCTGCGTCTGGCGACGCTGATGCCGCTGTCGCTGTCAGCGCGCCGAAGGCTGCGCGCAGCGAGAGCTTCTCGTCACAAAAATCCAACGACTCTCAAACTGCTGCTGAGTGCGCCAACATCCCAAAATTATCATGTGTGGTCCTAAGCTAACCCTGTCTTTCTTTTAGGTTCATCCGCGATCAGATGCAATTAGAAGCCGACGCGCGCGAAGCTCTTCCCTACGTCCGTTCCTTCGCATCCCATCTATGAAAAGAATAACCAATCTGACTGTATATAGAGCATCGAGAACTGCACGAAAATTCTCGGATCCCTTCGTCAGAGCGTCTTCGCCTGTCTGACTTGCAATCCGGCGCCCGCGAACCCGAAGGACCCCTACAAAGGCGCAGGCGTCTGCTATGCCTGCTCGGTCCAGTGTCACGGGGAACACACCCTTGTCGAGATCTTCACCAAGAGAAACTTCACATGCGATTGCGGTACGAAGCGATATCCACCTACAAGCCCCTGCAGCCTGCGGATTAATCCCGCCACCAACACCAAGGGCGGCGTTCATTCGGAGGAACCGGATGCGAACAATAAGTATAACCAGAACTTCAGGAACAGGTTCTGTGCGTGCGAGTGTGATTACGACCCATTCCAACAGAAGGGCACCATGTTCCAGTGCTTGGGCTTGGGGACCGCCGAGACTGGCGGCTGTGGCGAAGATTGGTACCACCCCGGCTGCTTGGTCGGTTTAGGCCCCAACTGGTTCGAGGGTATGAAGAAGGAGAGTGCGGCCAAACCGAAGGACGAGACTACAGAAGCAGCAGCTTTGCCGACAATTTCGGAAGATTCAGAGGCGCGCCCAGCAGACGGGGCGGCAGCTGTTGAGACCAAGGAAGAGGAGGAAGACGACGATGATCCGCCGATGCCGCCCGGCTTCCCAGGCGAAGACGACTTCGAGGCATTCCTCTGCTACAAGTGCGTTAACGCCAATCCATGGATCAAGAAATACGCCGGTGCCAAGGGATTCTTGCCCGCCGTCTTCTCGAATCAGAAGAAAGAGGAGGCTTCAATCACAGAGGAAATTGCCAAGAAACGCAAGGCGGAAGATGATGGTGCTGAACCGGAGGTTAAGCGACTGAAAGGTGATTCAGAGCCATCGCAGAACCAGCCCGACAACAGTGCCGCAGAAGTAAAAGAAGAGCCGGATGAAGGCGGGTCTACTTGCAAGTGGGCAGCACTCCCACCTCCGCCGGAGGGGGAGTTCTCACTCTTCATGAAGGAAGATTTCCGTAACCACTTCTGCCGTTGCTCGTCATGCTACCGCAACCTTGATCCGCACCCGCAGCTGCTGGAGGAGGAGGAGACGTACGAGCCGCCGCTTTCAGACGGTGCAAACTCAGAGCACGGCGGATCAACTAACGGCAGCGGCAGTCTCCTCGAGCGTGGCGAAAGTGCTCTACGAAACGTTGACCGCGTTCGTGCGATCGAGGGTGTCATGGCGTACAACCACCTCAAGGAGCAGCTGAAGCCATTCTTCCAGCAATTTGCGGAAAGTGGCCAAGCCATTGGCGCAGAGGACATCAAGTCTTACTTTGCCAAGCTCAGAGGCGACGAGCAGGCCATCAAGGATGCTGGAGAAGCAGCCAATGGCTCCAAGGACGAGGAGGGGGATGATCAGCGTAGGGAACAGAGTGGATATTGAGGCTTCCCGAATCTTGTTTCCCTAGAAACGAAGGCATTCTCTGTCGATCTAGGTCTGCACTTGTACAATATTATGACTATTGGGTTGGTGAGCAGGGGCGGGGTTTGATATCAACTGGGTAAAAGACCTGCCGAAAAGGCTTGGTCCATGAGGTTTTTGGGATTGCAAGCCTTCGATCAGGCTTGCTGGTGTGGCGAGTCCCTCTGGCTCTAGAAATTGACATTTGTTCTTCTGTTACCTTGACGTTCGCTCCGATGCCGAGTTCCTCACTCGGAATCAACTCGGCTTTGTGTACCACCTGGCACATGCAGCACTTCGGGAGGCGAGAGCGGGCAGTTCTACGGAACACCGAAGCATCCACAGCTGCGCCAGCCACAGCTAGACATCATGGTTCTAGTCATGCCGCAACCTTAATACAATTAAGCCATCCAGTTGCCTTGGAAGTATCACCAAACAGGTGCCAACCCCATGGTTGAAGAGGAGATAACCCTGTTGAAAGAGTTGCTTCGAGGTCATAGGGATCAGTCCGCACCAATGAAATTCAATGCGCAGCAACCTTGATGTCGGGACTCTGGTCTGAATTTGGCACTTTGGATACACTTCGTTGACGTGATGGCAGGTCCGAATGGCCTCACTGGAATACCTCGCAAGGGCATTGAAACGCGAATACAAATACACTGTAACACGGAGCCGTTGTTCAGATTTACTATTGAACGTGACTCTGCGTTGTTGTGAAGACGCGGATTTCGAAATCCCTCTGGAAAGTCGGGTGCGTACCTGTTGCTGCTTTCAAAGGACAGCGTCTCGAGCACTGTTCTTTTGCTCTCATCATCAGGTGAGGCCCTCGCTTACCTTTACCTTGCCCGGCATGTGCGAAATAATATCCGTAGCTAGACTGGCTCGGGGACCTGGAAGTTCAGCTACGCTCCGAAATCATCACGGTGGAATGCGGGCAGTAAAATCAAGAAAGGGAAATTGGGTAGAGAAGTGTCACCAAATCCTGACTGCGTTTACCAATGAATTTTCTCGCATCTGCCTTTCTTTCTCCTTTAGTTGTCTGGGAAAGCACTGCTCTCCCTCTGCTTTCCTCTTTTGTCCTTTTCTCTGCAATACAACGTTGACCATAATTGGAGGAAACGAGGAGCAAACAGAATAAGGATGTTCTGAAGTGGGAAGAGACGAGCCTATCGTTGCCACCGTCATATCGTGGCGGCGATAGCCAGGACACACGTCTAGAACCTTATGTCCTCGGAAACGCCTCCAACCTGGTGACGAGGCAATCCAGCCCCGCGCCCCCTATCGTGAATGATTCGAGCACAGCCAAAAATGGCCGTACCGTGGGTGGTGTGGCTCTCGTTACGCCTCCTCGACATCGACATCTCCCCATATCTACCTTAGAGCCGTCTTGCCCCCGCTCCAAAGCCACTTTATGCATTTCTCTCCATATACATAAGCTAGTTCTTCATTCACAGTATCATCAATTGCCATCTTCAGCCCGTCCGTCTCCCCCCGTCGGTCTTTCCTTTTTTTTTAACTTCCCTTGTCCATTGCCCTACTCTGGCCCCATACATATCTCTCTTCGTCCTGCCAGTATGTCGTTCTCGCAAGCCGACGATGACAAGTCTGGAAAGGTAACGACAACGATGGTCGAAGCCAAGGCCGTGGGTTCGAGAACGCCCAGCGGGGCTGGCAGTGTTGAAATAGTCCCAACCACCGAGGGCGACAAGCTGAAGCGAAATATCAGCATTCGACACATGGTTTTCATGGCACTAGGGGGCTCCATAGGCGCTGGTCTATTCGTTGGATCCGGTGCCGCTCTAAGTTCCGGCGGACCGTTGTCGCTGGTTACCAACTTTGCAGTCGTCGGTCTTGGTGTGACTTGCACGATGGGTTGTCTGGGAGAGCTAGCAGGTAAACCATCTTCCCGCTCTGCTAGTATTTACCGCCTGGCGTTTCCCACGGATATCCACACATATTCTCGCAGGCTTAAAGTAATGGACACCAATGGCCAGTGGCATCGCTAACGGTGTAGACATAGCCGCATTTCCCGTCGCTGGCGCCTTTTACGAGTATTCCAGACGCATGATATCCGAGCCCTGGGGCTTCGCCATGGGCTGGAACTTTGTCTTCAACTGGCTCATCGTCTTCCCCTTCGAGCTCACCGTCATCGCTGCGCAGATGAAGTATTGGGTCCCGGACCTGCAGCCGGCCTACATCATCACGCCCATCCTCGTCACTCTGACGGCCACTTCCTTCCTTGGCTCCAGGTGGTTCGGGGAGATCGAGCACGCCTTTGGCGTCGGCAAGGCCGTCGCCATCACCGTCTTCATTTTCGTGGCCATCTTCATCATCACTGGTGCCGTGCCATCAGATCCTCGGTACACCTCCAAGTTTTCCCCTCCATATCCGTCGGCCAAGAATAGCTAACTCGTTGCAGGCACGGAACGGGCGCCAAGTTCTGGCACGACCCCGGCGCCGTGAAGAACGGCCTTTCAGGCTTCCTCGTGGTCTTCCGTGTCGCGGGGATGTCGTACGGGGGCACGGAGCTCCTCGGGATGACGGCAGCCGAGTGCAAGAATCCGCAAAAGGCCCTCCCCCTCGCGACAAAGATCGTCTTCGCCCGTATCTTCTTCTTCTACATCGTCTCGCTCCTTCTTCTTGGCTTCGTCGTACCCTCGGACGACCCGGGCCTGGCCTCGACCGGCCACGGCACAAAGTACAGCCCCTTCACGCTGGCCGCCCAGCTCGCCAACATCCAGCACCTGCCAAGCTTGTTCAACGCCCTGATCGTCCTCGCCATCGTCTCGATGGCCAACACCAGCATCTTCGCCGCTAGCCGTGCGTTCCAAGCTCTATGTGAGAAGGGCATGGGTCCCCGCTGGGGCGCTACGGTCAAGTGGGGTGTGCCGGTGTACGCCTTCATGGTCACCTTCGTTTTTGGTCTGGTTGCTTTTGTCAACCTGGCGCCCGGTGGCGGTGCAATTTTTGACTGGTTGTTGAGCCTCTCGGGAGCGAGCAACTACTACACCTGGGCCTCCATCTGCGTGAGCCACATTCGCTTCCGCAAGGCGTGGGCTACACAGGGACATGACCTCCAAACGCTTCTCTGGAACAGCCCCTTTGGTGTTTGGGGTGCCTGGGTCGGTGTCGTGATTTGCGTCGTAGGACTGTCCGCCAATATTCTGACGGCGATCTGGCCCGTCAGCGACCATGATGCTCAGGCCGTCATTCGCGACAACATTGGCACCATGATTCCATTTGTCCTGTACTTTGGCTACCGGTTCTGGCAATCCATGTTCAAAAAGCTAAAGCAACCTGTCCTGATTCCTCTGGACCAGGTTGACGTGCGGACGGGCATCCATACGTACAGCTCCAGCTTGGACATGGGAATACCTACTCTTGTTACCGTCAATAAGAAGTGATTCTCCCTGTCACTGTTGTACTTGTACACGCAGGGAAGGGTGGAGAAGGGCAACGAAGGACAAGGCTAGAGGTTATGCCGGGTCACACGAGGCGTTCCGGTCAGAAAAGAGCAGTATATACCAATGTGCCCGCGGTGCGGTGACCGCAGTATATTTTTGAGGCAGGATCATTAAAGTCGTCCATTCCAAAAAACCATTAGGGTATTCGTGACAATGCTGGCCAGAGGCAAGCTGCTTGGCAAGTGTAACATGAGGTATAATGCGATCGCTCGTCTTCAAGCGTTCCTCCCATCCCAGACCCGATACCCAACGCCGAATAGTTCTTTTACCCGAGATGTCCCTTGCGCCCATGATGCCCGATAGCATGCTTCAGAAAATTCCAAACGCTGTGTTCGATCATTGGCCAGAAGAGCCGGTGCTGGACGTCGCGCTCGAGGGCCGTGGCGGAGGTACAGGCATGCCCATGGGAATACCCAGATCTCGCTGCATGGGGACGCCGCCCATCATGCTAGATTCCGGTGACTGTGGACGCGAGTACTCGTCACCCATCTGCTGGCTCCCGGCAAGTTGTTCCTGGGCGGCCCTCTTCTCCAGCTCCCTTAGCCGCTCTTTCTCCGCAGGGTCGATGAGGTCGTCGTCGTCGCTCCAGCAGGGATCCTCGTCGCTGACTTCAGGCATGGCCATCCGCTTCCAGAAACGCAGCTCCTGGCGTGCGGCAACCTCCTCAACGCGCCGGTCCCACCTCGTCTCGTTCTCGTCGTACTTTCGGCGGAAATTGCGCAGCGCCTCATTGGCCTTTCCGGCGCGCTCCTGCATCTCCCATATCTGTTCTCGGAGTCTGCTATTCTCGGCGCGTGCTTCGGCGAGCTGAGAGCGGTAGGAGCGGTGCCATGCAGCGACATCCGTGACGTGTTTTGCTTTGTACTCGTGGAATTGCTTCAGCATGGCCGCGAGGACTGTCGCGTATTGGGTCAGAAGGGTTGCGTTAGCATCGCGGCTGTACTTCGCCTTCTCAAGGGATTCGGAGAGGATGGAGATGAGGGTGTCGAGGTTCTGTTCTTGTGCTATGACCAGGTTAGCATATTGATGCGAAGGAATTGGATTGGATGTCACTGCGTACCATGAATGTCATCGGCAGCGTTGTGTATGAGGTCCTCATTGCTCATCCCCTGCGTCCTCGCACGACTGCGCACTCTTCCAAGGCCAGACACAATGTCCTCGGTGACTCGACGATTCTCCGCAAGCTGTCGACTGAGCTCCTCGACCATGCCATAGATGTAGTTGAGCTCGGCCTGCTGGCCGGCCGGAGTGGGCACGCCGCCCATGCCGTTAGGCACATTGCCGCCGTTCATTCCGTTCATGAGGATGAATTGTTGATACTGCGCGTGTGCAAGGGCTTGCTGGGTAGCGGAGAGGGATTGCGCGGTGGCAGATGACGCGGGTGGAGGAGACGGCGGCGGCGGCAGCAGCTGTTGTTGATGGAGCTGTTGTTGTTGCTGCAGCTGCAACTGGCGGGCGGAGAAATGAACCTGCGGCTGGGGGTAGTGGTTTTGCTGCTGTTGGTACTGCTGCTGCAACTGGGCGTTGGAGCTGGCGTTGAGGTTAAAGGTGAAGTCGTTGGAGGATGAAGTGGGAAAGTTCATGGCCCTTGGTGTTCTACCCGCTCTTGGGTGGGCCGGCTTGTAACAACTGGCAGGCAGCTGTGAGATGGATGGACCTTTTCCCCGAAGGTGAACCGGGGACAGGACAATTTGGCGCCGCCGGAAAAGAGAGGCGATTGAGTGACTGGCGACTGGCGACTGGCACTTGGGTGTGGAGCTTATCTGGGTGCGCGAAAGGCCTCGTCGAAGGTACCTCAATTACTCTGGCCGTACCGTTTCGGGTTTGGAGTGGTGGAGGAGGGTGGAAGGGGCAGAAGGGGGTGTGATTGCTGCAAGACACACTTTGTGGATGTGATATTACTGTATCCGGCGTAATCGTCAGGCGCTAGCGAGTGTTAGCAATATCCAGTTTTGCAGCATATGCACAAACTGCCTACAAAGGAAGCGACAACCAACCACCCTTGATCCAACCCCCAACTCACCCCAGTGACATCTAGAGCATTGTTAGCGTTGGTTGTTTTGATTTTGGTCTTATCGACTTGGACTATTATGTCCTGAAATCAAGATTCGCGGCTCTGCAGTAACGTGGACGTCAATAGAGGCCACAGGAGACGAACAAACCAACACGGGACATTAGGAGTACCGAAATGATGACAATACTAGACAGAGGCACTAAGATAAAGAGCACTGAGAAAACCACCTCAGAAACGGCAAAGAGAGAGAATTGATAGAGGCCCTGTACAAAGAGCATGATTCTAGTCTTGGCCAAGTGGCCGCTTACTCCTCGTCGACATCCATACGGCGATTGAGAACCGACGCCTTGGGCGTATCCTCGTCGTCCTCGTCCTCCACTTCGCCTTCCTCTTTCTCGTCTTCCTCGTACTCCTCGTCCTTGGCGGCAGCGGCGAAGCGAGCCAGAATCTCGCGCTCGCGCGCGACGTCTCTGCCCGAGAGGGTGATTGTCTTTTCAAACTCACCCCGACCTCTCTTGCCCATTGTTGGCGTACGCGGAACCGGGAAGCCGAAGAAATATGGGCGAGGGCCCTGGGGGCGGCCGGTAGGACGGCTGAAGGAGCCGGAACTGGCAGTCGGGCACGAGTTCAAGGCGCCAGCCGAGGTGACACGGAGACGCTCCATCTGGCGGCGGAGGGAAGGCGACTCGTCCGCCTCCATGTCATCGCAGACGGACATTACGCCCGGGGCCGTCTTGGCGGTGCGAGGGCGTTCAGGGGTGGCGACATACGGACTGTCTACCCATTTGAAGCCAGGAGGGTGATGGGGCGGTGTGGAGGGGGCAGGCTTAGCCTCGTTCTTCTCGATGTCCATGGCTGAGTCGATCTGGGCGCTGTCAATGGCCTTGCCCTTCGTTTCAAGAGCCACGAAGTCCTTTCGGTTCGGGTCGAAGATGGCATGGTCGATGTCCATGCCGGTGTTCTCCCTCTTTTCGAGACGGACAACCTTGTTAGACCTGGGGGCTTCATCAACAGACAAGGAGCGTAGGTGAATAGGGGTCAACGGAGCACGGGTGCTGCCGGGAGTTGCGGGGCCATCATCGACGCCAGGTGAGTTATTGCGAAAGCGACTGAGCGATTGTATATCGTTCGACGAGCCGTCAACAATGAGAGCGTTGGCGCCACGAAAGTTTGTGCGACCCAAGCGGGGGACGGGCACGAGAATGGGTCGGCCAATGTTGACATATGGGCCCTCGTAGAGATCAGCGAGAAAAGCTTCTCGGCGCTCCTCATCAGTAAGGCTCGAGCCGGTTGAGTCCTCGTTCGGAAAACCACCGGCAGGCTTCATCTCTCTGATGGTCTTCTCGATGCTAGTTGAGAAGGCATCATGGCGCTCGTCTTCAACAGGGGACGAAGCGTTGGTCTGCTGCTGCTGGATGTCATCGGCGAGCTTCTTCTGCTGGCTTTCCATCTCGCTAGTTTTCATCATGGGATGGGCTGCTGGCCAAAGGTTGCGTCGGACACTCTTAAAGTCCTTGTTCTTGTTGCTGTCCTCAGAGGCCATCTTGATTGTTTCCTTCGCGAAGTTGGCGGAAAGGGGCTATGATTGGTCTCTGCGTCTGCCTGGGCAAAGGGTCAGCGAGGGCAAAGGAGTCTAGCAGAGCAAATCCCACCTCTTTGAAGATGTCTTTTGCCTAATGTGAGAAAGGTAAAAAAAAGGTTGGTCGGAAAGGAAAGGCTCAAAAAGGACCAAGTGGCTGCCTTCAGGAGCAGAAGCCTGGTGTGATAGAGTGGTGATCCGCTAGCAAAGGTCAACGAGGACCGAAATCTGGCAAACAAAAACCCGAAATGAGAGGTATTCGCTTCTTCCAAGTCGAGAAGAGCAGGAAATAAGACCGTCAATGGATAGGAACCCTTGAGAAAAGGGGGCGTATTCCATTAGTTGAAAGCGACGTTTGTGGGATTTCGAGTTTTGCCAGTGTTGAACTCCTTGAGGTGAGATGAGGAAGAAGAGGAAAGAATGGACCAAGGCAAGACACGAAGAGGCTTGTTTCTTCTCGTCTTGACGTGAAGCAGCTGCCTTCATCGCGGTGCCAAAAGATTATGGATATCGGGCGCTCGACGGTCCAAGCTCATCGTGCGTTGACGGATGCATGTCAGTGAAATTCTGGGTTTACTTCGCTGCCTAGGATTCAATAGTTTAGGTCCAGGAAGTGAGTGATTTAAGTAATGAAAGCTATCTTACGAGGTGTATTCTCAGTGAGGTGATGGTTTTACATATCTCCTGCACAGCAAGACCTTCAGATAGGAAGATGATATTGATGAGTTACTCAAATGAGCCATGGTTACAGCCTAGAGTTACCAAATTAGTAGATACTGCCATAGTCAAAGGAGCTTTCAAACAGTTGCAACGTGCGAGGACTATCAACCTAGCGATTCTGCAGGATATGTTCAGGAGGACATTATCTTCCCGTCCATCTCATGGCCTCATAGTTGCACTTACATCCAGTCTGCCCAGACTTGGATAACATTCCGAAAGATTTCCAGGGGAAGGAGATTTGTTGGAGCACAGAAACACACCCCATGGTTCTGCTCAATTGAACCCCTCCCATGCTTCAACTCTACGACGTCTAGGTCTAGAACCTCTTTTTACTTCACAGTCTCACAAAACAGAGCGCAATCCTGAATAAAGCCAAGGGAGAGACTCCCAGAAACAAAGCATTCCGAGACACTGGAACCAAATAACTATTGGATGGTATCGATGCCTTGTGGCCAAGCCAGCCGAATGTCTCGGGAACTTAGCGGCATGCTTTCACAAGGTGGCCGTGAATGACCAGCTAAGGTGACGTAAAAGAAGGAGGCAATCGTGGCCCCATGCTATGGCCTTGAACAACCACGGTCCCCCAAACCGTCACGGGATGTTTGGATGGAGTGATGATTGGCAGGCGATTCAATTAGTACCTTGCCTTTCGTCTTGCCTTTCTACCCTAACCCTTCCGAGAAAACATGCCCGTTGGATGCAGGAGATCCTTCCGACGGTTTGGCCGAGGCCATGCATGCCTCGGCCATTACAGCATCGGGGGTTGTCTGCTCCGAGCCCCAAGCTCCCCCGGATCGACTGGGGTGCAGGCTAAGCGTGCTACGCGATGGGGTAACACAAAAGCAGTGGGAAGCATTCGAAGCGGCGACAACAAGAGGGATGACAAGATGGCAGGGAATAAGCTTGCGGAGACTCCGCCGTCGGGTCAGTTTTACCGAGGGGCTTACAGGGCACACCGGGTGTTTAGCGGGTGCGGGGTGATTGGGGCATGCGGGGCTGGCAAGGAGGTCTTAGGGGTGATGTACCGCTTTGAGAAGCTTCCCCCGCCATCCGGTCAAGCCACCAGTCGGGCCGTTGGCGACACCCGAGCCAGCCCCTGTCCTTTATCCATCCCAACCGCAGAGGATGGAGAGGCTAGAACCAAACATGAAAAAACAACATTGGACGTCTTCGGGTGCTCCCATGTTTTTTCCCCCCTCCTTGACGTTGCCTTTGCCAATGATGGCTCACTTATGACACAGCTACCCTTAGCTGCGCCTGAGCATCATGCGGACTTTTCTCCATTTCGGCCTTTTTCCCAGCTCCAATTGTACAGCTGCACATCATCATCGTCATCACGCTACTGAAGTTCCCTTAGCCTCGAAAGCGAGGGTGCGGGGAAGCAAAAGGGGAAAGAAACATGCTTGCCGCTCTCTAATAGGTCGAGGCATTGTTTCCATAATCACGTAAACTACTGGCGGCCTTGTTTCGCTGCATTGCTCGCTCGAGCCACTCAATCAAATAGACTTCTACAGTAAAATGACCAGTGCTAAGCTCTGGGCTCTTGGCAAGTTAGGCGCCAGGGGAATACGACGGGCACCATCCACAGCACACCACGAAGCCGCCTGGGAGACCCGGACCCGCGCAGATGAAAGACCGGATGACGTTCGCGCCGTGGCCCTGCTACCCAATCGACCATTAGCTCATTCGCTACCGTTGTCTACTGCACAACAAGCGCCAGTCATACGAGAAGCAAAATTCACCACATGCATAATGATGTCCTGGCTCTTGGGATAAACGATTGGAGGGCGATCGCTGCCAACTCCTTCCCCTTCCCTCTCAATCCCGGCGGGGTTCCAATTGACATGGGTACTTTTTTGCAGATCCAAAGATCGCACAGTCACACTACCGAGTATAAAGCTCGCCACGGAGCCATGCTCTGATCCTGTCGTGGAACCTTTGTCGTCTCTCACCAATTCGAGTACCCTTGCCAACACTGGTCAGAAACGAAAGCCTTGCCATCAACTATGGCGAGAACCCTTTCTGTCCTCGGGCTGCTCACAGCGGTGGCTTCGGCTGCAGTTATCCGCAGAGACTACCTCAGTGAAGACGCCCTCTCAACATGCCCGGGCTACCGAGCTTCCAACGTCCAGACCTCCTCTACCGGCCTGACCGCAGAACTTTCCCTAGCCGGCGAAGCCTGTAACGCTTACGGCACTGATTTGACCGACCTGACTCTGACTGTCGAGTATCAGACTGGTGAGCATCCTAACACCTCTGCTTCATCATTGGAAGCTCCTACGTGAACCAATGCTGAGACGCCTGGTAGACACTCGCCTCCACGTCAAGATCCAGGATGCCGGAAACCAGGTCTACCAGATCCCCGAGTCCGTATTCCCCCGCCCCGATGCCGGCGGCGTGAGCACGGAGGGATCCAAGCTTCGCTTCAACTACACCGAGAGCCCCTTTGCCTTCACCGTGAGCCGGTCCGATACGGGCGAGGTCCTCTTCGACACCTCGGGCACCAACATTGTCTTTGAGAGTCAGTACCTGCGCCTCCGCACCAAGCTGCCGGAAAACCCCAATCTCTATGGCCTGGGCGAGCATTCCGACCCCTTCCGTCTCAACACCACTGATTACGTCCGCACGCTGTGGTCCCAGGACTCATACGGCATTCCCGCCGGGGCCAATCTGTACGGAAACCATCCTGTCTACTACGAGCACCGCAAGAACAGCACCCATGGAGTCTTCTTCCTCAACTCCAACGGTATGGATGTCTTCATCAATAAGACGGGTGAGTCTGGCCAGTACCTTGAGTACAACACGCTTGGCGGGGTTCTGGACTTTTACTTTGTGGCCGGACCCTCTCCCATCGAGGTGACCCAGCAGTATGCTCAGATCACCGGATTGCCCGCCATGATGCCATACTGGGGCCTGGGCTTCCACCAGTGCCGCTATGGATACCGTGACGTCTTCAACGTTGCTGAAGTTGTCTACAACTACAGCATCGCCGAGATTCCCCTCGAGACCATGTGGACAGACATTGACTACATGGACAGGAGAAGGTACGCCTCGTTCACCCCAAGTCTCATCCCCGCGGATATACGCTAATGCCATACAGAGTCTTTTCCCTCGACCCGGAGCGCTACCCTCTCGCAAAAGTGCGCCAGCTCGTCGACAAGCTTCACGAGAACGATCAGCACTACATTGTTATGGTAGACCCTGCAGTGGCCTACGTCGAATCCCCCACCTTGCAACGCGGTATCGAAGACAACATCTGGCTTCTCCGCAGCAACGGCTCCGTCTGGGTCGGCGTGGTCTGGCCCGGTGTGACTGTCTTCCCCGACTGGTTCGCCGAGAACATTACAACGTACTGGAACAACGAGTTCGCCGACTTCTTCTCGGCCGACGACGGTGTCGACATTGACGCCTTGTGGATTGACATGAACGAGCCCTCCAACTTCCCCTGCTACTTTCCCTGCGACGACCCCTACGCCTCCGCTGTCGGCTACCCCCCTGAGCCGCCACCGGTCCGCGAAAATCCCCGCCCCCTTCCCGGCTGGCCTTGCGACTTTCAACCTCCTGGGACTGACTGCGGCAACAACCAAACCAAGCGATCTGATGTCTTTGCTCGCAAGGACGTCTCTCCTAGGACGCTCCCTTTCAACCAGAACTTTGACAATCTGATTATTGCCGAGAGACAGGCATCCGGCGACCAAAAGGGCCTTCCGGACCGCGACCTCCTCTTCCCCAAGTACGCCATCCATAACAAGGCAGCATGGGACACGGCCTCGAACGCGGCCCGCGGCGGCATCTCCAACAAGACGGTCAACACGGACGTCATCCACCAGAACGGCCTCGCCATGTACGACACTCACAACCTCTACGGGTCCATGATGTCGGTAGCCTCCAGGACCGCAATGGAGGCCCGCCGCCCTGGTCTTCGGCCTCTCATCATCACACGCTCGACCTTCGCCGGCGCCGGAGCAGCCGTCGGTCACTGGCTCGGTGACAACCTTTCCAACTGGCAGCTGTACCGCATCTCCATCTCCCAGCTGCTTCAGTTTGCCTCCGTCTACCAGGTTCCCATGGTCGGCTCCGACGCCTGTGGCTTCGGCGACAACACCACCGAGCAGCTGTGCGCACGCTGGGCCGCTCTCGCCGCCTTTTCGTCCTTCTTCCGCAACCACAACTCCATCGATAGCATCTCGCAGGAGTTCTATCTCTGGGACACCGTGGCGGACAGCGCCCGCAAGGCAATCACTATCCGCTACCGCCTTCTCGACTACATTTACACGGCGCTGCACCAGCAGACGGTCGACGGCACCCCGCTCATCAACCCGCTCTTTTACCTGTACCCGGGAGACGAGAAGACCTTCGGCCTCGACCTGCAGTACTTCTACGGCGACGCCGTTCTCGTCGCGCCCGTCACCGAGGAAAACTCGACCTCTGTCGATGTCTACCTGCCCGACGACGTCTTTTACGACTGGTACACCCACGAGACGATCCAGGGCGCCGGCGCGACGGTTACCCTGAAGGACCAGGACTACACCACGATCCCCCTCTTCATCCGCGGCGGTTCCGTGCTGCCCCTGCGCGCCAACAGCGCCATGACAACCACCAAGCTCCGCGAGGAGAACTTTGAGCTGCTGATTGCCGTGGGACGGGACGGCACTGCCAAGGGTAAGCTGTACCTCGACGACGGCGTCAGCCTGGAGCAGGCGGGCGTCACGCTCGTCACCTTTGACTACAAGGACGGAAAGGTTTCCGTGGATGGCGAGTTTGGCTACAAGACGCCGCTCAAGGTCTCCAAGGTCACGCTTCTCAGCGGAGGACAGACCGGAAAGAGGCAGGAGGCTGTCAAGACGCTTGAGGTTGACAAGCCCCTGACGGGGCCTTTCGTGATCGATATCAACTAGTGCAACACGCCTCGCCAAGGCTTTTCGTCATCTTTTGATGTCTTGACTCACAAATAATGAATAAATTTTTAAAAAAGCATCATTATTGTATTCACTTCATCGTGTTCCACTGACTGTACGATCGGAACTCCGCTCGCCTCCTAATTGGCAGGGACAAAAATCCTGTCAATATCAGCAACCCACGATGAATCCGCGCTCGCAAACGAAATGGTGTTCCCGGACCCGGCATTCAGGTTACAAAACACCGAGCTGCTCCCCGGCGTGTTTCCGTCCGCGGTGGGCAGAAACCCGACCGTCTGCGAGACTCCGTTGCACGTCACCGTCCCCCACCGCTGGCTCTGGTCGCCGTTCAAATGCTTCACCCTCACCGTCGTCCTGCCGGAAGCCTGCACGCTCACGTTGGAGAACTGGACCCGGCCACCCGCGGAGCCGCCGACGTACCCGGCCGCCGAGGTCCCGCTGCAGCCCGTGCACGCCACCGCCCTCGCGCCGCCCGAGAGCGCGGCCGCTTCGCCCTCGTACGACGTCTCCGTCGGGCCCGCGGCCCAGGTGCCCGCGCCGACGTTGGGGACCCAGTTCACGCGGTCCGTGAGGGTGATGGTTGTGCCGGAGATTGTGAGGGGCAGCCAGACGTAGGTGCTTCGCATGAGGTTCGTGCTGACCCAGCGGTCGCCCATGTAGATTGCCGTGTCGCCGAGAGGAAGGATGTAGGATGTCTGGGAGGTGAAGGTCTTGGAGCCGACGGGCGCGAAGGTTTTCCAGGCGGACCAGGGGCCGGAGAGGGAGGTTGCGTAAGAGTAGACCTGACGAGTGTCAGAAGATGGCCAAGCATGAGGGGGTTGGAGAGACGTACATTGTCGTTCGGGTCCCAGCCGGTGAGCCTGCTTCCAAACATGAAGTAGTACCCGTTCTTCTTCAGGATGGCGGGCGACTCGATGCTCTCGCCCCAAAGGTAGACGTTCCGTGTGACGTTGAGGTAATCCGACGTCAGGGCATCGATGCGCAGGCCATTGGGCCGCTGTTATCAAGTCCGTCAGCAACGCATTTCCATGTTGCAGGCAACGACAGCACAAAAACAAAACCAAAAGAAAGACTCACGTCCTCGGTAAGAAGATAGGCAGTCCCATCGTCGTCCTGAAACAGCCCGATATCCCGGCTCTCGAACCCCAACGGCCTCCAACTGCCCAGATACGTGTACTTGCCACACACACTATCGGACGTCGCCACGCCGATCTTGGCCTCGCCGTAGTTGCTGCTGTCAATGTGCAGATACATGACATATTTCCTGGTGCTGCTGTTGTAAATGACTTTGGGCCGCTCGACAACCCTGCTCGGCCCCAGATCGCCCGCCTCCGACGTCCGCGAGAGCAGGGCGCCGACGTAACTCCATTCGACCAGGTTGGTCGAAGCGTAGCAGTTGACGTTCTGGAAGGCGGAGCCCTCGGTCTTGTCCTCGCCGATGAGGTAGTACGTCGAACCGACTTTTGTGATGCCGGCGCCGTGGGCTTGGACGTGGCGGCCTGTGTTTGTCTGGTACTTTTGTCAGATTTATTGGTTCACGGAGTGTGTATCCAGTCGCGAGGTAATGATAAGAGCACAGAAAGGAAAGGCACGAGAGAAGAAGAGTTGCCTACTGCCGTCCATGTCCCTCCAGGGATGATTTGAAGCGTGGCCTGCGCAAGGCCTGCTCCCGCCAGGAGGGAAGCGATGCCGTTGAATAGGCGCATGTTGGTGGGCGAGTAGTCGCGTGACGTCTATGTCGTATTACAGCTCCGAGGGAGACGAAAACATTCACACAAAGGTAGCAGATGAAGCACACCTTACCCGGCCAGTCATTCTCCATATTCAACATCGCGAAGACATGGGCCATTAAATACCGCCCAGAAAGCTCGGTTTATCGGGTCAAACCAAACGCCAACATCTTCATCCCATCACCAATTATCCATATTGCAAACCCCTCCCGGCTCCGGGATCCCCATGTCTGTCTTCCTGTCAAGCTCATCTCGTGAACCACACGTTGAGCTATCCTCCAGCCTACTTCGGCTTAGTGCACAGCGAGCGACCGGCTCAATCGGCCGGGGGGTGAATAGTTCCTTCAATCGACTGCCAGCGGCTCGTCAACTAAACCAGAGCGGAGGTTGGATGCTGCGTGGATGTGCCCGTGTCATGTGCCCACGTGCCCAGCCATCAGCAACCCTTTTCGGCCTCAGGGACAGACAGGCCCAAAGCTCCGTTTCCAGGGTTGCAGCCGATCACGACCACCGCGAAGCCATGGTATAACGAAGCTTGATACAGGTGCTTTGGCCGCGATTTGAGGAGTGATGACAGGCACCAACAACCACCTTCCCCGCAATCTACTGCAACGTCGAAAGGGCGTCGGTGCCAAGTCAAGACCCTCGAATGACTCTCCGGGGCGCACCGGGCATCGGAGGATCTGCCGGGGCGGCAACCAATTGGAATCACCAGGGAGTTAACTGCCGAAGCTGCTCCGGCATTATAAAAGCTTGGTCTACGACTACGGTAGGCAGAGTCTGTTTCTTGCAAGGACTTCAAGGTGATTTCTGATTTTGTCTTGACTACTGTTTGCTTTTTGTGGTTTCCAGTGCGTTCCCCATCCCCAGCGTTGAATCTGCGCTTCGCGGCTAAATCACACTGGCTGACCAGGTTTTCTGAGCTAGCCAGCAAGCGAACTTTGTCGAAAAGAGTGAAAGTCGTTCATGTATCTCATGTCAATCGTACCCAATAACTCCTTCCGATCAATGGTGACGCCGTAGTATATAGATTGACAGAAAATCCGCAGCGCTTCGCCAACTTCCGCTAAGAGTTCAGTCCTCCTACCCCTCGCTCTTGTCTTCCCCTCTACCCCGACCTCTCGCCTTTGCCCTTGTCTCGCCTTCGTCTTCGGCCTTCATCGTTCTCTCGGTAACGAAGGGTGATGGAGAGGGCGCCAATGGGTTAACTGTCCACTTCCATTTTGTCCTCGGTGTTGTCTGCCTCGACTTCGGCTTCGACTTCCTGTTTTGACTCGGGGTACACCACCGATATTGAATCTTTTCCATCTCCGCCGACTGAAACGCCGCCGCCGCCGCCGCCGCCGCCGCCAGGGCCAGGCCCAGGGCCGTTGCCAGCGCAGAGTCGATATTCACCATCTTCCTTTCGTTCGATGATACCTTCGTCAAGGGCCCATTTCGCCAGCAGTCGATCAACCCCGAGTCGCTGACCCTCACCTTTCTCCATGTGTCTACCAACATGCTCTGTCCACTCGTCCCAAGAGCCAGGACCCTCGAATACGCTTTGGCAATCGGGTTTTGGGCAAGCTGATTTTTGAGGCGGTGACCTACGCGTGACCAGGCATGTCGTTTGCATCTCCTTGACATGGCCCTCCCACTCCACTTGCAACTTGCTGTCCCCCTTGGCAATGGCCTTCTTGATGGCGAATGGTGCATGCATGCGCCGCAGGTGCTGAGTGAAGAGATCTTTCCGGTTGAACTCGTTCCCCTTGCCTTCCACAGTGCTTTGTGGGCAAGACGAGCAACGGTAATACTGTAGGCAGAGATGTTGAGAAGCGATATGCCGCTTCCACTCGTTCTTCGACCCAAATGTGCTGGTGCATCCCGCGAACGAAAAGGCGCAAGGGAATGGCCTGGTGTGTGCAGCCGCGATGTGCTTGCGCAACGACGACGAGTCCTTGAAAGGAGCATGGCTACATAACGTACATCTCGTCTCTTGCTTAGGAGTCGCTTTTTGTAGGGATCGCCGCTGTTTGGTTCTTGCGTTGGGTGTGCTCATGTCGATGGAATGCATCGTGTCGTCTGCACCTGATTCATTCGCATCATGGCTTGAACCTGTGTCCTCGTGGTTGGCGGGTATCGCACCATCAGGAAGGGTTGTACGCTGTCGTTCTACGGCGGGCGGGGCTTCGTCGCTCAGATGGCGCACATGGCTTAGTGCCTTTAGCTGTTCCGCGGCTTCCTGCATCTCGGCTGAATCCTCGACATCATCCTTGCCATCCACCGCTGCAGCGGCGGCAGCGGCAGCGGCAAACGACACACCGGCAGCGGTTGTATCTACGCGACTGGCAGCCTCAAGATATGAAGCGTCTTTGCTGTCTAATGACCGTCGATGCAAAGCTGGCGTGCTTGCTGCTAGTTCCCGCGCCTCTAACAAAATCCGCCCGTCCTCAACCTCCTTTGCCGTGGCTTTAGGGATGCCCGTGGAGCCCTTCAGCTTCTGATACAGTTGAATCATGTTATGTGATGTGATGTATCCGAGGAAACAGCAGACCTTATCGTGCTGTACGACATTCCAGATCGAATGAGGCATCGAAATCAGAAGCATGGTTGGGGGGCCGAGAAACATTCCCTCGACTTCAATCTTGGCGGCCAGGGGAGGTGTGTTGTGGAGCCAGCTATTAAAGAAGGACATGTCTGGACTGGCATCCCCAACGAAGGTTGTACACACAAGGACTCTTGCCTCATCGAACCGAAGGTCAGTGACAGATTCGGGGTCGATGAGTTGGTCCTCCCGCGATGTCCTCGTTTGGGCGTCCCCGTCGACGCCATTGCGTGGTGACTGCTGAAGCGATCGAGCAGGCAATGGGGCCAAGCTCAAACTTTGTCCCTTACTGGGCGTGAGAGTGAAGCATATGGGGAGCTGGGTCGACGGGGGCGGAGTTTTGCTAGCACCATTTGTGAGTTTGACTGCCTGAGCATTTTCCTGTTGCCTCAGCTGGACGACCTCTTCGTGCAATCGCGGCACACTGAAGGGTCTGCCCGCTGTGCTCAACTTGTGAAGCGCTTCAATCAAGTGATATGTGAAGGATTTGCCTGTAGTTTCTCGGGGGTTCTGCTCAGGACCGCACGCCGCGATGGCTTGCTTGATGCCGTGGCTTCCAGAGACGGGAACGTCTCGAACTGAGCAGGTGTCGAGCAGCAGGAGAATGTCGGATTGGGCATCTTCGAACAAGCAGCGTACGCCGTCCCACTTGAGCTTTGCGGCATCTTCTCGGGCATTGCTATGGAAGAGCGGTCAGAACGGTGCGGGGGTTTGCTCTCGAGGCAGATCCTCAACTCACCAAGCCCAGTAAAGTTGGTTGTCGGATCCAACGTAACCGTAGCCGGCGTAGTAGATGATCAGCAAATGATTGGCTCTGGCCTGCTCGAGGAAGGAAGCCATCTGCACACCAAGCTTGATGCTGGGGTTGGGCACCGTCGGAATGGCCCATCTGTCGGTCCGAAAGTTGTAGGCTGATCGAAGTATGTTTTCCATGGCTGTGAGGTCGGCTTCGACAGACGTGTCCTCTTCCCACCGCAGAAGGAGAACGGACACATTGTCGTACGGCGCGCGCTCCGTCTGGCGTTGTATTAACATGGCGGCATCTTGCAGATGCCTCGCGAAGGACTCGAAGTCATGTCGTTCGGCTGGAGGGGCCTCCTGAGCTGGATGCTGCTGAGGCTAAACATTCACAATGTCAGTCTAGCCACTGCAGCGCTTGGTTTCATTCGGTGTGCTCACCAATTCATGAGGAAATGGGGCCGCCTGTGTGGTGCTGGTAGAGGGTTGGCGCGGGAGAAGCTTTCGCCGTTTCGCTGGTTGAGACTCTTCCATCTGCGGTTTGGATCAATGTGAACACAATTTGTTAGATTGCAGTTCGAGGTAGAGTTGCGTTGCGGTCATGGAAGCGCCAATGGCAAAGGCAACGGGCAATCGTACGAGAATTTCGGGATGACGGCGATGAGGAGATGGAGGATGGTGAGGAAACCGAGGAGCACAGCACGGGAAGAATGGCGGGAGCGCTGTGAGGCTGCGAGGCTGTGGTTGCCCTTTGGGGGATTTGGACTCTTCTCACCTGCATCAAGCTTTGATTGGACAATAGGGCCGCCCGATGATAGTATTTTTGTGGATCCAAGCCTGAGAAATGGGGAAGGCGGGAGGGTCTCGACGTGGGAAAGGGTCCTTGCTTTCTCTCTCTGACTTTTGCATAGTTCTGTGTACCTACGTACGCTCCTTCGCTTCTTCATTGCTCCCTTTGCCGATTTTTCTCTTCGACGCTCTGCCAGGTCAATACCACAATCCCAAAGTTCACTGTCAGTTTTTTGATGCAGTCACTTTCTCACCACTCCTCTTCTCCGCCCATCCTTTGGGCGCCCCTCGCCCTTCTCATGCAGCTCGAGGCCTTGCCCCTCCTCCGCCTTTGCCTCGACCGCCGAGTCCCATACCTTGCCGTCTGGGGCGTCTGGAGCGTCTGGAGCCTGACGGATGGCCGGCCATCATGCAGCCAGCTGCCTTTTTCTCTGCCTCCCACTGGTGCCACATGTACGACCTTTGTCCAGGTCATGCTGCAAGGCAGCTTCTTTTAGCTCCATTGGGCATGCTTCGGAGATCCAAATCCACGCCAGTCTGTTCCATCGGTCCTTCAGTGATACGCCAGGGAATCCGTACTCGCTCTCGATGGCTGAAGTATCGATACGGATAAGCCCTCATAACACCACCGAGCTGACGTATTTCTGGGACTGGCCGACGCCTGCCACCTGTCATCCATCACTCATCAATCTTCGTCCATGCCCATCCAGATGAGTGTCTTTCTTGGCCGTAATGCAGGGTGTAGTGCAGTCCCGACCACACCATCCATCTCAGCCGGGACACACAGGGCGTGCCGGCGCAGTCGCGTAGTGGAAGGTACTCTCAGTCTGATGGCGAACCGTTAACGGCGCTGCGAGGTGAGCGAATTACCTGACTTGTTGACCGAAGGGGAGCATAACAATGGCGCGAGACGACACTCGTCCTGCTTGGCTGACCTGACGGGTTACACTTTCTGCCCACGTCGGCAAGGCATGGTTGCAGATGTGCGGTCCCACACCATCCAGCACCCTCACACTCCAACTTCTGTGTCACTGGCCAATTAAGGCTGCACGATCCGGTCTCAGCAGCTTCCAGTGCGTCCGCCTTCCTGTAGGGGTTTGCTCCGTCGGTCGCAGCCTTTAGAGCGACTCGTTGCGTTGCGCTAGCTGCATTGATGACTACGCCCCCATTTGGCTCTCCCTATGCTGTCGACTGTTGTGTTCTCAGGGCTGGCTTGGTGTGGCATAAGCTACCTAGGTAGTCTGCCGATCAAGTCCAACGAGCCAAACACCCAAGTTACTGAAAGCTTTGGTAAAGTTTGGGGATTGACGCCCTCACGCCTGGACCACTACCCTTGAGAAGCTGGGGTCCTCCCACTCCACGTCTGCTTTGCTTCGATCGCAGGCGCTGATGATTTGGATGAAGGGTCCTCCCGGTAACTTAGAGGAGGACATAGCTTTGGGAGGTTGGGGACGTGCTGGGTCAAGCAGGTGACAAAAAAAGTGATACACAGAACCAGACTCCCCCGCCCATGGCCTTCACAACAGCACCAGCGACGTCTTCAATATTCAGAATTTTTCTGATTGAAGAAGACATTCATACATAATAACACTCAATCTAAGTTTTCCCGAAATTTGGAAAGAAGAAGTCGGGTATCCGTGGAGGTATTCCTAGGTGAATTAGGGGACTAGTAGCAATCGGGGTGTTGTGTGTATCACTTTTTTTGTCACCAGCTTGTGGGTGTTGTGGTGCACACGGCCAAGTCCAGCCATTATGCGTTGTCGGACTCACGATGCCCTATGAGTGCGAGCAAAGTTGGGACCTCTTCCTGTACTGTGGTATCGCTCGTAATAGCTGCGTAGGTGTTTGGTTGTCGAACTTGGGCGAGTTGACGATGATATGATGTGTCCCTCAAAATAAGATAGGCAGCCGATTTATTCGGTAGCTTGATTTGCTCGAGAGTGCAACACCTTGTCTGACGCTCTACTTCACGACGAATCACATCTGTGCCACTTGCAAAGGCAGTTTCTTGGTGGAGCAGTGACGCGCGAACCGACGATCATAGTGCAGTGTAATCCCGGGCTGCAGGTCGCCTCTGCGTCCTCAACCTTACTCTGTGCAAAAATAGATCTAGACCAAGATTTATGGG
This sequence comes from Colletotrichum spaethianum, assembly GCF_022836535.1. NCBI lineage: Eukaryota > Fungi > Ascomycota > Sordariomycetes > Glomerellales > Glomerellaceae > Colletotrichum > Colletotrichum spaethianum. The sequence continues at coordinate 134,651 of NW_026054812.1, read as the reverse complement.
AGCTCCCGGTAGTATTATGCCCCGAGTCGGGAGGGTGGGTCTCCGGGCAGGGAGGCAGCCGGCATCTATCGATCCGTCGCCTCCGGGCTTTTCAACTGTTTCCCAACTCCTGCTGGGTCTTGGTTACCGATCCGGTGGACAATGCGCCGGGTCGCCGAATGCTCGACGCGGTGGATTCCGGAGCGCCACCTGAAGCATACGTTCCGGCAAACGATAGGACGGTGATTCCCAGGTCGCAGGCCTCAATGTGTCAAGTCGTAACCGTTCGTCGGTGTTTTCCAAGCAGCCCTTCTACATCCGCATTTTCCGACGCCAAGTGACTTGTTCGGCCAACTTCTAAACCCCGGGATGCGAGAATCACCTTCTCGAAGTTGCTAGTCGAAGGCAACATTGAACTGCCCAGGATGTTCCATGATGGCGGATACGAGCCGAATGAGTGCCCAGTGGTGTGGCGCGGGGACCCAAAGAAAAATAGTCCGCTTCGCGAAGCCCGGCGTGAGGGGCGTCTTAGCTGGGCTCAACAATTCGTCGGGCACGAACGGAGCCACGGATCCAGTCTTTTGGCCCAGTGATTGAGGGACGTAAACTTTCAGTATTCGAGAGCTGTCAATTTGTCTGGGCTGCATGTCTCTTGCCAAGAAGGACTATGAGACGATGCGAGAAACCGAGGGCAAAGGGAACGTGTGTCTGTCACGCGAACGCTTGTCGGTGGCGACGCTGCCACTGAGAATGGAGCAAACGAGGGTTGGCGAGTACCGGTAAGTGCCACCGAGCCGCCCAAGCCTTGCACAGCCACACGGGACAAGAGGTTTCGAGCCTGCTGGTTCAGCACAAAGAAAGCACCGTAGCCAATCAAGGCCTCGGGTCAACGGCCTTTCTCAACGCTGGAGGTAGGAGCTAGCGTGGCAACGGCACAAGTGAAGCTAAAGGATGAAGGCGCTGCTGACGTGCGGGCACAGTCACCGGAAGGGTCCCCTGGCCCATATCCTACTGGACAGGTGAATGACCAAGGCATTAGGATACTCAGAGCTGATGACAGCCGCTTTGTTGGAGGCCGCAGAAAGTAATCAGCCCAACGGACAATGTACCCGTTACAAAGCTTACTGCATTGGAGGGACACTCTGTGAGATACAGTCTCCATACGCAAGGTGCGGTTCTTCGGACATTCAGACGCCGGAAACACAATGCAGACGCTCTGGCTTTGGGCTGCTGAGGTCAGAAACAGGCCATGTCATTGCGGCGCAAGCTGCCGAGGATCTGGTGGGGTATTCCCGTACCTCTGGACGAAGTAAGAATGGTAGGGATACGGGTGGGTATATTCTCAACTTCGGAGCACGCGAAGTCAAGTATCTTGAATTCGAGCACGCCACAGAAAGTAGGAAGTGGATTCGGACGTGTGCATCAGACGCCAGTGCTTGGTACAATGTAAACTACGAGATCTAGGAGCCGGAGTCGCGAAGAACCGACGGGATGGAAAGAGGGATGGCAAGGGTGGGAACCATCCTGATTGAGAGCGGGGCACCTAGCAGAGGCAGCTTCGGTAGCATTGCTGGGACTGGTAGGTTCGACGGCCTCGATTGGACTCGTCACCCAAACGAGAAGTGCGGTTCTAGTGCAGGTCCCCGGGATCCTCCAGCAAGGAACATGGCCTCAAGGTCGATAGGTAGGCTCGTTGCTCCCCGAACTGCCATTAGCAGAGGGACGGTTACATAAACTACATGGGGCGCGATTGGGCGAAGTCGCGAGGGGTTTGCGTGGAGTAGCCGAGTAGGAAACATTTTGCGTCCCTGCGCACCAGTTTCGGGTAAGTTGCTGCGAGATTGCCGTCTGGTCTTGCAGCTGGATGGCGGCAAGCGGGCACGCTCTCACACACACACACACACTCTCTCTCTCTCTCTCTCTTTCCCGCTCTCTCTGCCTTGCGGCATGCCTCGGGGTATCTCTTGATGCAGTGCTGATTTCCTGTGGACGACAGAAGAGGGCACCTGTGATGTTTCGTCTGCAGAGACCTGGATTCGGATAATCTACCACGTTGTTTATTTGTCGCCCATATCGGAGGCCTGTACTACTGCATGGTGGAAAGAGAGGATGGTGAGTTTTCCCAGAAACATGTAGTCTGGGCAAAGCCGTAAGGTCAGACAGAGCATGTCAGAAGCTGAACTGACCGCGGCATGGTAAGAAATGCAAGCAGGCAAGCTCAGTGGTGTGCGAGGCCTGCGAACAAGGTAGATGCTCAATGGCAATAGAGGATAAGCGTTCCGGCAGGTGCCATGGCAGGGAAGGGACGTGCAAAAGGGTCCGTCACCGTGCCTTGCTCTGGCTAATTCCCATCGACATTTCCTGGTAGGTATCCATCCGTACCTGCCTGACCTACCTACCTACCCTACCGAAGACATGTGGTAAGAAAGTCAGATTGGTCATTCCCTCCTTCCCTAATTACGTACCTAAGGTAGCGGCTAAAGTCAGCCTAGGTAGGTAGACAAACGTCTATCGCTTTCCTGCCCAGCCAGTCAGCCAGTCATCCGTCAAGGTACATTGTCAAGGTATCCAACATCTTCCTCTACCTCCTACAACTACCAGATGCTCCCGATACTCCCGGCTCCTTGTTCAATAACTCCCGCCGGCGCCCTCACAAACAGATCGGCAACCTTTTCTCGCCATCATCGTGCACAATACAACCTCTGCCGGAGTTCTCCCCCTCAACGCCCTCGCTGAAGAGAAGATCTTGTCCCAGTTTAGATACCTTTCCCGCCTCCCACTCGCTCCAAAGACACCAAAGAGGGAGCCGAGACATCGGTCCTGGTAGAAACCGCGGCCTGCCATTCGCGCCCAGTCACAAGTCGCTTAACCCCCCGGGTCATTTTGGTCATTTCTAGGTTAGCTGCTGTGGCGTTGCTAGTAGCCCGTCTCTTCTGGCGCGCACTCTCTTTACCTCCCGTGGCTGTCGCTGCCAGCCACTGCTCTGCGCCGTTCTTCTTTCCGCCTAAGCGACGGTCGCGACGTCTGCAGGACGCACTCGCTCGCTCGCTCGCTCGCTCACTCATTCACAGAGTAACACTGACAAGTGAGTCCCTCCGCAAAGTGGGCAAGTGGCAGGGTCGAGAAAAAAACGGGCTCCATCTGAGTGGGCGGTCCAGGGCGCAAGCCGTTTTCTTGCGTCACCCTCCCACTCGTGATCAGACTTTAGATTATGACCGACCGACTGCACTTTGCCTTACCCGTACATCCTTCTTCGCCTCGCCTTGCCTTGCCTTACTTACTTACACACTTGCGCTTGCTACTAGTCTGTTTTCTCCGACCCTTCCCAATTTTCTCATCCTGCAATCGAAAAATAACCATCACCCACCTGCGAAGCGACATTTTGCGACCGCCCGAACCAAATCCTTCGACGTAAACGACGACTGCAGCCAGAAACCAAATAACTCCGGTGGATCGCAAACAAGCTGGCTTACCCACGGGAACCCGCGCCAGTCATGGACCTCAATGGGGTCAAGAGGAGGGACACTACCAAGGGCCCTCCCCTCCGCATCTTATCGTTAGGTACGTGAAGTCTCCCCGACACAAGGCGAGCCCAATCTTTATTCCACGCACGAGAGATTGCGAAGAAGGCCACCACAAGCGGTGTACTTGACTAACATGTTTTGCGACAGATGGTGGAGGAGTTCGTGGCTACTCCATGTTCATTATTCTCCAAGAAATCATGCACCGCACCTTCGTCGAGATCGAGGGTAGAGCCCCCCGTCGAAACGAAATCCCCAGACCATGCGACCATTTTGATCTCATTGTTGGAACCGGTACCGGCGGCCTCATCGCCCTGATGCTCGGTAGATTGCGCCTGGACCTGGAACAGTGCAAGGAACTCTACGTGAGGATGACGCGCATGGTTTTCGAGACGGACAAGACCATCGCCGGCATTCCCTACCGATCAACACTTTTCAAAGCCTCTAAGCTGGAGGAGGCTATCAAGGAGGCCGTCCGGGAACACACCATCTACCAAAAGGAGGGCAACGATGGCACCGAAAACGACATGATGAGCCCTCTCAGTGGATACAACAATTCAAATCCAAGGAGGCATGCCAGCAACGCCAGCACCGTCAGCTTTAGCGCACGCAGTCCTCAAGCGCAGATGGCACGGCCTGCTTTCAACTCGCGATACGGCGACCCAAACGCTCGACTATATGATGCTCGGGAGAATAGAACCAAAACGTGAGTACACGCACTTCAAAGCCTCCACCCAAGGAGCTCATCCAGTTGACAAATTCAAAGCGCCGTCTTAGCAATGTACAAGGGCTCTCGCAAGGGCGCGCCTGCCGCCATCCTGCGATCCTATGACTCGAGGAGAGAGCCTCCGCCAGAGTTCGACTGCAAGATCTGGCAAGCTGGCCGCGCCACGTGCGCGATTGGCCTGGCTTTCAAACCCATACAAATCGGGCAGTCTGTCTTCCACGATGACGGTGGCGGCACCTTTAACCCTGCACCAGAAGCTCTGGACGAGGCAGTTGTGAATGAATGGCCCGGCCGTGAGGTTGGAGTGTTTCTCAGCGTCGGCACGGGCAGACGGCCCAAAGGGAGCGATGCGAATTCGCAGATGTGGTATGAGGGTTTTCTGGGAGAGTTTGCCGAGGCCCGCCGGAAGCTCATCTCCAAGATTGAGGGCTGTGAGATGATTCACGAGCAGATGAGAAAGGAGCACCTCCTGAAGCGGAACGTCAACGTCGAGAACTACTATCGCCTTAATGTGGAGGTTGGCGTCGGCGAGTTTGGTATGAACGAATGGCACCGTCTGGCCGAGATCAGCACGAGCACGCGACAATACCTGAGGCGGGACGTGGAGCAGAAAATGATCCAAGGGGCTTCCGCGAAGATGGCCAAGATCCACAAAGCAAACATGAGGTTTTCCCGCCTGCCAGAGGTCCCCGAACTGGTCAAATCAAACTCAGAGACCACCGAGCCGCTGTCGTTTGCTGTGGAGTTGCCAGGCGACATGCCCACGTCGTGGCCGCCATACAACACACCGCCAAGCCGCCAGTCATACGAATCCGGTACGGAACATCTGCATATTCCTTCGCCGATGAGTCCTTCGCCCAGAAGTTCTGGCGAGCGACTTCAACCATCACCAGCTCCGAAAGCGGAGCAACGTCCCCCGCCTCCGCTAAAAGACGATGAAATTGACCGACTGGTTGTTACTGCGCCGACGCCTTCTCAGTATCGCTATGCAGCCGGCGCCGACAAGATTGCCATCATGAGCCCCGACGAGCACCCGCGATGGCAGAATCAACAGTACAACAACGGCTCTATACAACAGTCGCACCAGCCGCAACGAATTCCACCACCGCTGCCTCCCAAGACACCATTGCCGGAACATCAGGCAGCCGGCGGCCGTCGCCCTATCAGCTCAGCGCCCTTACCTTATCCCGTTGACGACGAGCCTCCACCAGTGAATATGGCTAGGAAGCCGGATTATCGTGGAAGGTGATGAGTTCCGGGCGAAGTTGTCATACACCGCTTTCTTGCAAGCGCCCGGACAGCCGCTGGACCACTTCTCGATGCCGGGCAAGGAACAGAGATGCGACGGGAGTCACGATTGAACAGCAATACGATCACAGGAGTTATCATTGGAAGGTGGTTTCGGTGTTGGGGGTTCCATAAAGATACCATTCTTAGCACATGTTTTTCATTCGGAAACGTGCTGTAGCAGCACAGAAGCCTGTTACCTTAATGAGATAATGACATTTTCAACCGTCTTGGTACGAGCCGATCGCTTGACTGCGTCGTATCCCCTGGTAATTCCCGTAATTTGTGACTTCATAGTTCGGGGCACTCCCGCTTCGCCGCCGGTGGCAATAACCCGATAATTCGGTCGGCTAGTGGAGCACTACGTCACGTCGAGCCGTCCCTGCTGATCGCGACTCGGTCTTAAGCTTAAATCGCATCGTTCCCAAAGCTGCGCAAACTCTCTTACTTCCATTATATTCCCGGCTTGGGAGTCTGTTCTATTTACCTTTTTAGTCCCGAACCTCCCACTCTTTTTTGTTGCTACGCTTCCTTACCAGAGTGCTTGAGCCAAACCACGACATTATACAAGTGCCCTCAACCATTGACGCGGCGTAGATCTGGAGCGCCCTAGTGACGATAGCGTCACTGGGACACCCGCCTGCCCATCGCGACCTCAAAGTCATCAGCGCAAGCCTCCTTGGTAAAACACAGCACCAAAGCAAGCTGCAGCTGCCTCGAGTGGCTTGACAATGTCTCGACGATTTTTATCTCTTTGCTTCTCCTTTCGTGGTCGCGATGTAGCAACGCATCATGGTAGCCAGCAAGGGAGTCCTCCAATCAGTTGGGCTCTCCCGGAATGTTGCCCTGTCTTAAGTGAACCAGGACCTCGAGGACCCAAGACATTTGGGGGCCGCTGAGGGACTCTATAGGGGCGTTTTACGAAGTCTTATCCTGTTTCTTGCTTTTCTCCCTGCCCCACAGCGCCACGAGACACGGCTGACGAATTCCGCAGGAGATGATGGTGCACCTCCCTGTACAGCCGATGTAAACTGAGTACTGAGGCTTGCGATATAGTGTAGTGGCCAAGAATCGCGAGATCGGCTAGAGTCTCTCTGGATCTGGGCGCACGAATGTGCTAGTGCACTTCCCAGTCTGTTTTGTCGGATTTGAAGTTATTTGCATTCCTCGCAGAGGGTTGGGCCCCTCTTCAAGCCTCATCGTGGTGTCAGTAAGCCAACGTGGTGTTTGCCATGGCTCGTATATGGACGGACCACCGTTGACTCCTGCTATTCATTCCTGTGCTTTCCTTGCTTCAGGAAATCGGCCGGTCTTCACTGATGGCGGACCGTTTAAGCAGCTGAGCCGCGACCACAGTCCAAGCTCCCAACGCCAGGTCGCGGGGTCGAGGATTTTGAGATCGGAACGGACGAGCTGTTCGACGATCACTTTCAGTTGCAGTAGCGCAGGGACAAGTGTCCGGCTTTCTTCAGTGGGAAGATTCGACTACAAGTGCGCCATCAAACGATGCGGCTTACGCTATAATGCCTACACCGTTTCGCAGTCAGCCTGCGGCTGATGGCGCTGTTGCCCTGCCCAGAAGAGGGCTTGGAGGCTGGGAAACTTTGCGATGATTCGTTTGTGTGCTGCCGAACTTGTCGCATTGGGGCCCCGTCTCCGAGGAGAATCGATTTCCAAGAGCAGGCCTTCGCAACCCTGGCCGTGATATGTGTTGAGAGGTCGCACCGTCCACGTTTTCGTACATCAGCCACTCTCCGAGACCTTATTCTTCAACATATCCAACCTTTTCCCTAGTCCAATAACACTTTCCTATGTCTTGGTATCCCTTTTCACACAACTTTCCGTTCAGGCGACTGGCTCTCATACGGCAAAGAGGCCAATCTCAGCATCTAAACCTTGTTTGTCAAAAGGTTCGGACCTAGGCACTAGCGACGCAGCTAATGCAGATCACCACAAACCCCCCGGAATAAGGAGGCCTGCTTTGTGGCTTCCTGGAGGGGCTCCCCGTCTCCCCTCTTGCGCCTCAGCCCAGCCAGGCCAGGCTGGGCCAGGCAAATCCACGACGCTAGACCAAACATGTCGAAATCCGACGACAGGCAGCCTCAAAGAAACAACAAAGCCACCTGTCTGCACTTGATCCTCCCCCAATCACTTTTCCCCCTGGCCCAAGTTTGGTCCTTTTTTTCTGTTTATCTCCGAATTGCTTATAAGTTCAGCCTTACCAAAAAACCACCTCAACTCCCGAGACCAGACTTCTAGGTCACACGCCATGTTTGATGCGGTGCCGCCTATCTGCTGCAGGAAACCAGGAACCGCAGGAACGGATGCTCCGGGGACGAAAAAGAGGGCCCAACACCATCGCTGCCGCATTGAGAACATGTCCGAAGAGTCGCAGCAGCAGCGTGTAGCACGCAATATGATGCGTGCCGAGAGGACGACGACGTCGTGCGGGGAGTGCCGGAGAAGGAAGCAGAAGGCATGTACATGTTGTGTGTCATGATGGCTACCCCCATTCCCATGTGGATCGATACCTCTGTGTTTACGACATACCATGTACTCTGGCGGTCATGGATCGATGATCGATATCCCAAGTCTCCGCATACATGTGCCAACTCATCGTGCGTGGCCTGTAACTAACCCGGATACAGTGCGATCAGGAGCAGCCCTGCGGTAACTGCCTCCGTCGATTCCCCGTGCCAGTATGCGAATATCGCGCAGGCAAGTAAGTCTTGTTACTTGACCACAGTCTCTATCGCTTGTTGTACGACTGTTCTCTTGATGCGACCCATTGTCTAACTATACTCTCCTAGCCGGATACCGGGGACATCTACGTTCTTGACACCAGCGCGAGCAGGAGGCCGGGTTCCCCTTCAGTCCCCTCTCCCAGGGGTAAACTCTCCCCTGCTCCAAGCATCTCAGTCTCCGAGGACGGCGGGGCACTCACCCATCAGCGTTGCTGGCTGGGCCGTATCGGGGAACACGACCTCACACTCGAGTCCCGAGACGGATTGTTCGACGGACCCGTCCGTCAACGAAGCGCCGTGGCCGGTGCCGGATCCCCTGGGTGAAAGTTCGAAAGCGACAAGAACATCAGCAGCAGCGGCGGCGGCGGCGGCGACACCGGTAGCATGGCTCCCGTTGGCCGATCCGAAACGCAGCAGATTATACTCGGACACAATTCAGGCATCGCAGCAGTTGCTCACATACCGTCTCGCGGTGCCGGGCCTAGTCCTCGCCAAAAAGGGCAACGACGATGTCGAACAACTTTTTGCAGACGGCTTCACTCCCCGAAGCTGGCATCATGCGGCAGGGCACAGAATCCAACATCCAGAACGGCCCGTTAGCGGGGTGGACGAACAGATTGCTCATCTTCCGGTAGCCCAGACGACGTTGAACAAGCAACTAGTACGAATGTGTAAGTAGCTCCCTTTTTCCCGTCCAGTTACGTGTAAGTTCAGGATAGAATGAGTCTGATATGTGCCTTGTTAGACCTCACAGTCCTTTCCCGCTTCAAGGCCTCCCTCAACGGCGACCCAGATCCCAACAATCCCTTCATCCGCCACTACTCGCCCTTCTGCCTCCAGGACCCTCTCGTCGTGCAAATAATCCTCTACACCTCGGCTTGCTTCCTCCACGAGACGGGTCACGTCCCGACTACCGCCCTGCGGACCCTCAAGGGACACGCCATCCACATGCTCAACGACAGCCTAAGATCCCACGGTGTCGACAGTAGTCAACACAAGAGCTGCCAGGACACAACGGCGACCGGCGGCGGTAGCAGCGGGAGATCCGAACATCCCAGCGATGCCGCCATCGCCGGCGTCATTCAACTTACCGTGGCCGAATGGTACTGGGGCGAGTCGGAGGACGACCTGCGATACCACCTCAAGGGCTTGCGAGGCATGATCCGGATACGCGGCGGCTTCAACCAGCTTGGTATGAACGGCCTCTTGGCAAAAAACGCAATCATGTACGTAGGCTCGACTCCTCTAACTCATGGGCTAAAATCTCATGTCTTCACTTGGTTGTGCCGTTACTTTTTTTTTTTGCGACATTTATTCCTTGTTGTTACGGACATGGCTGGCAACCGGCCCGGTTCATACACGACTCTCTGTTTGACTTCCCGCGTTCTCTATTTTTTGCGTTTTTCTCAATCCTTCCGGTCAACGGGGGTTCTCCCCTATTTTCTTGGTAGCGGAGAATATCCCGCTCTAAATACCATGTTTCCATTTGTCCGTCCGACCCTCTTGCGTTGTTCTCGCTCTTTTTTTCTTACTAGAGCCTTGACTCGTAAATGGGTCTGCTCAACGTACTTACACGCGATATGCCAGTTCGGCATTTGTCCGCTCGTCCAGACCTGCCCATAAACTGACTCATATGCTTACACGTAGTCACGATGTCTCCATATCCCTCGCACACGAGATGATTCCACTGCTACTGACTCTGTGTCCCTCAAACAACGACCGCGGAGGAGGCGACGGGGGCCAAGAAACCCAGAGTCAAGCACCACGTAGTCAAGGAGAAGCAACGGCAACACCGGGAACGGCCCCAGACCCATGGGGCCATTCAGGATACGCCTTTATTGACCCTATAAAAGACGTGCCCCTTCGCATGACACACATGTCGCCTCTCGTCAGCTGCCTGTCTTCATCCGTCGGCCTGCTCCCGTCCTTTGCCGACTGCACCGCGAGTCTCGGCATGCACCCGGCGACGGCTTCCATTCTCGACAATGTGAGGTACCTGTTCGGCGCCGTCGAGGCGGTGTACGCCGCGGCGAACGAAACAAGCACGTCTACGAGCACGGCCATGGGAACAACGACTACACCGACGCCGACGCCGACGCCGACTTCGATACAGGCCTCCCGAAAGGCCCAGCTCACTGGGAAGTACATGCACGAGCACATCTCGGGTCTTCACCCTACTATCCCAGGAGGCCAACAGGACCAATCGCCAGAAGTATCGGCCAGGAGGACGGGCTCACCACTGAACAATAGCAACTACTACGCTGCCGTCGCCGACGAGGCATCCGTGCGAAGTGGGAGCATCTCCAGCACAGGCACAGCGGGACGTGGCTCCGTTGGCACGGGCCGATCGCCATCGGGACCAGCCTCCGACTCCATAACGACGCCCGAATGGCCACAGACCCAAGACCCTAGCGATTCTCCGAAGAGCCCTCGATCGATGCAACATCTCCATCACCACTTGCAGCAGAGCCCGGACTTCATGTACCAGGTCATCCGCATGACGGCCATCATCTACACGCGGGCCATCGCGACCGGTACCCCCTTGAGCGGCGCATGCACGGAATCGGAATTCCTGCAGATCTGGACGACGACGTGGCGCGTGCCCCTGTCAACGTGGAACGCCGCCGTGGGCGTCTTCCATTGGATCATGCTGGCCATCGCGCCGGCGTGCCACCGCTCGCCGCACGCGCGCTTCGTGAAGAACATGACAACGATCAGCTTGCTAACGCTCGGCGTGGAGAACTGGGCCATGGCCATGGGCGCCGCTAGAGCCGGTTTGAGGCTGCAGCACTGGCTTGGCAGCCAAGACGTCAAAGGAGCGGGCGAAGGGGATGGAGCCGCGGCCACATCAACAGCATCAACAGGGGCAGGAGGAGGAGGGTGGTCAGCGGCGGGAAGGCCGCGCTCCAGCCTCGAAGAGCGGTGAACCGGCGTATGGCCGGGAAATCACGAAAAGTTCCTGGAGAGGCGACTCCTCCAGTGTGGGTTTGGCTCCATCCTGCAATATCATGGGTGCGGCTAGCCAAGCCGGTCGCTCCACGGCCGCATACGGGTACATATTGGCTGGGCCATGGAAACCAACGACGAGGGGGTCGACAGTTACTTCTCGTCCGGGAGAGGCAAAACGCAGCCAGACGAAAACGACAGTGGCACCGGCGCCGCCGTGAACAGCGGACTGTTACGTCCAGCATGACGTCCTCGAGCATGCGGAACCCCCTACAAGTCTTGTCTGCAGCCTTTCCACTGAGAGGTACTGGTATGTCCTGGGATGGCAGCATAGCTTGCCACGAGGTGTCGAAGAAGAGACGCTGCCGCCGGCAGCGTCGTACTATGTATATGGCGTAACGGTTTCGCCCAGGGGTCAGCTTGCTGCTGGGAGCTACTGCATAAAGGTGGCATTGAAGGGCAACTAACGAGCAGGGGAGAAGAGGCAGGGAGGCAGGGCACAACAGGGCACAGCAGGGCACAGCAGGGCACAACAGGGGGGGAGGGGGACGTGTTGTTATTGCAGGGGGCAAGGGAGGTGTTTTTTTGGGGATCACGATGTTGCGGTGCAAGAACCGGTACCTTGCCATAACGTCGTCACTTCCACCCCCTCAGCACATTCTTACGATCCGACTTCCGAAATTACTCCTGGGGAAAGCGCTTGCACTTTCCGCGGTTAAAGTTCAAAAGCCTACGAGGATGTCGACGGGTCACTGGGAATGTGGAGGGGGAATCGAGAGAGACTGGTTACTTCTGCAACACTGAACTTTAAAGAGTGGGAGACGATGCAACGCCCTTCTCCTTTGCTCCTCTGTCACTCCCACCCCCCTGGCGCTGGGTGATGGCTATGCTGTTCTTCTCGTTCCAGCGGGTGGAAACCGCCCTAGGAGCAAGTACCCAGCAGGCAATTTTTCACCCTGGCATCTTAAGACGATGCAACGCTGTCCACGTTTTTGACGGCGACATGTAACTTGCCACGGCTGGGGTGGGCGGCGTTCGGGGCCCCGTGAAACGGGCGACCTTGCTGAAGAACGAAGGAGGGGGGAGACCGGCTGTCGTCTGTTGCCTGCGTCAGCCACGTGGATATGCCAAAGAACCCTAAACCGTTTTGCGCCGTTTCTGCAACCGCTCTCCCTGGGAGACCACACAGTACGCTGTCCAGAGCCTGGTGCGATAGCGTGATGTTGGGAACGCGCTGCAGGCCACATGCGGCAACAGAGGAAGCTAGAACGGTAGCAAAGCGTACATATCTCCCCTCCCTCCCAATGCTTGGTCCGCCTTCCGTACGGATGCAGACAGACGGGCATCCAACATCGGGACGGTGCTTTTAAGTGGGGGACAGTTCCGAACCTGTCCGTATCCAGCATCCGCACCTCCGCTCGCTTTTGCACCTTCAACGGATCGACCTGTAACCGTGATGTGGGTTTTCCGCCTTCCGGTGGCCTGATCTCCTTTCGCAGCCTGCGGTGACGTTGGTCTAGAGTCCAGAGTTCAAGAACTTAAGGTATGGCGGCGTCGATCCCTAGCGTCCGCTGAAAACCTCTGCCAGGAAAGCCTGTACAAGATCTGAGATCCGAAAGGATCGCGCTCTCGGAAAAGGGGGGTAGAGGGCAGATAGAGCAGGACGTAGGACAATGAATACAATGTAGATGAGAGTGTGTGTGGTGTAGAAAGCTGGCGGCGTCGTTCCGTGTGTGTGCCATGTGGTGGATGCAAGGCCCATCGAGCTCAGGAGCAGGGAAAGGCGATGAAAACAAGCAAGACAATGTATCGTAGGGGTGACTGTACAATGCTGCTGCGCAAGCTACATGGCAACAGATACAACGCAATATCCGTATCCGAGTGATGTGTTGGAATGGGACGGGTGCTGTTCCCTTCGTCCAGGTCTAGTCCCAGGCAGGCGAGGATCCCCAGACGAAGATTTAAAGTTTGGGGCCACGTTCCACATCATGTTTCGAGCGAATTCCCTGCCCAGTGGACGAAGAAGACGGGTACGCGCAGAAAGCAGTGACTTGCCACGTTCTGTGTCAGAACCAACTCTTTCCCTTGGTTTGGCTTGTACCTTGCGTGATACCTTCGAGATGTGATGAGACTGGCATCTTGGTTGCTCAGTGGGAACGTGTGGCGGGCGCTGACCGGGCAGGGTTCGTCTATTTAGACTTTGGCTTTCGCCTTGCAGAATCCGTTAGTCTTTTATACCGCAATCATGAGATCCCAATGACGCTGACCATGCATCGTCTGCAACGGTACTCTGCCTTGCCTCCTCGTCACACTTCCATGGCCAGGTTTGCAGTCGACCCGAGTCGTGTATCCAGTTGCGACTGGACCGAACCCAATGGGAGGAAGGGAGTTGAACTCAACTCAACTCGCCTCGTGCCGCATGAGATTGAGCCATCATTCTTGGCATCTCTGCCCGAGTTTCGACTCATTACGAGCACATGGCATTGCTCTCCCTGAGTCGCGTCCCCCTTTCCCTTGGACATATTGGAAGCCTGCTTTGCCAGCGACTAGGATCGTTTCGGTGATTTTCGAGAAGCTTCTGCAGCTAGGGCTTTGTTGTCGTTAGCTCAAAGACTCCGTCCTGCAATGGTGAGATGATGGTGGCGCGCGAGGATCCTTGACCTTGACCCTCCAGCAAACTCGTCCATCCCTCTTGCCGTTGCGCTATGATGCTCCGGCAAGTAACTCGCGTTTGCCCTCTTCTGGACCAAGGTTCTTCTAGAGGGGCTTCTGGTGCTGTTCGATTCGTTCCATTCCTACTCTTGCACCTTGCGTGAATGCATCCCTTGCGTGAATGCATCTTGACAGTTTGTTTCTTATTCATGTGCTACTCGTTGCGCTTAGCCTGTCCAGCTCTCTCTTCTGATCGTCTTTGGATGAGCTCCGAGCGGGGTCGGTACCTGCGCGCTGGAACCCTAACAAGCCCCGGCCGGAGAAGAGTATACGACCAGTCAGCTGTCGCGCGAAGCGACGTATGTTGGAAGCAATGCGACTGGTCAATCAACCAACACCCCCTCATGTTTCTCCTTCTCCCCCCTCTCAGCCCTCCCATTCTCCACTCGGCCGGCCAGCGGGACCCAACGCCGGTGTCGGCCGTTGACCGCCTGGCCACCGAAGGCTTGCCCGCCCTGCGGCCCATGGATAAGGATCATGTGAGATAAGGAATCTGCAGCGGTTGTCCGTCGGCTCCTATTCTTGGCCTAGCGCTAAAGATTCCAAGGCCCGACACTGGTGTTTCCGAGACTTTGGAGCACGATCTTTTCTTATCTTAAGGACGGGTCGCCGCATTTCCAACCATCATGCCAGAGCAGATTAAGTAGCAGCAACTGCGCAAGATGTCAAGCGCTTGCTTGTTCGAGAAACCCGACCTCATGTATTGCGTCAGTCCGGATGGACCGCTTGTCGTAGCCACATGATGCAGCCACTCAGAGCCAGTGATCCGGCGCCCAACGTCTTTCTCGCACGTCTACCCCTCGCAAGCGTAGAAATATCATGTAGTCCGAACTGCACACTTATCGCTGTCCAATCTTGGGTCGTCGATTGAGGGGATTCCCCCGCGCAGAAGGAGCCGACATGCCTCACAAGCTGTGACCAAACTCAATTGTTGGTCATTGAGTCGTCGAGTTGACAATTTCCATGTGGCAATTGGCTCTTGTCAGTTATCTCATGCCTGAAGATTCTAGACTAGCATGGGATAGGGGGGGTTCCTGGAGATGTTGATTTCAAAAGAAAAAAGAAAAAGCTTTATACATTGACGCTTCGTGTCTCGCGGCTTTCCGTTTACAAGTGACCGTCTGAACCTTCGTTTCTCTCCAACCACATTCTGCGAAACCCTAGATTCGTCAGCAATTGGATCGAAGCTCGGATACAGTAAATGACCTCGGTGTGTCTCATCTGTCTCCGTGCAAAAGCTCCCTTGACTCGTGCTTTTGGCCGACTCGACCATTCTTCGGAAAAGATTCGACAACAGGAGGACTTGGAAAGGCGTCGGTTCCGAGTCGAGAACGAGCAGTAAGACGAAGCGGCTGTAACCCAAACACCAACCAAAATGGCGGAACCGTCGTCTCCCGACACGCTGGACCCGTTGGCCGTGCAGCCCCCGTCCGAGACCACGGCGTTGCTACCGAAGTCTCCGGCGTCCACCTCCGATGAATCCTACCCGATCCGGCAATGGCTGGCCGAGATTCTGCTCCTCGCCAAAGCCGCTGTTCCCGTTATTCTAGCATACACTTTGCAGAACAGCCTGCAGACCATCAGCGTGCTCATTGTCGGCAGGCTGAGCCCCGAAGCCCTCGCTACAGCTGCGTTTAGTTATATGTTCGCCATGGCAACAGCTTGGCTCATAGCTCTAGGCGGAACAACAGCCCTCGACACGCTTGCATCAAGTAGCTTCACCGGATCTTCGAACAAGCACGACTTGGGCATACTTTTGCAGAGAGGCATCATCGTCTTGTCGGCATTTTACGTCGTGGTAGCAGTGCTGTGGTGGTTCTCCGAACCGGTGTTCCGGGCTTTGGGCCAAGAGGAGTTCATCTGTGTGCAGAGCTCGACATTCTTGCGATGCCTGATCCCGGGCGGTTTAGGGTATGTATGGTTCGAGGCAATGAAGAAGTACTTGCAGGCGCAAGGTAAGTCGGAGGCCCCGAAAGTCAAATAGTAGAGAGAATTACGGAGTCGAAACTGACGTTGGGTTGTGACAGCGATATATCGTCCAGGCACGTACGTGCTCCTCATCACGTCGCCGCTGAACGCAGGACTGAATTATCTCTTCATCCACACATTTGGCCTCGGCTTATACGGTGCCCCTATCGCCACAGGCATCTCGTACTGGGTCTCATTCTTGCTCCTCGTGGCGTATGCCATCTTCGTCCGAGGCAAGGAGTGCTGGGGTGGCCTGGAGCTGCGTAAAGCTGCGAGGAACATTGGACCCTTCGCCAAGTTAGCGATTTTGGGCGTCGTCCATGTCGGCACCGAGTGGTGGGCTTTCGAGATCGTCGCTCTGGCTGCCGGAAGACTTGGCACTATCCCCTTGGCAGCGCAGTCAGTTATCATGACTGCGGATCAAATCATCAACACCATCCCCTTTGGTCTCGGCGTGGCAGCGTCGGCAAGACTGGGGAACTTGCTGGGTGCACAGCGACCGCGAGATGCTGCAATAGCAGCTCATGCGGCGGCGATTCTCTCCGTGATCCTCGGAAGCGTCGTTCTCATTGTTCTCATGGCAACGAAGGATGTATTTGGCAAGATATTCAACGACGACGAGCGCGTGATCCGGCTGGTGGGCGAGGTGATGCCGTACGTCGCTTTGTTCCAGATAGCGGACGGGTTGAATGGATCGTGTGGTGGTGCGCTTCGAGGCATGGGCCGCCAGTGGGTCGGGGCTGTGGTGAATCTTGTCAGCTACTACGGCGGAGCTCTCCCTGCCGGTATCTACCTCGCCTTCAACGGCTGGGGTCTTGCAGGCTTGTGGATTGGACAATGCGTCGCTCTATATTTGGTCGGAGCGCTGGAATGGGTAATTGTTGGATTCAGCAAATGGGACAAGGAATGCCAGCGCGCTCTGGATCGACTCGACGACTCCAGCAGCGATGGAGAAGTTGAAGCAGAGAGGACGGCCGGTAGTGTGGTCTAGCGGAAAGAAAGGCAATGTGCAACAGGCCTTTCCTCGGAGCTGGAATGCTACGATGGCCATGCATGGTAGGTAGGCAGCACGAGATGTTCACCCCCGATCAAGTCACTGCGATTCGGCAAA
Organism: Colletotrichum spaethianum; assembly: GCF_022836535.1. Lineage (NCBI taxonomy): Eukaryota > Fungi > Ascomycota > Sordariomycetes > Glomerellales > Glomerellaceae > Colletotrichum > Colletotrichum spaethianum. The sequence continues at coordinate 117,656 of NW_026054812.1, read as the reverse complement.
GAGGAACCTGTTTGAGGAGTGAGGTGTACAGGGTAGTTAGATGGCCAAAAAGGCTAGATTTGATAGACAATACGTTAACAGTCAGTGACTGGCAAGTGAGAAGCAATTCGCGACTGCATCTGCAGGCAATGAATGTCCCGGTATTTGGTGAGTTTGTTGGCGGCGGCTGGAAATTTGGTCTCTTGAGTTACCAGCCCCCCGGTGATCCATAATAATCCGCCCAGAGGTAAAAGATGAAGCCAGTGTATAATTGAGGCAGGGCAAGCAAACATGTTAAACAATGGCGGAAATGCAGAAGCACGATGCAAGCCAACTCCTCCAGTTCTATGCGCCTTAAGATTCGGGGCATCCCGACTGTTAGACTTTCCCAGAAGAGTTTGGCGGTACTCGAGGACTACTGTAGAAGCTCTGGGCTCATTTGACGGGATAGAATGCTAACAAAACTTCTGCTTTTGTAAGGCATGTCTTCGTTAGTGGCACAAAACCATCTGGCCAGTTGCGGGGCAGTTGTGTCACTGAATGCTGCACCCCCGCCAGCAAACCCCACCATGAATGCAAAAGCTCCCCTGGCATTGGAGGAAAGTGACGACGATGGCATTGTGTGCGTGCCTGGCTTAAGATACCGCATAAGGCGCCATATGCCGGCAACCATCAGTCGAGAATATCTCTTGACCTGCTGCACGATTAATTCAAGACCAACTGGAACATTGCAAATCGCTCACTGGAAGCAACATCTCCCAAGAATCTCGCTCAACGCAAAGCATAGCCCTACTTCAGACGTCACCAATTCGACATCACACAAGAGAGTCAAGCATTATGGCCCCCATCGGAGTTGCTATTGTTGGCGGTGGCATCTTTGCCAAGGAACAGCATCTGGTAAGGAATCCCAAAGGCGTTATCTCGTCCCAGAATCAAGATGTCCGGACCATTCAAGCTCACTGATGCCAATCAAATACATAGCCTGCCGTGGAAGCGAGCGACCAACTCACACTCAAGGCTATCTATTCGCGGTCCCGCAAGTCAGCCGAGGACACGGCGAAGCTTGTCACCAATTCCACAGTTCCCGACCTGTACTCCGACGACTCAGGCGACGGCAAGTCATTCAAGGACCTCCTTGCCCGCGACGACATCCAGGCCCTTATTCTGGCCCTGCCCATTGTCAACCAGCCCGAATACATTGAGCAAGCCCTCGTCGCCGGCAAACACGTCCTGGCCGAGAAGCCCATCGCCGCCGACGTCGCTCGAGCTCAGAAGCTGATCGACTACTACCACAAGGTCTCTGCTGAAAAAGGTGTCACCTTCGCTGTCGCCGAGAACTACCGTTTTCAGCCCCGCTATACTACGGCACAGGATGAAGTGCAGAAGCTCGGCAAAATCACCGGCTTCAACGTGAGGGTTTTCTTCTTCGTACAGCTGGGTGGCAAATACATTGAGACGGCGTGGCGCAAAAAGCCAGACTACCAGGGTGGGTTCCTCCTCGACGGTGGCGTCCACTTTGCTGCCGCGCTCCGGCTGCTGCTCGGCAAAGAGGCGGCGCCGGACTCGGTGGCGGCATTCTCGGACCTGACCCAGGAGCATCTGCCCCCCATCGACACTATCAACGCTGTGGTCAAGACCAGGTCGGGTGCTACGGGCTCCTTCGCCGTCAGTGTCGGCTCGTCCTTGAGCGCCTTCGACTTCCAGGTGGCGGGCGAAAAGGGCAGTGTCACCTTGTCAGGCCATGACCTGACTGTCAAGCCCTTTGATGGTGAAGCACGGACAACTCAGTTTGAGCAGACGAGCGGTGTCAAGGAGGAGGTCAAGGCATGGGCGGAAGGGTTGGTGGCGGGGAGGCCGAACCCCTTGCAGTCTCCTGAGGAGGCTTTGGCCGACCTAGAGTTCCTGGAGAAGATCTTCAAGAGTGGTGAACAGGACGGTGCGATCCAGAAGCTGCAGTTGCAGCAGTGAGGCATTGATAATTGGGGGATAAGCTCCGGTCTGCCCTGTGGGTGGGTGATAGAGTTCAATTTCAGAGCTTATTTTCTCTGGCCTTCACCACCTGAATTTGCTCCAGCCCCCTCCGCATTTCGTCCGTCATGCCAGATGCGGTTGGGCGGCCGGTAGATCTCTCGACAAAGACGTGGACAAACTCCGCGACTGCTCTCACCTGGTCGACTCCCTTCTCGAACAGAGCAATTTCGTACGTCACACTAGACTTGCCCAACTTGTTCACCCTGAGCGCCAGCTCGGCGACTGCGGGGAAGGAGATGGAAGCAAAGTAGTCACTGTGCGAGTGAACCACGACCCCGTGCTGCTCAGACCCTGCGGGCGATAGACTGCAGTGCTCAATTAGGTAGGTGTTGACGACCGAATCGTATCTGCAGAACAATCTTAGTCGGACGCGGCGCGAGCGCATTGGCCGGACTAGGAGAAAGCATACAGAAAGTTATAGATGCTGTTGTTCAGGTGCTGGTACATATCATTGTCGGCCCTAGGAAACTTTGTTATCGACTGCTGTAGCAGTGAACCCAACAAGAGGAATGCGAATGGGGATGTGGTAAAGTGAAATGTGATGATGGGAAGATGACGGGTACACATCGAAACACGCCCCCCCCCACCCCCCTCCCCGAACACCAACAACGGAGAGTCGAGGGCGTGAGATGCATCCATGGACGAAGAGAGGTTAGGCGGAGGACAAGAGGAGATCGTCCGGTTGCAGTGGCGGCCAGCCCCCCTGAACCTTTGTACAAAGTAACAAGCTTGGTCCATCCAATTTGAGGTCGGCAGAAGGGAAAGACGAATGATATTGAGAGGCAGCGGCCATGATAGAAAGCCGCGACGGCCAGGAAAGGGGGCAGGGTGGTCACTCACCATCGGGTCCGGTAGTCCAGTATGTAACGATAATCATCCCTCCGACGCTTCTTTAGCTCTGCGTAGCTCGCCATGACAGTGTCCTGATGTGATAAAACGGACGAAAACAAAGAGTCGGATGCCTAGGGAGCTTGTCACAACCGACGACTGCCGTGGTACAGGAAGGCAAACAGCGAGAGACTTGCTGGTCTTCAACAACAATAAGGTGCGTCGCCGTCGCCGGCACTTTTCGTTTGGATTATGGCTGGCTCAGCGCGTTCTTTTAAACCTTTGAAGCGAAGCCTCTATCAAAGGAAGCTCTCATAGCTTCGGCACTTAAGACGTGCGGAGAAATCGGCCAGGGAACTGGGCTGGCTAACGTAAATTTCACACCTAAACCGAGGCACAGGAAGAGACATGTTGCTACCGACGACCAATGCAGAATGGGTTAGTTGCGTCGGTAGACTTGATTGGGCCTGTGCCGGATCAGTACCTTACATAATAGGGACGGCCAATTGACTGCCTAAAGAGCCATCTTGCTTAACTTATGTAATCACTGGAAGGAAGAAGTTAGAAAGGCGAACTCCAACAAGAGCCAATCACACCACTGGCAAACCCACTGCCTCAGCTTATGCCTGTAAAACTCAACCTCAGCAAAGTTCTGCCAGGTCTGACCGCCATCAATTTTGTGACTCTTTCAAGATCTATCACCACCAAACTCGCGAATCTCGATAAATCTTAGAAACCAGAGTTAAGGGACAACCAGCAAGCGTCGTATCGAAACACGGAAGCTCTACCGCTAGCCAAAGCCTCCTTCAATATAACCACCCGCGCCTCCACATCCCGTCCCTCCTCTGTCGACTTGTCCATCAACCCTGGCTACTCTCAGGCGCGCAGTCACGCCTCTGGCACGACTACCACTCCGGCTGGAACCCCTCACGTCTACCATGGCTTCTGAAAAAACGACATCGGCTTCCGCTCCAGCTCCGGCGCCGACTGTTGCCCGTGTCACTGAAGCCAACCCCTCAGATATCTCACCGTCTGAGGCTTCAGAGAAGCTGCCTGACGTGCTGACGACTCCCACTGGCGACATGTGGCCACGACCTTACTATTTCGAGGACGGCCTGCGCAGAGTAGCTCCCTACCACTTCACCTACCACACATGGGCCAAGGAACGCTGGCGCGGTCGGAAGCTGATCGACATCTTCGAGGACGAGTTCCGGGACCGTACTCTTGAGTACTATCGCCATGCCATGGAAACTGGAGCCATTGTCGTCAACGGGAAGATCGTTGGACCAGACCATGTTGTCAAGAACGGGGACCTGGTAAATCATACCATCCATCGCCATGAGCCTCCTGTCACTGGGGAGCCTATTCGTATCATTCACGAAGACGATGAGATGATTGTCGTAAACAAGCCGTCCGGCGTGCCCGTGCACCCTGCTGGCAGGTACAAGTACAACTCACTCATCGAAATTATGAAAGCTGAGAGGGGCGAGCACTTCCTGCCATACCCGTGCCATCGCCTGGACCGCCTTACAAGCGGCATCCTTTTCATCGGCAAGACGCCGCAGGCCGCCGTAAAGCTCACTGCGCAAATCAGAGCTCACACGGTGCGCAAGGAATACCTGGCTCGCGTTGCCGGAGAGTTCCCTGACGGCGAAGTTGTTTGCGATCAACCAATTCTACAGATATCCCCACGACTGGGACTCAACAGGGTTCGCGCCAATGGAAAATCGGCTCGTACCGTCTTCAAGCGTTTGGCCTACTATCCGCCGGAGAAACAGACTGACCCGGAACTGGAGAAACCCAAAACCCCGGAACAACTCGCGGAGGAGGAACGTCGGCCCTGGATCAAGAAGGAAGGTTATTCCATTGTTCGCTGCTTACCTTTAACGGGCAGAACGCATCAGATTCGTGTGCATCTGCAATTCGTTGGGCACCCGATTCAGAATGACCCTCTGTATGCAAACCAGCGAGTATGGGGTATCAATCTGGGTTGCAACGACTCTGATGCAATTGAAAACACGGACGAAGACATCATGTCGCGCCTGGAACGGATGGGCAAGCAGGACATTGCTGACGCGGTAGCATATCATGATGAGATGGTGGATTTGTACGCAAAAAGACGGGCCGAGAAGCTGTCAGGCGAAAACTGCGATGTCTGCGATACGCCGCTTTACACGGACCCCGGCGAGCATGAGCTGTCGCTTTGGCTTCACAGTCTGCGATACGAAGACGCCGGAGGCGCATGGGGCTACACCAGCCCGATGCCCGGATGGGCCCTTCCTCCGGATGGCATGAACGGACCGACAGAGGTCGGTGGGCTGGAGGAGCTAGTGGAGGCTGTCAAAGAAGAAAACCTCGAAATATCTTGAGGTTTATGGCAGAGCGACGACACTACGTACCTTGATTTACAACGGTCCCGGACGGACCGATTGACTCCACCGATCCAATTCTCTTGGGTTTGGGACGATATGATACCCTGGGCTACGGCATTTGCAACAGCTTTCTCTTTGCGGCAACTAAAAAAAGTTTGTCTGCGCTGCATTACATAGGAGGACCGCCAAAAAAAATGTTCTCGAAGGTCGATTGTTACAAACATTCAAGGTTACAGAAATGCGCAATGATGTACAAGAGGTTCGCGGCGAATTTTGCACAGAACAGCCGCCCACCGTCACTAGCCTTTGAAGGATTCATATCTACATACATAGTATCTAGGGGTCACTGAGGGCTCTCCCGCCGCCGACACCACACTCAGACCACAGGCCCGGATATTCCAAGGTACAGGCCCTGCCCTTCATACGGAGTGAGATCCGCTTTGGTCGGAACGACCAGTGATTGGTTGTTGGGTATGGAAAAGTAGCCATGTTTGGGCTGCTAGCGTATACCGTCGCCTGAATTTAGTGTCGACAAGGCGCAACTAGACTCTACTTGAGCAGGGTGCGAAGTACCTCAGTAGCCAAGGTACCTACCTCTGCCAATGTTCTGGAGAGACCGGAGGGCGTTCCACCTTTTCCCACGCACTGCCAGACCGCTCCCCTCATTCTCCTCAGCTGGTCCGCCTTGCGGTCGAGAATGGGTTGTTCCGGCACAGGCCTGGCACAGGCCTGGCACAGACCTGGCACTGCGCCGGCCTTTGCAACGGGCCCTGCTGCAGGCCCTTCTCTAATGGGGCCTCAGTCGTAGTGTAGTGCTGTGTCCCCACGAGGGGAAAGTACGGAAACGAAACAGACAATGACCGGCTCTCTGAGTCAGAACTGACAAAAACTGACAAAACAGAAATCCGAACTGGATGTTGCTCCGATGGGACGGCATTCATCGGGGGTTGATAACCCCTGGGTTTCGACGGTGCTAAGCCCACCCCGAAATAACTCTTAAAAATCGCTGATTCCGGATGCATTCTTTGTTGATATCCTCGTCGCCTTTCGCCGTGTCCGAACCCCTCGTCAACCAGAACCGAACGCCAATGACATACCACGAACCAAATAACGATCCCTGAAATTGCATGCGTGCAGCCTCGGGCCATCGGCTCGACGTCTTGTACGACCAAGCCATTGAAATTCACGATGATCAGGCTGTGGAAGGATGAGAAGCGAACGACGCTGGTAGGGAGAAGAAGAGAGAAAGAACAAGAAAGAGGGTGGGCTACGGATCGGAACGCTTCCCCCGCCCTTGGGCGAGCACGACACTGGCAAGTCGAGGGCTACACGTACTGACAGTCAAGTGAGACCTCACTTGACGAGGGCGACCATTCAGACGCATCGACAGACACTGCAGGAGGGAGCCCTCCGGACGCCACAATCCCGCCAGTCTGGAAACTCTGTGAACCACATTCAGCTCGGCGAAATGCTTCCTTTTCTCGCCTCCTCGCTGCGATGACAGTATGTTGCGATGGCAAGTTGCCTCATTGGCAACGTACGTCATGGACAAACTTCCTACTTGGACGTGAACCAAACCCTTTCCTAAGACGATGACAGGGTGAATCCGAACACCCAATGTAATGCGGAACCTAGGGGAGAGCTATGGAGTGTCGAGGAGTCCGCTATATTGTCAAAAAAATGTCGGCGCATTGCCATCTAGCACCTATGCGAGCTTCGCACGGCGCCGGATTCTCGGAGAAACCAGAGACGGAAAAAGAATGGGAAAACATGTAATAAGGGACGGAGACAACACAGAATGCGTGCGGATTTGACAGCAGAGATCTCATTGTCGCTGCTGGGCGTGGCCTTCATCTGGTTGCAATCGTGCATACCCCATGTTACGAACATCCACCAGCAACACCTCGAGCGAATATTGCTGCGAGCCGCGGACCGCTGACGGCGCTGAATCAAAGTTGGCTCGGTCAGAGGGGTGTGCGCGTGTGTCGTGAAGCTGGAAGTGAGACAGGGTGCTGAACCCCATCCCGCAGCAGGGAGAACAAGACGCAAAGCCCGACGAACAAGACGCAAAGCCGCAAAGCTGCAAAGCCCGACTCTAGCTTCTCCTACGGGTTCTACTGACGGTGACAAGAGGCAGCAAGAGAGACACCAGGGTGAGATTTGCATAACCCGTCATCAGCCCGCATTCCGACGAGCGAATAAGGGAACCGAGGGGGAAAAGATTGTCAATGGCGGTTTCGTCGTGGCCTCCATGGAATTGGGCAGCCGGAATCAAGTCCGGTGACTGGAACGACGGATACGCCATTTGGTCGCACAAGCAGCGCACATCACGGCCTTTAGCATGCCGGGCCATTGCAAGCGGTGTCGCAAATTTGGAGAAGATGGTAAAAAATGTGCATACTCACGGCCATCGGATTCCGAGGATGCCGTTTCGGTATGCTTTTGGGGCGGTGCTTTTCGTTTCCCTCCCCCTAAACGGATCGATGGGGTAAAGCATCGAGGCCTTCGCTAACAAGGCAGCTGAGCCGTCGGGAAGTCTAGGCCACGCGCGGTTTGGGTCCGATACTTGGGCGTTCTAGCTGCAAAGACGGTCTCGAGCGTTATTGAACTGTCGTCGCGGCGTGGCCCTTAGGAGAATTCAAGCCGTCAGACGAGCGAGCGGACGAGCCATCAGTTCTTGGCAGTGGCTCCGGCACTGGCATTTGGGGCACGCAACGACTAGTACTAATAATGTTCCTGGCCATGTTTCTGGTCGGGCGGCTAGAAGGCTTCACCGTCAGGCCGAACATGCCAATGAAACCGCCGCCGCCGCCCTCAGGTCAAAATCTTCCAGTACGTGCTGGAAGGCCTCAGAACAGGAGATGATGAAGCACACTAAAAGTCGGCAGGCCTTGTTGCCAACCTCGTCAGCCATCTCAATGGAGGTGGTTATCGGGCTAGAAGAGATTGGGTAGGGTTTTCCGATCCGGGATACTCCATTCGGCAATCAGTTCTCGTGGGTTGGCAAACCGACATTGTGCCATCGCACCACTCACCACTCGCTCCCGCTCTTCTTGTCCTTGCGAAGCAGGGCCGGCGGCGATGGGCGTTACTTTGAGTGCTCACACCGTATGGCGCCAAACCGTTGATTGGAATTTGTCAGTTTGTCGCCTCTCCTCATTCCGAGTTGCAAGACAGACAAGTCGAGAGGGTCATAGGTATGTACCTCTGGCCTAGGACTCAGCATCAAGTGCAAAGGATAGAGGCCTTCGTGCACCACCTCCCCACTGTTCGCACACCACACCCCTTCCAGCCATCCAACCATGCGTTTCCTCATCCCTCTAGATACGGACAAGCGTGTTACGGCTGGGTGTGGTGGAGGAGAGCAAAGGTAGCGGTCGGGCTGGCCGCTGTGGCCGGAGCAGCAGATATGGGAGCAAGTTTCCGTGCATTTTGCATCGTGCTAAGATGATGGTTCACGGCAGTCGGGTACGTACCGCCGCCGCCAGTGGGTAAAAAAGAGTGGAAGAGTGGGAGGCACTTGGCACTGGGACACTGGAGCGAATCCCAGGAAGCCTGCGTTGACCCTCTTTTTTTCCTTCTTTTTTCCCCTTCCCTCTGCGCGCTGCTTCCTGGTTGATACATGCCCACTTTCCCCCCTCCTTCCCCCCCCCCCCTCCCTCACTTTTGCTGCTGGTGCACCTGCTGGGCCGCGTATCGGCGCCCACGAAGCTAGTCCGCATATGGACTTGGCGCAAAGTTTATTTCTCGCAAGGGGGGTACGGCTTCTCCTGTGTTTTTTTCTTTCTCCACCCATTCATTTTCCCACGGTTTACTCCAGGGCCCCGACTGACCTCACGGCCCTTACCTCACCTCACCTCATCACCTAACGGAACTCGAATTGCCTCTGCTCATCAGTTATGTGTATGTGTGTGTGGGTGTGGGTGCGGGTGCGTGTGTGAGAGAAAAACTGAGAGAGAGCGAGAGAGAGCGAGAGGGAGAGGGAGAGAGCACGCGCGTGCGCTCACATCCACTTGGACATCCCAAGCATCCCAAGCTCATCTCTCTCCCACTCTCCTCACTCACTCTCTTACCACCACTCACACCCACACATGGGCCGTATCTGCGGTGACCCAACATCCCTGGGCGCGCGCGCACTACTCGACCACGGCCGCACGCCTGCGAAATACTGGCCATTCGTGGCGTTCGGCGCTGCTCTGTTCTTCCTTCCTCTTCTTCAGACCCCGCAAGGGTTGATTGACAGCCAAAGGCTCATTCCGTCATCCTCGATCTTACCCCGGTCATCGGAGTGTGGCCGAAACTTCCTGGGCATGCAGCAACCGGTGCAGAAGTGCTAGCTTCAACAGAGTTGGTGCTCATGGATCTCTGCCCTGCCTGGCAAGGCGTTGCCGTACGGGAGGGCTGGCGCAGGCTTGCGGCGCGGTGTTGTCGGTGTCGGGCCAAAACCGAACAAACCACTAATACACCACACACCACACCACCCCTGCCTGGACAAGTCTTTTCCCGGCCCTCGTCAACGCGATACGGATGTCAAGAAAGATGGGCATTAGAGGTTACCCTGTCTTTCTAGCCCGACCTTACGTTACCGTATGGCCCAGGCGTGTCAAGGGCCACACAGGCCAATTCATGGGTATGGCTATTCCTAGCAGAGACCGGACCGGTACTATTGCTGCTTGTTGCTTTGCAGTGAAAGTGCAGGCCACTCTCATCAGTCGCCTTGCAAGTGTCCCCTGGTCCTCCCCCCGTTTCGAAGCCAGCAGAGACCGACGCGATGTGTGAGCCCAACCGGGACAGACTGCTGTAGGTGTCTTTCAACCACCTCACACACCTTTGTGGATAAAGCGGGCAAGGCATGGGAGGGCAGAGAGTGGCCAGACCAACAAGGAAGCCACGATCCAGTGTGGGATGAGAAGTCGAGCTGTGATTTGGTGGTTGCTTCTTCAACGGAGTCGACAAGGCACCTGGGTACCTTTTCCATTGCAGGAACCTTAGCTTGCCTCGCTCTGCCTTGTGTTTCCCCTTCGCCTTACCATCGACCCAGTTGCCCTCCGTTCCGTCACCTTGTCCAGCACGCTTTTCCCCAATGCTATGCCTGTCTCAAGACCTGACCATAAGCCTTTCCTTGCGGATAAGCAACCCTCCGCCTGGAACCCGTCGTCTACATCGAACTCGAACCAGAACAAGGTCACAGCCACGGGGATAAGTACGTCGTTCACCCACCTTGGCTGCTACTGGACGTGTGAGCGCACCTCCCCGTCGCCTTGTGCGCGACGCAGCGTAAACACTGAGGACACATAAGACGGCAACATTGAGCGGCTCCCGAGGAGCAGCGGCGGCAGGCCTTGGGCTCGCATGCGATCCTTCTTCGTTCGAGTTAACTCCACGGATATACTATAACTCGCAGCAGCTTCTTGCTATTGGGCAGGACGTGTAGCGCAGAAAAAGGTGACGCACCAAACGCACCGTAACTTGGGGCAAACGTGCGTGAGGTGGCCGATCCCATTACCTAAGGCAAGGCATCTCATACGTCTTCCGCATCTTCTAAACGTACCTCATAGGCAGGGTCAAACACCCCCCACCCCACCCCCCTTTCTCCCTCCCCATCGCACCCCCCCCCATATCCCTCCACCCCTCGCGCAGGTACGTATCCAGCTACCGTCTCTTGACAGCGTAGTGTACCCTACTTCGCCCTTCTGCACCCCCCGTCCTATCCGCATTCTCCCATGTTCCTTGCGCCGTCTGTCCAGTTCTGTTCTGTGCAGACCCCTGCCCACACCCATCGAATCCCAGTCCATCCTTGAGAGATCTGTAAGTTGTTCTGGAAGTGGGTTAGCAATTTACGCCATGTCTGCGCCTAACATCAACTGTCATGTGCCAAGTTACGTCTCTCTCGCTCTCTCTCTCTCTCTCTTTCTGTCTCTTCACCGATACTTGACCCTTCTCCCAGCCGAAAGTGCTCGAGCACGGGGTGTGCCTGTCGTACCGCTGCCCTGCTCTGTTGCCCTCTGCCTTCTCACCCCCTTGCTACCCTACACTACCTCCGGTCAGTACCAGAACACAGTGGCCCACGTCCTTACCCTCACAACTGGGCTGCTTTCCAGTACACTAGCCCGGATGCAGCGATCCCTCGAACCCCTGCTCTCGACTTGCCTACCTTATGTGCAAGTCCCCTTGGACCTGTCCGGTACGTACTCTCGTTGAACCCTCCACAACCTCCTGCCTCTTCATCCTCACTTTGCGAAAGTCACTGGCCATTCTTTTCGTCCTAGTGCACACTCATTCCCCTAGACCCATGTTCCCTCTAGTGTACGTACCGTCGTACTGATACCCCCCTCTTGGCTCCCAGCTGCCCTGAAACTACTTTGCCGCCGGCATTGGGGGGCCCTGTTCTTGCGTCTACTCTTGTCGTCAATAGATCTTATAACTCCAGATGCGCTGCCAGTTGATCCTCTTCATTCGATCCCTGCCTTCGTAACACGAACAACAATAACAACAACTACAACTCGTCGCCCAATATATTCTCTTCGCTCTCCTCCAGTCTTCTTTTCCAGAGTATGGCCCATACTGCCGTTGCCAACACTCGAACAAGACCTGTCACCACTCCCGTTGTTGCACAGCACGACAAGTACGCCGCCGACAACATGACGCGATCAGCTTCCGCAGAGCCCACGAAGCCCACCAAGCGCAAGGGTACGCATTATCAACTTCACTCCTCGAGGGATGGAGGCGTCGACGACGACGACGACGTATACTACAATATGCCTTTGTCGTTGTCGCCGCCGCCGCCTTGAACGCTCCCTGCTTTGCCATCCTCCTCCATCCCCCAACACCACCCTTCCTCCCCCTCGTTGCTTCATGTATGGACAGTATGTTGACTTGGTCCGCCCCTCGACAGGTACCAGAAGCGTCTCAACCTTGACGCCTTCCCAACTGGCTCGCAAACGTGCCAATGACAGAGAAGCCCAGCGGGCCATCAGAGCCAGGACAAAGGAGCACATCGAGAGACTCGAGCGAGAGCTCGAAGAGCTCAAGAGCGAACGTGGCCGCGATCAGAGTCAGACCGTCCAGGAGCTTTTACGCAAGAACAAGGCCCTTGAAGAGGAACTGTTCAAGCTCCGTGAGAGCATGGGCGTTCCCAACGGGCAGTCCTACCCAAACTCAGGTACGGCTGCCTCCTCAGTCGCCTCGTCTTCTGCGTGGTTGCCTCTTGTTCGTGCTGACTCGGCTCCAGTATATGACGACAACCTCAGTTCCATCAGCGGGGCCGTCCCAAGCCCTCGATCTTCGCCGTTCCCTTCCAACGGTGATTACAACGTGATGCAAGAACTCGGCTCCTCATACGTGCCTATGCCGGATGCATCAGAGTCATGGGGTCCAGGCATCCCCGTTTCCGTGCCCTCCACTGTCTCCAGCCCGTCATCTTCCGCCAACACGGACGAGTACGGCGCTGGCTACATCCCCACGAGCGTCCCCGCGCCTATGATGGACGCTCGAAGCATCCCGGCCAAGATGGACTACGACGAAGTTGACTCTGGTGGGTGGTCTCCCCTGCATGCGGTGGTTGGGTTGCAACGCAATTCTGAGACGCTAACCACTCAGTTCCTAGACGCTGGATATCCTCACAACCACTCAATGGCTCACCACCAACAGGTGCCCATGTCTCATCATCATCAATCGTATCTTCATCACCAGCAGTCGTGGAACTCGTACCCAACTCCAGTGTACTATCAACAACCGTCGGCTCACTGATCCGTCAGCCCGGCACCATCCTCTGGGAGATTCCGACGCTCATCGTCCCGCCCACATGTCGAATCGACCAGCTCATTGTCGGCTTCGTACAGGACTGCCGCCGACTGGCCCAACTGAAATCCATCGACACGCTCCTACGGCCTACTAGGGTCAACGTGAAGAATTTCCTCGAGTATCACCCGGCCTCGCCCACAACAGAACCCCCACGGTGCCAGCTAGCCGACCTTGACCGAGCCGCTTCCACAAGGGTCACGGGGCCAGGTGTTAACCACCCCATCGCCGAGCTAATCACCGCTCTCGTCAATAAGGCGGGCGTCACAAACGTCATTGAGTGTCTCGCAGTCTTCGCCGTCACTCAAAGGACTGTCGCCTGGCTGGTACACCCAACACGTGAGGCGTATGCCGCCATTATGCCGGAAATCACGCCCAAGCCTTGCCAAACCAGCATTCCGCATCCTCAGTGGATCGACCTCATACTCTGGGCTCCTCTGCGTACTGCACTTATCGAGCGGCAAGAGGTGTACGCCAATGAAGAGTTTCAGTCCGTCTACTCGGCCAGCCTAAGATTCATCAACTGGCCGTGCCGACCTATTGACGCACTGGTAGTCGACCCGCAATCCGGAGAGATGTGGCTGAGCGACACGTTCACGGCCCACGCAATGCGTATCGAAAACTGGCGCCTCAATGAGAACTTTGTTCGACGCTACCCTGAACTTCGTGGCTGTGTTGCCGTTGAAGGATCTTGAGGGCGGTTTTGCTCTACTTGTTTATATTACTCAAACCCCGAACCTTCCGTTTCGTTTCTTGGCTCTTTTCGTTCTTACATCCCCCCCCCCCCTTGTTGCGAAACGGAGTTTCATTCTAGCTGGAATGGGATGGGACCTCTTGGAAAAAAATTCACCCAACACACAACCACACACTTTACCTGGATGGTCTTTGTAGTAGATAAAAACAACGGGTTGGTTCATCGTCAAGGCATTTCACGGGCGGTCGGAGGAGCACGTCGGCTGGGTCTTTTTCTTTTTCACGACTTCTCTGTTTTTCTTCTTCTTTTTGATCAACATACACTGGTGCATGGGAATCAGGTTGGAGGATTCTTGCACTCAAAACTCAATTACGATTGTTTCTTGTTTTTACGTTCGATTTACTGGGAAACCTGGAGAAAGAGAGGCGCTGTACAGGTATTTGGGAGGTTTTTCTTTCTCTTTTATTTTTTACTTTTCGTCATCTATTCTGGGCACAACAAACCATTGGGCGGTTTTAGAATCTTTAGGAGAGAGGGGGATGATACACACAACACATTCTGGGATGGGACTAAAAGAATGTGATTATGGACTTTGATGTTTAACCATAGTTACGTGGCCGGCGAAGGGGGAAACCTGTCCAGGCACGCAGAACCAAAAAATTTGACGAACATTTCAAGAACAAGCTTTTTATTGAGTCGTGATCAGCGAGCAGACTTTTGGTTGCTACGTTATGCGCAAACAAGTAGTTGGCATATGGCTTCGTTCAGACGACTTGAGTTGTCTGAGAGGGAGGGAGACTTGGAGGGGACATTGGCGGAGGACAGACTATGACAGCATTGGGACTGCCGATCAGTTGTGTCGAGTCGCGCTTTTCTCGCTTTCAACAAGAGACGGGCAGGTTGACAGACACTACAGTCGAGGTTTCCATACCAAGGATACTAAGACAACTTTGGAAGAGACGGCACAACTGCTGTAAACTCTATGCTTCCCCCCCCTTCCCCCTGTTGCTGGGATGTTAAAGGGTTCCAAAAAACCTCAGACAAATACCCACCCCAACACCCTCCATTACGCAAGTAGGCACCAGCTGCACTCCTCGAGTTTCTTTGACGCGACATGACGTTGTCAGGGAACCTGAGAGCGTAGGATTCGCGTGAGTCGAGTTCCTTGTCAGACTTTCAAGATGCAAGATACAAGATCCGGGACCAGCAGCAGCAAGCAGGAAGCAAAGAATCCTGCGATGGAGAAGACGACGGGAAGTGTCTTTTCTGGATCTGGCCCGACCAGGGAAGAGACGAGGTGATCCAACCACGGCACCCGAGTCAAACCGTCTTCTGCCGGCATGTCGTCTAGAAGATGGGACAGCCAGCCAGGGGAGAGCCACGCACACACACACACACACACCTCAATTGCTGCGCAGCCGAGCCGGACCGAAGACACAACAGCGGAGCAGGGGTCCAGCGCAGGCAGGCTGAGCCACTGGACATAAGAACAGACCGTCCGACAAGACAAGTGGAAGTGAGGGAAAAGTGACCGGAGATCATCGTCCATCAGACAAGACAAGGGCAAGACACATACAAGAAATAAACAATAAAGAAATAAATTGGTACAGACAGGGACAGCCAGGAACGGAGTGAGTGTGTGTGTGTGTGTGTGTGTGTGTGTGTGTGTGTGTGAGTGAGAGAGAGAGAGACAGAGAGAGAAAGAGGCAGAGGTCTAGGCGGAGAGACGTGGGTCCAAGACAAGGGGAGGCGCCCTTGCCGCTTGGTAGACGCACATACCGCGTAAACGTCCACCCTGTCTCTCTCTCTCTGCCTTCCTCAGTCTCCTGCGGCCCTCGTTGTCGTTCAATCAATCTAGTTGCCTCATGTTCTGCCCTAGGTGACACTCGACGCAATCCTTCGGCGTGCTTTGCCTGCCTCGTGTTCTGCCTCCAATCTCCCCCGCCATAATCTCCCTTTACTCAGTATCCAAATGTAACGTGAAAAGAAATCAGGTGTATCCACTCGGCAGAGCGATAGCGACGCCCAGGGCAAGGCAGAGAGCCAGCAGGCTATGCCTCAAACGAGTGCGTCGTCTCGAGTAACTGGGAAGAGAAGGTCGCAGTGTGCATCACCCGCCTGCCCGTCACCGCCGATGTTGCTCGGACCCCCTTCCCTCCCCTTCACGTCCAAATGGGACAGGGAAAATGGGAACCGGGGTATGAAGAGAGCAGCTGTCATCCCACTTAGTAACTGTGGGGAGACGAAAAGAGTAGAGACAGTCAGAGGGAGACAGGAAAGAGAGAGAGAGAGAGGAAGGCAGAGAAAGAGAGAGAGAGAGAGAGGAAGGCAGAGGGAGAGAGAGAGAGAGAGAAAGGTGGAGTAGAGCTATGTGGTCCCTTGTCAGCTAATAAATCGGTCAATTGCTGTAATCAGCCGTACAGTTTCCCAAAATTGTGCAACCGTCCCCGATTCCCTGGCTGCGGTCCCCATATCAAAAGAATAATAATGAAAACCAATAAACAAAAAGCTACAATACCTAAGACAATGACCAAGAGAAGGCCCAGAGCCTCACTCCTCGCTTCCCTCTCATTCGTCTCGGGTATGGGTCTTTTAGGCGCAATGCCTGCCACTGCTGTCTTAAGCGATGGGATAGCCGATGGGCAGGAAGCGACAGGAACCCCTCCCACTTAGTAGGCAGACCACCAGGAAGCCAACCAACCACTGGCCGTTGGTCCAAGTGGCATTGGTGACCAGGGGATGGGCGTCGGGCTGTTCATCGGCGGGTTGTTATCTGCTACACTAGCAGCATTCTTATTCTAATTTGAGAGCAAACATGCGACTGTTCAAGAATGAAGAAACAAGAGAGAGGGCAGTGGTCGGATGCTGCGCACACGCTTGCGCGCCCGCGCACACCTGGAGAAGGGTGATGCTGACCCAGGAGTGCCTCGTCAACGCCGATCTGAATATGGGTCATCCCATTGACACCCCATCTCCCCCTCCCTTAACCCCTTGACGTGTTCCGCCCTTGTATTGTGGGAATTGGCACAAAAGGAGTGAAGTGTGAGGTGAGTGTGTTTTGGACTCGAATGCTGAGGAGAGGAATGACATGGGATATGCCGTGACGTTGTGTGGATACACCTGTAGAAATGCCACCTCCACTTTGACGAGTTAAGCCTCTCTCGCACCACATCCTGGGCCCTCCATATCTGGGCGTGCTCCAGTGTTCCATTTGCTGTCTCCATTGCAACTTGCGTAAGGTGGATTGTCCCAGCAGAGAGTCGAGATGCTGCGGAGCCTTAGGGGCAATCAATCAACCCAAGGTGGTAACGACG
Organism: Colletotrichum spaethianum; assembly: GCF_022836535.1. Taxonomy (NCBI): domain Eukaryota; kingdom Fungi; phylum Ascomycota; class Sordariomycetes; order Glomerellales; family Glomerellaceae; genus Colletotrichum; species Colletotrichum spaethianum. The sequence continues at coordinate 100,638 of NW_026054812.1, read as the reverse complement.
ACGAATTGACCGCCATTCCTGGACTGGCGTGTCCTTCTCTTTGGTCAGGCCCCATCGTTGACCCCGTTGGACTTTGTGTTCTGGAGGCCACGAGCCACGAGGGTGCCACTCGATCTTGTTTAACCACCAATGCGTCCCGCTAAATGCGCGTGCATGTCAGAGCCCATGCGGTGCTCGCAGATGGCAGAACGAGAACGAGATGGAGGCGGGGAAGAAGAGGAAGAATGGAGAGGCGCCATACCAATACATAGGCTATGGGCGGGATCCATCTGAAGAGGAGCCCAGTTACCAGTTCGTTGGACGCCTCAGACTCTGGGGTCTGGGTCTCATGGTGTCCGCAGACCAGAGGTCCGGACTCCGGAGAGGCAAAGACAAGTTGGTTAAGCAAAGTGCGATTGACTGGTTGGCAGCGTCTGGCAATGGCCTCTGGGCCGCGATCCACCTCTCCACAGCTTCTGCCCTAGAGAGATCGTTTGACCGTCGCCGCCTTGGCCGATCCCTCGTCGAGCGGCGGACGGGGACGGATGGAGAGTAGCGTCATTTGGGCAATGTCGAGATCTGGTGTCTTGGAGGGTCTCGCATCAAGACTTGACTTAGGCCTCGCTAGCTGGCTAGGCGCGTCCCGCGAACTGTTCAAAGACTCCTCCCTCCGCGTCGCAATAGTCGAGACATGGTGCGATGGGTCTGCGTACAATACACGGGCGCCCCCTCTCTCGCACGTACGATGCTTGTGTACCCGTAGTTTGCGCATCGGTATCCGTACGGGATGCATCAGACGATCGAAAACCTGATGAGCAGTCGGTTAGAGTTTGGCATGTTCCAAGGCATGCTTCTGTGAATACGTAAGTGATGTACACGAACGCGCTAGGGATAGATTAACCCAGCAGCGAACCGTCGGCGGCAAGGAGGAGTCGCAAGTCGCCTGTCGCAGGGAGACGGCGTGATGGTAAGATGGACAGCCGGGATACGTACCGTTTTCCGCAAGGGCCCTTGTCCTGATTCGAGGCTTGGCTTGCGGGTTTTGTCCGCTCGGGAGAGCTAAGGTCGCCTGGAAGCATGTGCTGTGCGCCCGACGTGGACAACCTCAGGCACGGACTGCTCTCTGCCGGGATAAGATCACTAGAGGGCTGGCTGCAGGTACAGTTGGAAACTCCTTCAGCGGCCGCAAGCCGCCAGGCAGTCGTGGTTTGTGATGGCTGGCGGACTGAGTGCATGGTAAAACGGTATCCGCAAGCGCTGAAGACAAGGCCGGGACAGGCCCGACGTTATTGAGCCTGACCATGTACGAACCGGGGATGCACCGATGCATCAGAGTTCAACGGCACTATGACGCCCCGTGGGCTCGGGAAGAGTGGACGCCTGACGCGGGCGGACCATTCGCCCGTCTCCCTACCAGAAGGACAAGGTTTCTTTTTGCCGTCTTGTTTGATGCGTTCCGCTGACAGCTGCTTTATTTGGGTTTTCTGGTCCCCGTCACCGTTCAATCCACTTCCGGGGCCCCTTGATCGTAATGAGGTGAGAGTTGAGGATATTGCCGGAGGGTTGGCGCGTCGCCCACTTCGTCCCGCAACAGGAGATGGGCAAAATGCAACGCTGAAAACCGGGGGAGAGGTCGAGCTGACCCGACCCGACGACAACGGTTCAAGTTTTGTGACGGACCGTTTGCCTTTCGGTGCTGGGCGACGTGGTGCTGCTCCGGGATGGGTAAGGAATATGAGCATGGAATGGAGACTCTGTATCCGTATCCGTGGATAAAACGGAGACCGCTGCAAGGTACTCTGGAAGCTCACAGGGTGATGTGTGATGTGGGTGAAGTGAAGGCTGCGCAGCTTCAGGTGAGCTTTTCCCCTTTGGAGCTCTACTGGGGATTGACATTCATTCGATCCTGAGCCCCCCCGGCTCCGCCTCCGCCTGGAACTGCCTGCCGAGAGAATGCAGTAAGTTTATACGGATGGACGCTTTCTGCAGATACGCTGTCTGCCTTTGGCCTCGACGTCGCCAAGTAGCAGCGGCTACTGCAAGCTACCTTGCCTTACCACTGCTGTTGGTGGAGTAGCGCCATCCGGCTTTGAACCTAGAGGGGAGCCTGGATCATGAGCATTGATCAGGGTAAGTCACCTTTCTACGCCTGAATGTGATGTCGTCGTGGCTGCGCCTGCTGCGCCTGCGTCGGTTCGTGTGATGTGCAGTTGTTACTGTTACTGTTCTGTCACGGTCTGCTACTTGGGTCGAGGATTGCGGGGGGTCAAGGTCCGAGGAGCAGGCAGAGAACGCGGGATCCTAAAGCATGCATTGAGGATTTTAGCCAATCCAATTGAGTTCCAGCACAGCGCCTTGCTGCTCTGTGGCTAGGACTGGGGAGCTGCGAACTGGGAGAGCTGGTCGTGGCCTTCTAGAGGCTGGGACTCAAGCATCTTGGGTTGCCAGGACCAGGGCTGGGATGTGGCCAAGCCCCTGGGGTCTCACTCTGCACTCGCTGCTGCACCGGAGGCTTTCAGCATCCGGCGTCGCTGCAATGATGTAAAAGCGCCGGACTTCACTGCCCCGAAGAGTAGCGAGCCGGGCGATGGGCCGGAAAGTGCCGAGTAACTGCCAGTGGTTTGAAGATCGGTGTCCCACATAGGTACACTTGTGTCAAGATGAGTCCCTTCTGGAGTCCTGGTCTTGGGCCTTGCCCACTTGGTCCAGTTGCAAATTTACCGGCCGGTTAACTCTCCTTACCCGTGCCTTACCTTGCCAAGCGCCATGTTTCCTCTTGCGGTAAAAACGGGCTGAGGTTTTTGGAATTGAATTGGGTTTGCCAAGGGGTTTATGCGCTTGCAGGGCATCTGTGACAGACTGACAGGTCCCCGTCCCCTGGTCCCTTCCATGATGCTGTCGGCCTTGTAAGGCAAAGCGTTCTTTTTCCTTAGACACTAAGGCGTGTGGGAGGGGGGATCTCAAGGCGCCTTGCCCTGTTGATAATAGGCGAAGTGCGAAGCGCGACAGTTAAACCGGTACGGGTGGGCGAGCAGGTACACCAGACTGCAGACTCTCGAAAGGCTGGGTGCCATCAATGATCAAGGATGAATGGGTCAGTTCGATGGAGTCGACGAGGAGAGGCACGGACTGTATGTCGTCTCCTGACGGATCGAGGTGCACCTTATCCGTGTTGCAGTGCGTTGCTCCGCTCAGCAAAGCACGGATATGTAGAGTCAAAGGTTGAGGGGTTGGCTAGCCTCCATATCCATCGTAGGTTGGCGTCCTGTATCATGAACGTATGGGAGCCGGCGTGCCTTGAACCTACGGCGTGGAAAACCCGCCGAACAGGCGAGAACAAGCGCACCGTCGTGGCAGTCAAGGTACCCAAGCGGCAGGCTAGCATCCTGGGTGTGGCAGCAAACGGCGCAGCCCCGGTGTGCAGGAGAGTTGTTCTAGCGCCAACAATGGAATTTTCCGTGAGGTGAGGCGGTTTCCCGCCTTCTGTTCCTTTTACGGTAAGGGACGGTACGGTACGCCCGCTGATGCCTTAGGCTGGAGGTACGTACTTTCTGCTTTCCCACCGTCACCTGCCCGTCGACGCTCGACCTCAACGTCGACCTCTTGAATTGAACCCCAGGCTTGAACACTGGCGGCAGCATGGGCAGGCTTATCCAGTAGCCCACTGGCGCAATAGACTGGGGGTAAATGCGAAGATGTGCTTTGACACACTCTTCACCCCTTTCAGAACTGACCGGAGGGTGGGGGGCCAAAACCACACCTCACTCACGCTCTCTCAAGTCTCACAGTCCAGCTGCAAGCCAACTTGGACATGGGTACCCAACGCTGTTACCTCGTTTTCGCCCACCCAAATGCGCCGAGCAGACTCCAGCCATCCTGACCCTTTCTCTCTTTTTCACTCTCGCACTCACTCTCACTATCTGCCCGTATCCGTAACCTTGCGCTCCTCGACTCCCAAGAGCACATCATTGCTCTTCCGGCGGTAAAATACAGACTGGGGGCATGGGCATGGGCATGGGCATGGGCATGGGCATGGGCATGAGCAAATAAGATAAGGTCGAGATGCGGAAGAGGAGGAGAGACTAGGGAGGCCAAGCCAGGCACCTTGCTGGTCTCGTCCGTCCCATCTTCCGTCATCCGTCGCTGCTCCTCCTCGCCAGTGAACCTAGGCTTTCCATCCGCTTTTTTCCCTTCATCAACTGCTCCGATGCCGGCCCGGGACCCGGGCTCTGTTGCTGGGGTCAGACGTCAAGTCGCACATGATGGGTTCGGGATATCCGTAGATATCCTGGGGGGAAGTCCGAAGAAAAGAAGGCAACGGTCGGCGGGTGGAAGCAGGTCTTTGAGAAAAGAGCCCCTTGTGTCTGATTCGACATGGGTATCGTACCGGAGTTCGTCGCTGCATGGAAGCGAAACAATCAAAGATGAAAAGATGGCACATCCCCAAACAATGCAGTTGCAGCCCCAGCCGACAACGCGAGGACGTGGCACTTCGTGGGCGAGATGGACGGACAGCAAGCCGCAAGCCAACCGTCTGAACAAGCATTTGAAGAGGGGGGGGTTGCAGTCTCCAATCGGCACCTCGACCAGAAAAGCCCATGTTCATCGTCAATGCAAATGTTGCTCCAAGCCCACGTTATTGGTGTTTCGTTACCTTCTGCTTGCCTCCGACGCAACACATCCAGCCTATCGGAGCCGGCAATGGGGCATCTACTCTGCCCATCTCGCGCTGTGAAGGCCAAAAAAGCCGACCGTCTCGCCTGAACTCTCAAGGCTCGGCGAGCCCGTCGTCCAAGAATAGGGTTTATCTCTGCGCAGTAGATGGGTTAAGTTTGTGGCGAGACGTTGCGAAGGTGAAAAGAAGCACTATGGAAGGTTGTCAAGCTGGGACTGGCGCGTGTTTGACAAAGGGTGTCAGATCGTGGCAATCACATGATATGAACCTCGCCGGTTGATGGGGGATGGGCTGCAATGCAACCTCACTCGCTGGCGTAGAGGAGGACACTATCCGACAGAAGGGGACCGTGTGCACTGTTGAATTGATGAAGAGCGGACCAATCGCAGTTGCTTCATTTCAGTTCATGCTCCGGCCCAGGGTTGGGGGGCACGTGGAGGACACATTGTGATGGGTGTATGACCTGACAACGTTGGTTTACCTGCCTTGACTACATGGACGGGGATTCGGCGGTGGAGGATTGATGGCGACAGTCTAGGTTACTTCAAAGTCTTCTCTCCCTTGTCTTGCTACTTTGTTGGCTCGGCGTGTTAAAGTCCCGTCGTCGTCCAAACAATCACCGTACTCGGCATCGGCCCATTTTGAGCTTAGGTTTGGAGGACCGGGAGACACGTGTAGCTCGGGATTCCGAACGGGAAACAAGGAGAGAGATAGGATCGACGCGAGTTACGCACTGCTAAGGTGAGGTCTGCATCCGAAGGTAATGGGGAGCTCGAGTCCAGCTATCTATGCGACAGGTAAGGTAGGGAGCAGGGTACATCGACGAGTCGATGCAGGCAGGCAACTCTCTTCCGTGAAAGAGTGAGGTGAGAGTAAGGCAGATGGAGGGGAAAGCTTAGACTATGCAGTAGGTAGATAGTCCGTTCAGCTAGAACAGGACTTACCATGCGGCGACGATCATGGACACTGCATTCATGCCTCCTCTTGATTTGATGGTGTGGGTGAGCAATGACGGCACAAGGCATCCGCGGACAGAAGGCAATGATGCCTGTCGTGGGCCATTTCTCGCTGTTTTTCATGTCTGTCACACGGATCAAGTTAGGAGCGAGAGTCTATGGGTTCTTTTTGTTTTTAAAACGGGCGTTCTGGGGTCCCAATCCAATCGCCAGGCGCGCATGGCCAAAACGGGTGACGAGAGGGGGGAAAGCGTGGAGTGGAGGGGGAGGGAGGGGCACGCGAGCGGGCAAACGGACAGGGGTCCACACGTCGCCCGTACTGCGAAGTTGCGGTTCATGGTGCAGGGCTACAGCTGCCCCTCATCCTTTTTTTCTTCTTCCCCCAGTACATAGTACTTTCTTTCTTTGGTGGCTCGAAAGAGACTTAGCCCCATTCTGCCGTTTTCTGGGAGAGCTTCGAAAAAGGTAGGGGAAGGGGATACCCCCTGTCTCGACGTCCATGCACGGGCGATCACCACATGCTTGCCGGGATTCTGTACCTCAGGGTCTTGGCTGACGGTTCCTTCCCCCTGCCCTCCGGCAATGCAAGGGTTAGGGCGTCGTTCTAGCAGAGGATGTATATGTCCGGGCAAGGTACTCACGGTCGGGACTTTGGCGACAAGTGGAGAAGGAGCTGACTGCTGGTGCCAGGCGAAAGCCGGAGAGATCCCCCCGTGTCAGCACGCTAATGGTAGAGTGGGGCTACGGACTTGCATCCATTCATATTACCTATAGTATGTACTTCACTTGCGCCGGTCCTTGCAAGAGTACGACTGGGGGAGCATCACCGCACATCATATCGGGAAGCTGGCTGCAGTAAAGACTTGCTTGGGACATGGAGTACTGTACGATTTTCTTGCAAAATACAAATGTACTTAAGTGCAGATGCATGTGTCTCGGCATGCAGCCAAGCGTTTGTCGACATTTGCCGGTGCAATGCCCCCCTGCCCATCTACCATCTACCATCCAAGAGCATCATCCATCTCCTCAGGAAAATCAAAAGGCACTTGTACCTCAGACAGGTAGTCTACCTACCCAGAAGACAGTAACATCGACCTAGGATCACGTGCCTGGCAGGTGCATCCCGTCTTCCATTGATTGGCATGACATGACAAGTGGACTGCGCCATAACTCTGATTGGAGAGTTAGATTTGACGATGCATACACACATGCTATGTGCGTAGAGATGAGAGGGGCACCAACGTCAACGACCGTCAATGATTTCCAAGTTCCAGGTCCCGCTGCAGTGTTTGATCTCCTTGCCGATTTCCCAAGTGAGGTATTTTATCTGCCCGTGGGTAAGCACCTCTTTGGCTCGTCCTCAAAAGTGTGACACCGCGACATTTCGGCAAGGTGTCTATCTCTGCAGGAAACTTGGGGGGTCCCGCATCATGGAGTTGAACCGAGTCCGGATATACTTTGTACACTGGATACATGGCCGCGGGGGAAAGTGACTGATAACCCCCCTTTCCAGACGAGAGGTTCCTGGGAAAGTAGGCGACCCTCTCTGTCCCGCCTTCCTCCCACCTTCCACCATTGTTGTGGTTCGAGGTGGAGCGTCTACCTATCTGCATTCATCTAGGGACAGTACGTACAGGTATGTAATATGTAGGCAAGGCACCGCACGTCGTATATTGGGAGGCTCGACGGACATTGGTTGGCAATGCTACCAATCAAAGGGGAGGATGAATAGTTGGGTACCTTGCCTGCCGTTCCTGCCTGCTCTCTATCTTCCCTCGGAAGGAGCATCAAGCGTGGAAGCCGTGGAACGCGGCGAGAGTGGCCCAATCCCAGCTCTCCATAGCTGTTGCAGCCAGGAAGGACCGGCTCACCGTTGCTTCCTGCCTGCTACCTGTCCGGCCCTGCCCCGGTAATACACGCAGGGAGGTCCATATCACGACATCCACTACGTGTACATGGCACAGTATAGATAGGATAGGTACTAACTACACTCGCTACGCTCTGCCCTGCATGCCTTACAGATTGCCGTCGATGGTTATGCCTGCCACCTATTTGCCTTTCTCTCCGCTTCCCTCGCCTTGTCTTTCCCCCTCCTCCATGTCCTCTCCTAAGTTGCCTGCCCCAAAGAAACCTACATTGCTACCCTGAGCTGTCTGTCCTCCTCCTCCCCTCGCTCCGACCCCTCTTCCTTCTCATCGTACCATGTGCACTACATAGTATCTTCAGCAAGATCCAGTCCGGGTGTCCCATGTCTAAGAGCTCCCCCCTCACCTCACATTACCTCATCTCAACTCACATCATTGCTCCTAGCTTAGCTTCCACTGCAACTTCAAGGGACGGAAGCTTTTCCTTCCACCAGATCCTATCCGGGTCACTCCTCGCTGCGCTTCTCCCGCCATTCCCGTCCCGTCTCGCACTAAAGCATCCGTTCTTCGGCCCCCCCTCCCCCTCCCCGCCGAGAGCGAGGTTGATTAGTTGGCGCCCGTCCCGATTACAGCATCTTGCAGCTCTGCGCCAAAGTCAAATGAATCTGGCATATGGTTGCATCATGCCTCTACTATTTTGCAGTATGCAGGCTTCGAGACGCTCATCACATACACAATGTTTCTTTGCTCACCATGCCTTATTTGCCTCTTTGAATATACTGCGTGACCAGCAACATCGACAACAATCTCCAGTCGGTCGTGTTCGGGATCTGCTTCTCCTGACCTTGGAAGTGGCCGCCGAGGTGAACGCAGCCGGGGACGTTTCGTCGGAGCGCATCACTCAGCCTATGACCGTTTGATCCTTTGCCGGCCGCCACACACCAGCTTCTAGGTAGTCCCTACACAAACGCTGCCAGCAACACGTGCTACGGATTCAGAAGTTCGTATCCCTCCCCTTGCCGTTCCTGCCTTGCATGCCTTATCTTGAAGAACTTTACCTAACGTGGACCGTTTTAGCTTCATTATCCAAGCACCCCGTTGTTGCATTCTCGCACTCCTAGTCCCTCCCGGAACCGCACCGTAGCTAATTAGGACAGCCTCACCTTGCCGGGGCGTCACCTCATTTCACTTCAGATCGTTCGCCCGACTTCCCTCCATCCTAGCGCCAACCGGGCCTTTGTTCGCCGGCTCTTCCATGAAGCCTGCCGCCGCTCATCACGCCCAATCCGCGCCCCCACTCACCGCGAATTGTCCCTTTAAGCTATGCCTTCTAACCTCCGTCTCACCTCTGGCTGGACCCTATGGGCGGTTGACCGATGCGCCATCCATCCGTCTATCCGTCTGTTCGTCCGTCCGTCCGACGCAGACCATCAACAACTTCGACGGCGACGGTCATACCTCAATTGCGAAACGGCGAATAGGCCTTGGGACCCGACGCTCCCCTTTCCTGGCTAATTCGTTGCCTCGCTCATTTAGTTGTTCAAGTCAATCACAGTCCAATTTCAATCTACTAGTGATCATTGCCCGTCTCAACACCACAGAGTGATGGGAGGATTACCCTTGATTAGCTTCATACGAATCCGAATATCTGCTCAAATCCATGTGCTAGCTGTATCACGATTCACAAGGAGTGATCGCTCTGCTGCAGCACTGCATAGATTGCCTTGATGCCCGACTACACTAATGCCAGTGTCAGCAGCGATACGGCAACGGACGCACGAATGATTGTCTCGCTGCCCATCTTCCTCTTCCGCGGTCTGTTTGCGAGGCAGGGTGTTGCCGAAGAGTTGGACAACGTTGGGAACTGCGCCCGTACACTCCTGCTTGGTTCATGCGCAACACCTCACACACCCCTACACACGCGCACGCGCACGCACACATACACTTACAGGTACACGAAGTTGAATGCCCCTTCTTCTTGCGAGTCATTTTCGCGCAGGATATGGTGCATGGAGCCATCTGAGACAGAAGACTCGGTTTCTTGTGATGGATTCAATATAGACTTTTGACAGATAGCGCTGTCCACGACACGTGGCTATAATGCACGTCTCATGTCAAGGCAAAAGCGTATCTCGAGCCTTACAACGCTGCCACGCGTTGGCCCATGACCTCGTAGGCCTCTTGCCCCCCTCCCTCGTTTGCAAGCTAACAAGAACGAAGGAGGGTATCTAATAAGCGTTGTGGCCTCCACCGACAAGTTAGCTCTGGCTCATGTTTGACCGGCGCGTTTCTTCAGGCAGGCACCGTTGGTCGCCACGAGCTCATCGCCATGTGGTCAGTGCTACCTCATGCAAACTACACACCGCTTCAATGAGACGATGTTCGGGAAAGGAAGACGACTCGATTCATGATTCGGCATGTTGTTTCTTTGAAAGTGTTCAGCCTGTCGTCGGTTGAACTACACCACCACCACCGTAACATCGCCATTAGCGAGTACCTCGCCATCGCGGCTTGCCATGTACTGCGCTGCCCGTCGCCATCCGCACGACCTTCATCCGACGCCGCGGGATGGTGTGAAGGACTGAGGAGAACGTGGCAACCTTGCGCTTGGAGCTGCTTTTGCGAGAGTCCATGCGACATGGCGGTGTGTTTCCGTTTCTGTGCATCCGAGATTGGGCTATCGAAGCACCATCGAAGCATTGTCGAAGCTTCGAACATTCGAAGAAGGATTTACACTTTGTGCCGTTACCCAGGCTCGGGTCTGTTCTTTGGACCGACACCCCCAATTAGGCACTGCCCGTGTGTCAACGATGATCGAGAAACCTGCTTGCCGCTCTTGGTTGTCAGTAGGCTTCCCGATCACGGACGCGGTGGCCGAGGGATTAGGGTGGCTTTGCAAGCGCACGCCCAGCCTCCCACGTCCCCGTCGGCATTTGCACAACGGCTAGTGGTACGCCTACGTTTGCCTCAGACTGGCAACGATCGCGATCGCGGTGAGGAGAAAAGGCTATGTACTCTTATCCCACCCCTTCTATAAGGCGAGGAACAAAGAAATAGCTGCATGTAACTATACATGCTACGTCGCTACTGCGCGTTCTGTATGTGAATGGATTGGACTAATTAGTAATTGGTCTGTTCGGTCTTTGGTTATTCTGTTTCTGCAAACGCCGAACAGACCTCATGGCTCCTGCCGCCCGTTTCGGTATCGGATACGCCTACAACACTCGGCATTCTCCCCGTCCGCTTCATCTCGTCCTCTCGGTCATTTCCTCGATCGTTGTTCAATCAAAGACCTGCCCCTTTCCTCAGTCCTTTTTCGTGCGAAACCCCCTGGCATACTTGCTGCCAACCTCTTGGACGACTTAGCTTCAGTATATCACAGCCATGCCATTGGAGGGTATGAGCATGTACCAGGCAAGCGGTTCCATGTCTCATTTGAGCGCTCATGTTGACCGGAAAACATGTGCTGTTAGGGGGTAGGGGGCATTTTCCGGATTCCGCTGGGCGGAATCTGCCCGGAAATAGAAACTCTGGTGCGGGGGGCTAACTCGGTCCCTGTCCGGGCTGCCCGAAGCTCTCTTCCCAATGCGCGATACCGCGTCGGACTTGGCCTCCGCCCAACGGTGCCGCCCTTGGAGGATGGATGATGACATTCTTTCAGAATTAGGAGATGGAGCGAGTTCGAAACCTGTTTGACATCCTGGTCAGCAGCTGCAGATAAAGAACCTCTTGGCTGATTGGGCCGAGGTCTTGTGAAGGATGTAATGTGGCTGTTGAGGGTCACGGACATCGTGACATACCAGCCTCATGGTGAGGAGATTTGGAACGTGAACTACGACGCGCACTTCAAGTCCGAGTTGTATTCCAGAGATGCTAAGGACGTTATGGGAATGGGCCATCAAAGCTGCGCAGCCACGTACGCCGCCAAACTGGTACACCCTACCCCCCTCTTAAGTATATACGATGGTCACCATGACTTTGGCTGCGCGGGCCCTTGAGCAACGTCTTCCGACTTAACAGCTCACATATCATGTGATTCATTTGAACAACCCGAGTGCGCGTCCGAGCAAGACAATCCGTGTAACTTCGCTCGCTGACCTAGTTGTTTCTCCTTCGCCTTGGATATGTTCATAACTAGGGGTTCAACAAATGATCTTGAGGCTGGCTGGGGAGGGGGAAGTTGACCTAAGGAATGTGCTGAAGTTTTCTTGTGTCTGTCGCATTGTGGCTGTTGACGCTCGGGGGAATCGCCGAGTGAGCAATCCGTTGGTCTCATAAAGCTCTGGTGAACAGACTTGAGTTTACTCTCCACTTTGCTTCGGTCACCGTGTCTCTCATGTCGTGCCTATTGGTTCTCACATGGCCTTTAATGAAAAACAGAACCTGTTTCAGTGCGGCTTGGGATCCTGCCGTTGATCTGCTTGGTTGTGCTTCAAAACTTTGGTATTCTCACGTCGTGAATGTCGGCTGGTGGTTACAGCGGGCGACTTCTTCACATGAAAGAACAAGTAAGTCTTGGGCCTTGCAATAGAGGTAAGACCGAAAGTGCCAGCCTGCTTCAGTCTCTGTGTTATCTCCTGCGTTAATGATTAGACGACAGCAATGATGTATGCCCACTCTATATATTGATGTTGCCCTTACATCCCGCGATAGGGGCCACAACGAAGACTCAAGATTGCTCGTTGAGTGAGCAAACAATGGCTAAGCGGCTGCGTCTTCACTTGGATGCATTCAAGGAACCGACTGATGAATAATTTCAAGATTGTACATATATTGGGGCTCCTTTTCGCTGGTATAAACGTCCCGATACTCGACTCGGCACGTCCAAAGTCGGCTGTTACACAGGCAATGGGGTCGGCCGATGAACAGAATCATCATCTAGCAACATCTGGAAGCGCGCGCGGGAGGGGGGACAGGCACATATAAGAGATTGCCACAGCACGAATCTTATTAATCATTTGAAGTCGGAATAAAGGTCAACGCCCCCCCCACCTTGACGATCCATCTCCTTCTGAAGAAATGTCCGTTATCAACCGGAGAACCCTGTTCAAGATCAGAGCTGATCTCCAGACCATCGGTGCCGCCAATGTTCGCCACTGCTCGGCGAACCACAATTCTTGGTCACATCTCCGGAGGGAACCTCGCGTCGACCGCCTCGTAGATGCACGTTGAATGGGGTTTGCTCCGAGTTAATGATCGTCAAAAGCGAACTAGGGAGCACAAATGTGGTCCGACGAATGAGGCCCCCAGTGATTACCGCAGATATCAGGAACATTTTATCGGAAACCTGTTTGAGTATGTGGGCCATGCAAGTCATAATGGGGAGCCCATCTCCCCGCCTTTAGGCAGAGTCGGCGACGTTCAAGATCCGGGAAGGAGCATAACATGTTCAACGGATGAGTGTCCCGTAGAATGCCAAAGGCAATGGGATCTCGCGAGCCTACGATCCAATCGCTTTCTCCCACCTAACAAGCTGCGACGGGCGTGTGGGCGACAGCGTGTCATGCCGTATTTGGCTGTTCAATGAGGGAAACCCCTCACTGAGGTTTGCAATGAGGCCGACGGCCCCAGAAGTGGTCTCGGCTGGAGCACCCTCGGTATGCCCAGTTTACTGCCGCTTATCGAGATAGGGAACATGGACACATGGGGTCGAGCAGTGGGAAGTGGGCGGGGCTTCCCGACGAAGAAGAGACAAATGGGAGATAGATCGCAAGAAGATAACCAGTTGGATGGGGCCGTGGTACCGGAGCTGATGGGCTAGAGGGGGTAACTCGGTCTACTGGTTTAGGGTTCGCAACCCGGCGTATCGCCGTGGACCGGGTGCGCGGGCCGGCGGTTGAAGTTGAATGTTTGACGGGGCACCGCGTATGACCGGCGGTTGGCCGTGCGGGCTGAATTTGCTGCCGGAGAAGGCTTACACCAGTTCCATGCTCCAGCCGCCACCGAGCTTCATTCCCCGGCCTGGCTGCTCCACGCGGGAAGAGATTTGCTCGGGATGCTGGCTGACAGATGGATCGTGTCGCTGCACCTCCACGGCCATCTACAGCTTACAAACAAAAGGCGTAGAGCGCCTAAGTGAAATATCGTGACTCTGTAAATCTACGCATTCACGGATGCCACGAAGTTTGTGTCCCCACCTGGCCGTGATGATAGTCAGTTTTCATTTCACAGAGACACGCATTTACCCGACTGCAAAAATACGACAGAACTTGAAACCCACCGACGAGACATTGACGCCGTCTGTGTATGCCCTATTTGCTAACCGGAGAGTATCGGCATCAAAGAATACCGTCCCCGTTTCCAGAACCGGAATCAATCGTGGATCGTTTCGACCGATGGGATTGGTTGGCAATGTCGTCACGGCGACCTTGACACTGTCTGCGGCATCGGCTGATCCTCGTCAAATCATCGCGATGTCTCCGGCTAATCCACGGTTAAACTTAGACGCGTTATGACGCTATAGCCCATTTCCCGAACTTTAGCCGGCGCGAAAGCGTCGATGAATCGCAATGCTCCACTATCACGTCGTCTGACGGGATTTCGGGACGACGTTCAGCACCATGTCTAAAATGAACCGGCCAATCCGCTGCTGTCGGATGGGGTTCAAACCCGGAGCCAGGACAAACCAAAACACGGCGGTGGAGAGCCCGCCCGAGCTTCACCCGGCAAGTGAGGGGCAGGATCCCTTCACAACGTGGGGTAGATTGCGCTACTGAAAGGCATTGGATGTCGGAGTCGACGCACTTGACCGTGTTTCTCATCTTTCAAGGCCTTGGCTCAACATGAGCCCAAGCTAATTCGTGAGCCCAAGCTAATTCGTGAGCCCCGGAGCAGGCAATCTCTCCACCTTTCACCCGTCGGCTGAAGCGCGTGTGGAGGGGCGACGATGGTATTACTGGGGAAATACCCTCGTTGCTAGCTATTGTTCATGTGAACATGCCCTGCTTGCATATAGTATCCGGTATCGCCGCCGGTTCCTCTAATTGACTAGCTCCTGTTACGTATAACAGGAGACGGGGGTCTAAAAGTTGGCAAGCTCCAGCCCAGAATCAAACAAATCCCGCCGCGTCCGGAGTTGTTCCGCTTCTCGACTTTGTCACCACTCTATTTAACATCAGGGCCCGTCGGCAAAGCTCCTGATCATCCTCTCTGCTTCTCTTGCCTGTTACACACTCTCCCTTCTCTCGCCTGTTTCTCTTCGTTGCTTGTTCACGTCTGAAGCCGGTACTGTTCATTATTGAGTTGCTTCTGTAGATACCCAGTCCATTCGCATTGCCCACCGCATTTCTGAGCTCACAATGGCCGACTTTGACGTGGAAGAGGTGCTCAAGAAGCTCACCGTCTCCGAGAAGGTTGACCTTCTTGCGGGTAAGTCTGCTCTCCGCACCCGGCCCAATCGCTCTCAGTTAAACTACCTATCATGTGTCACGAAGGGCCAATGGCAAGCTAACGTCCAAATCTCGCCAGGTATCGACTTCTGGCATACCAAAGCCCTCCCCAAGCATAACATACCCTCCATTCGACTCTCCGACGGCCCCAATGGCGTTCGCGGCACCAAATTTTTCAATGGCATCAAGGCCGCCTGCTTCCCCTGTGGTACGGCTCTCGGTGCAACCTTCAACACTGAGCTCCTCGAAGAGGCCGGTAAGAAGATGGGTGAGGAGGCCAAGCTCAAGGGAGCCCACTGTATTCTGGGCCCCACCATCAACATGCAACGATCTCCGCTCGGCGGCCGAGGTTTTGAGTCCATTGGCGAGGATCCGGTCCTGGCCGGTCTCGGCTCCGCCGCCATTGTGAGAGGCATCGAGAGTACCGGTATCCAGGCGACACCTAAGCACTTTGTCTGCAACGACCAGGAGCACAGGCGCAATGCCGTTCATAGCATTGTGACGGAGCGCGCGCTGCGCGAGATCTACGCCCTCCCTTTCCAGCTGACCTTCCGCGACTCTACGCCTGGCGCCCTCATGACGGCCTACAACGGCGTCAACGGCACCTTCTGCAGTGAGAACTCCGACCTTCTGGACAAGCTGGTCCGTAAGGAGTGGGGCTGGGACGGAATGATCATGAGCGATTGGTACGGAACTTACAGCACCACGGAGGCGGCCAACGCCGGTCTCGACCTCGAGATGCCCGGCCCCCCTCGCTTCCGTGGGGAGCCTCTCAAGTTCAACGTGTCGACGGATAAGGTCCGCCAGCACGTGCTTGATGAGAGAGCTCGCGCCATGCTCAAGTTCATCAAAAAGGCTGTGGCCACAGGCATTCCCGAGGGCGCCCCTGAGAAGACGGGAGACACTCCCGAGACCGCCGAGTTGCTGAGACGCATCGGCGGTGAAAGTATCGTCCTTCTCAAGAACGACAACAACGTGCTTCCCCTGAAGAAGGACAAGAAGGTAAGCGAGAACTCATGGGATGTGAGACATGATGGCAACCGCTGACTCTCGCGACCACAGACTGTTGTCATCGGACCCAACGCCAAGATTGCCACCTACCACGGAGGTGGTTCCGCCTCGCTGGCTGCCTACTACGCCGTCACCCCCTTCGAAGGTATTAGCAAGAAGCTCGAGTCGCCCCCGGAGTATACCGAGGGCGCCTACTCTCACAAACTCCTGCCTCTCCTCGGTAACGTCTGCAAGTCGGCTGGCGGCAAGCCCGGTATGACGATGCGTGCCTACAACGAGCCCCCGACGGACCACAGCCGCGAGTGCCTCGACGAGCTCGTCCTGACCAAGACGGAGCTGCTGCTCGTCGACTACTACAACCCCAAGTTCAAATCTAACCTCTGGTACGCCGACTTTGAAGGCTCCTTCGTCGCCGAAGAGGACTGCACCTACGAGCTGGGCCTCATTGTCTGCGGTACGGCCAACCTCTTTGTCAACGACAAGCTGGTCATCGACAACAGCACCAAACAGCGCCAGGGAGACGCCTTTTTCGGCGCCGCGACCCTCGAGGAGAAGGGCCGCGTCGAGCTGAAGAAGGGCGAGACGTACACCTTCAAGGTCGAGTTCGCCTCGGCCCCGTCGTCCAAGCTGCAGGGCGACAACGTCGTCTTCGGCGGCGGCGCCCTGCGCATCGGCGGCTGCAAGGTCATTGATAACAAGGCCGAGATCGCAAAGGCCGCCGCCCTCGCCAAGGACGCCGACCAGGTCATCATCTGCTCCGGCCTCAACGCCGACTGGGAGACAGAGGGTAACGACCGCGCCGACATGGACCTGCCGGGCTACCTCAACAAGCTCATCTCGGCCGTCACCCAGGCGAACCCCAACACCGTTGTCATCAACCAGTCGGGAACCCCCGTGCGCATGCCCTGGGCCAAGGACGTCAAAGCCCTTGTCCAGGCCTGGTACGGCGGCAACGAGACGGGCAACGCCATCGCCGACGTGCTCTTCGGCGATGTCAACCCCTCGGCCAAGCTCTCCCTTAGCTTCCCCGAGCGTGTACAGGACAACCCGGCCTACCTCAACTACCGCGCCGAGGCCAGCCGCACGTTGTACGGCGAGGACGTTTACATTGGCTACCGCTACTACGAGTACATTGACCGCCCCGTGCTCTTCCCCTTCGGCCACGGGCTGTCGTACACGACCTTTGATTTCAGCGACCTCAAGGTCACAGAGAAGGACGGCAAGATCGCCGTCGACGTCACCGTCAAGAACACGGGTAAGGTGCAGGGCGCCGAGGTTGTGCAGGTCTACGTCGCGCCCAAGCAGAAGGCAAAGATCAACCGCCCCCTCAAGGAGCTCAAGGGCTTCGCAAAAGTATCGCTTGCGCCGGGCGAGAGCAAGAACGTCACGGTGGATATCGAGGCCAAGTACGCCGCCAGCTACTTTGACGAGGAGCGCCACCAGTGGTGCGCCGAGGAGGGAGAGTACGAGGTCATTGTCAGCGACAGCAGTGTCTTGACGGACAAGGCCGTCAAGGGCAGCTTCAAGGTCGGCGAGACCTACTGGTGGTCCGGTCTGTAAAATGGGTCATGTGTCATAGAATAGGGGGAGATGTTGGTTTGTTTGATTTACTATTCTTTAGTCTCTGGATATGATTGAACGAACAAAACAACATCTACACATGACAAGGTAACCGGCTGGCCATATAAGTGAACCATGCAACAATACAGACCCCGATATAATCATATCAAATCATGGTGCGTCATGCCTGTCATACATTCGTAGTCGTCAAGTGCCGATTGGAGCGACATCGTCTATCGGTCGCATGCTCCACGTCGTGAAAATCGTACAAAAAAGCTTTGCCTCTCATGCAGCGCTTACCCTCTTTTCTCTCATTTCTTCGTCGGAGCTTGGAGATCTGCTATGTTCTGACCGCTGCAGCTCCACTGGCGGCAGCCAGGGTTCTGCGTCTCCCAATCTCTGGACAGTCAGGCCCGCGTTTCCGGCGTTCTTCATACCCGCATCGAGCTGGCGTTGATATGAGATGCGGCGGAGACGTTCGGATTCCGCCGGGGTCAGATGGAGCTGGTAGTTTTCGTCAGCACTCAGTTTTTCGCTGTGACATGTCGATCCAAGAGAAGGAGAAGGACCGCAGAAGAGATCCTGTGACCAAACCTACGTAGAGTTCAACAAGAATGGCATGGATAGCCAGAGCCAACCAGGACCCGGCGTCAAAGACGGACGTGAAACCAGCCGCGATCTCAGCGGGCTGGTGGGCGTGATAGTTGCTGTGGACGATGACGCTAAGACCGGGGCTCTCACCCGAATAGTAGCCGCCACATCCCGGGTACAGATCGAGGACCTTGGTCTGGTTGTGTCGGAAGATGAAGTCCAGCACGGAGCACTGCTTGACCTGGTAATAACCTGTGTCGGCCGTAATCATGACGGCTAGGAAGCTGATGATGCGCATGGTGATGATGAAGCCGGCCTGTGAAGCGTGCCTCGTTAGTCTCTTATCCTGTGAAGGAGAGACGATGCACAATGTATTATCTTACGTAGACCCAAGCTCTCAGCATCCACGCACGGTGCTGCTCGATCTGGAGCTTCTTGATGTTGTAGATGGAAAGACCCAGCGCGCCGAGAAACATGATGCTCCCGGTTCCCACCACCGTCTGCATGCTCACACCCCCACCAAAAGCACGACGGGCAATCATCAGGACGCCAATGATGCCTACAATGCTGAGGAGGAGGACGAGATACCCATTGAGACGGTGGAACAGTATGGCCTTATGGCGGATGACAGGTATGAACTGCAAACAGGCGAGAAAACCACCCGGGACCATGCCGGCGAGGTGCATTATAATGCCGGCCCGCCCCGTACCAGACTGGTAGAAGTAGCACTCGCCCGGAAGGGTCCGCTGTTCGTGGTCCGGGTTGCAAAAGACGCCATCAATGTTGAAATACATCATGCGGGCAAGGGCAAAACCCATCATGCCTCCCGCCGTAATGACAAACAGGGTAAAGTTGTAACCCTTCTTGAAACCGATGGGGTTGTAGACCTTGCGCGCAATCGCGACGAAGCCGTTGGCGGGAGGCTTTGGTTGAGAATGAGTGGGAAACATTGCGAAGGTGCTCGGAGAGGATTGAGAGGACGCAAAGTCGAGCTGACTGGGCAGTGAGACAACGCCGCCACTTTTATTTTCGCTTGTTTCTTGTCTCTTGAAGAACGGGGAAATGAGTTGACAGAGTCGCATATTCGAACGGCGTAGCAGAGCAGCGAGTGAAAGGGAACCTTTCATATAAGTTGAAAGCCCAGCCAGAGCATTGGCGACTTCCCAGGGTCTTGGACGCTGGTCTCGATTTGGCAGTAAGCCTTAGTGCGGGGGCCAACAGAAGGACAAGTATGAGGGGCAACGGTCGATAGCTTCTCTCGCTCAAGCAGGCAAGCACCAAGCAGGCTAGATCAGGGCAGGGCTGGAGACGAACTTCTGGATCCTCTGCGAAAAGACGCATCACGGAAGCTAGGCACGCAGGATCAGCCGTTTTGACAGCGCACCGAAGCCATGTCTCACGAGTTCCATGGCACCATGGCATGCTGGATAGGCTGACCTTGGCAAGGACTTCATCCACAAGACGTTATGCAACGCCTTTGCGTCGGCCGAGTAGGTGGGAATATGCGCCTTGAGAACCAGGGCAATCTTTTAGGCTGACGAGGGGGCGCTGCCCCTTGACAAGGCGGCTGGAATCCAAAAGGCTCTAGGCATGGAGACTATACATGGAAGGGTGGCGCTTGGGAAGGCGTTGCGGGACCCGGACGTGGATGCTTACCTGTAAGGCCACCGGTCAGCGGTAAAGGGGACCAGTGAGAGAGAGCAGGGGAAGGATTCCGGGAGACTCGGCCACGCGAGGTGCTCCAAAAGAAGAGCTTTTCTTCCGTCCCCCGGCCTCTCAGAGTGAGGTGGAAAGGCTTGAAGTGCAGATGGCAAGTGATTCGAATTAAAGGCTCAGTCCATGCGGCCGTACGGGATGGATCAAATGCATGCGAACCGCATTAGTGTCGATACGGATAGCGGGGCTGGGCAAGGAAGAGAGAGATGGCTCGATGCGCCCCATAGCGGTGTGCATGTGCCTCAACGAGGCTCATCACATCCATCACACGGCCGCATACGCGGATGCCGAGCACCAGGACAGGAAACGCAAGCCCGAGCTGCCGCCGCCGCCGTCGCTGGTACTGCTGAGTGGTGACTAGCGGCACGTGTCGTCAGAAAGCTGAGCTGCGAACACTGCACCGCGCCACACACGGCATTTCGTCTCGCTTCGTGCCGTCTCTTGCGCGTACATCTGTCTTGTGTTACTGTGCTATCTCAACGCCGTGTTTCTTCCAATAGATGGAGAACTGCGAGCGTAGAGCCAAAGCGGCGGGTAGCGGCACTAGTTACAACTACAGGATTCGATATCAGCGGATTGAACAACATGTCTGGCATGCCTTGTGGTACGGTTTGCGATGGCAATGGGTGAGAGCCCCGAGAGGAACGAGCTTCTCGTGTTAGGTCTGCGTCTCTAGGCGCAAATATGGTTGTTCGAGGTTGGGAAATGGTGAGTAAGGGACGCCCTTTTGGAAGTCTTTTCACAGCTTTTCATCTTTTCCAGTGGAGCAAGATTGAGCTAGACCGCTGCTGGAAGCTAAGAAATGGGGCTATGACATGGAGCTGTGAGTATAGAGAGAGAGAGAGAGAGAGTTTTTTTTCTGAGGAAAAAGAAATAATGAATTGGATCCAGTGGATGACACTTTGTTCCTCGGTTAGGATCTGGATGTGATATGAGGTCGGAGGAGACTAATGAGGAGGTAGGGAGGTGGGAGCAGGTACGTACCATGCGGGCGGGGGTACTTGGACGACGCTCCACCTTCCCGACGCGTCCAGCCCCCGCTTCTCGCTCCCGCCATCGCCGTCCCCGTATCCGCGCGCCCGGCCGCGTCTCCGTCCCTTTTACAGTACCTTCCATTCCATTCATCCTCTGTTCGGCTCCCAGTCAGGGTACATCCGCCATCCAAGCATCTGCCAAACGCACAGTTGATGTAACACAGCCGCCTACCCCCCGTGCAGTAAGATGGCATCAGCACAAGCCCCTCCCCCGACAGTAATCGCCCAAAAACAAGTCTTCCTCGCAGCCCAGACCCGTCTCCTCTCCCAGCCCCTTGAACCATCCCGCTCCTGGCTCGCCGCAAACGAGGCCGTCGAATCCCCAATCCCGGACCAGGTTGTTGAGCATGTCGTCGCCCGCCTCAACAATGCCGTACTCCAGCATTCGCGACGCGCTTACTCGCACCAGGCGAGCCGCCACGTCGCCGAGCAGATAGATGCTCTCTACCTGTCTCAGCCGTCCACGGCGCAGGACGATAAGCCAGCCGAGGGATTGCCTCTCTCTTTAGACCTGAGTAAGTCGTTCTTCTGATACGCTAAACAGACTTTCAATCAGAATCATTCTGGGCGCGATGACTAACAGAGGAGCACAAAAAGCCGAGGATGCTGCCGTTAAGTCGCTTCCTTTGGTATGGCCGGCTGATCACGACGTGACCATGTATCCCATGGAAGCCAAGCGGTATGCGGAACAAGTGGACCGTCTCAAGTCGCTCGCCGAGGGGAGGCAGCAGGTCAAAGCCCGTGTTAAGCGGCTGCGGCGCATGAAGACTTTGCTTGACCCCTTCCGCTCCGGCAATGATGGTACAGGCGTGCAGGAGAATCTCGTCACACGTGACGGTGAGGTCGAAAGGGAGATGGAGAAGATGCGAGCTCTTTTGGCACGCGTCGGTGGTCGCGTCAGCCTTCTCCCCGAACCCACGGAATCTGGAAGCCTATTTAAGGAAGACGACTCCCTCATCGTGGAACCTGTGACCACAGGAGAGAAACGAAAGCTAGATGACCTTCTCGATAGCTTCTGATAGACGTTTCAAGCGCGGTAATCGTGACGGCGAAAGAGGGAACGACCGTACTATTAGGGTCATGAGAGCATACTAAATACCAATGGGAGAAAGGCGTTAGGTTCTAGGTTCTGAGGATACCCCAATATCAATAGAAAAGCAAATTGTTCCTCCCATTCCCTGCTTGTGTCATGCCAGAACACTGTCAGCGTCAAAATTTGAAGTTTGCCCTCGCCAGTAAATCAGATCCTGGCGCAGCCCGCGTCCTCCTGCCAGTATCGCAACACACCAACACCGAGGCATCGCTGAGATCCTCACTGGTAGGCCTGATACTTTTCTTTCGCTGTTTAATCTCACCCTCCAGAGTGGCATCTTTGGCGCTGTCGTCTACATCCAGGCCTTTCGACTTCTTGTCGCCTGGGTCTGAGGCTTTTGGTATCTCTTCCTCCTCTTTGGCGTAAGGGTTTGGTCGCACGGCTCGTAGCTTGACGATAACTTCGTCTTGGTAACCTTCTGGTTTTTTGTAGTATATTCGAAGGCCCACAACAGCCACGGCGTTCCAAGGGTCCCTCTCAAACTCATCCTGGTCGTCTACGGGTGCCGTCATGGCTGGTTGCGGCGGCACACGACCGACAGGAGGGCGTTCTTGTGCCTCTACTGCATCAATCTCGAGTTCCAGTTCCCGCTCGGAGAGCTCTGACAAGCTGGAGACACTTGCAAACTCGTCATCTGATTCGCATAGCAAGAGTTCGGAGGCTTCCGAAGGGGCTGTTGCTTCGCTTTTGGCCGCTTCGCTCTCTTGCGGAGTAGCTTCATGGCCTTCACTCTTGATACTGCTGACATCACGCGCATCACTTTTCGACTGTCGAGCCTCGATGATGGTATCTGGTAGTTCTTTGGATAACTCTTCCGTGTAGCGGGCGATTATCTCGGGTTGCTTTTCCATGGGTGGTCTTGCTCCATCTTGGGTACGGGTATGGGAAGAGGCTGGCGATTCTTCAGAAGCAGTAACATCTCCATGGCTAGTAAGTTTCTCGTGACTCTGCTGCTTTTTCGATATCGTCAAATTATTGGTTGCAGACTCAAGATTCACAGAGTCAGTTTCTTGAATTTGAACACGTTTTCTCGCCGCAGGTTTTGGTGGCTCTACGGCTGCCAGGGGCTCGTCAGGTATTTCTGGTTGGTTTGGTGGCATAGGACGGACTCTCCCCGGTACGAACGGCGTTCCTTTTGCAGCCTTGAGTTTCTCAACTCTAGCCTTGTGCCTAGCCTTGCGCTTTGCCTCCTCTTTCTGTCTCTTTTTGATGGCTTTGACCTTGAGATAATGTTGTTGCTCTCGTTTCTCGATGATCTTTTGTTTGATTTCGGCACGTTTCTTTTCCCGCTGTTTCTTCTCGTAAGATTCTCTAGCTGCTTTCTCTTTAGACGACTCCACTATTTTCCCTTTGCTGTGAGCAAGGTCGTATGCCAATCCTATTCGGATCAGCTTCTCGCGACGGCCCTTGGCATTGTTCCGAATGACCTGTTCGATGGGAAGAACCTGGTCGTTTCGGACCGCATCCAGCTTGACGAGAACCTCGTAGCTACCGGCTTCGAGATCGAGCTCAACGTTGACTGACCGGTTCATGCGATAAGACGCTTGACTCCGTACGACATAGTCCTCCTGGCCGGCTTTGTGCAGACGAAATTGCAAGTCGAATCTGTACTGTCCTTCGAGCCCTCGGAAGTAGCGCTCATCTAGTTGTGCCAGAACAAGAACCACGGGGCCTGACCTTGAGATTGTGAAGGCGAAGTATGTATCATGGTAATCCAGGGTCCACGGTACCGAAAGAGTTGTCCAAATGGACGTGACCTCCCAGTCAGGGCCAAACAGCCGAGTCGCATCGAAGATGTTGTACTTCTTGAGGAGGTCGCCGTAGGAGATCCAGAAAGCTCCGTCATCGCCAAACGTATGTTGAAGTTTTTGTAACCACTCCGGGGTCCATTCCTTGGAGCCGTCGCCTACTTTTGGTCAGCAGAAGGTAGCAGTAATGCGTAGCGCGATCTTGAGACACCACTCACTCCAGGCACCTTTCCATTCCCCTTGCCCCAAGGATTCTTAAGTAAGACTAGTCTCTGGCTATCCATCTCGACTGCTTTCATGACACTATAGGCATGCATCTCTATGATACCCTTTCGTTCGCCCCAGCCTCTTGATGCAAATCCTGTGGAGCAGCCCAGAAGCCAGTCTTGGTTGACTTTGAGGAGCTTCTCGTTCCAAAAGTATTCCTTATCAAGAATGTCGGTCGTGTATATTTCAGAGGTGACACCTCCGGTTAGGTCTTCAATGGCCTCACCGGTAAAGCCGCCCTCTATGGATGCATAATCGCCATGCGCCTTCGCATAGGCTTTTTCGAGGAGAGGCAGCCATGTCTCATTTGGATTCTCGCACTGGGCAAAGTACAACGCACCGCTGTTTGTCTGGTAGATGCGTCTGTAGGCCTCCTCTGAATTGACGCGCTCTCTATCTTCCCAGAGAATACGTTCGAGATACCCTTCATCATAGTCGGGTTTTGTGAGATACAGCTGCGATGCAGGTCAGCATAAATGACAGACGCCGCCTCCTGTCCCCGCTGCTGCAGACTGAGCCGTTTGAACTATGAAAGATGGGGAGACTACATAGCAGCGTACCTTGTCATCAATGATCTCGCTGAACCACTCCCCGTCGCGGTGAAAGACAAACCCATACACGCCGACATCTTGGTCGTGGGCAACGCAAACCCTCTCGATTAGGCCAGGCTTGTTGCTGAGGTTGCATAACGCAGCCATGAGCCAGCAGTCCCCATCCCGACCTTGGCGTACATCATTGGCCGTGGGTCCGTCGATATAAAACTGCGGGTTATCGAAGATGTCGACAACACGTTTAACGGCTTTCGGGTGGAACAGGGATTGAGGATGCTCTTTCCCCTTGATATTCCAGAGTGATTCGAGGCAGTCTCGTCGCCCAAACTTCAAGTCAAATTCGATGTCATAATGAGGATCTCTATAGCGTTGGTTCACCCGCCGGCATTCTTGTACAATCTTCTCGACCTTGGCTCTGCAGACAGTTGCAGCCTCATCGTACGAAATTTGAGTGCCGATGCCTTTGGCAGTAACAGCTCGCTTCGCAACTCTTTCTGCATATGCGTTCTGGGGAATGACAGTTGTGGCTAGCCACGCTGATTAGACTCGTTTTGCGTTCAAGCAAGCGGTGGAATGCCACTTGCATCAGGATCAGGGAGACGACCAACCTTTGCCTGGGGTCTTGGTGGTAAATTTTGCCCAGAACTCGTCGATGATATCCTGAGGAGGCTGTTGTCTCGTCTTTCGGGGTTTGCTGACGGTCACGGGCATGCTGGCTAGGTATGGTCGGTGGTGCGGGTGGTTAATATTGTCTCGCACCACAGATGAGGAACTGGATTCCGTGTCGGAACTGGAGCTGCTGTTTGACGACATGGTGGGAAGCATCTCAGAGATTGCATGGAAATGCGGTCACAGGCCTGGCGGCTGATGATGAGTATCGCGCTTGCTAACACTCATTCAGCTGACCTAAGCTACTTTAGCAGCGTCGGCTGGGCTGCGTCGTTCAGTTTGTAGTGCTAACGAGGCAGGCGGCCTCAGCTGCACGACTCTAAAACTTGGGGGAAGTAAAAGACAACGTCTGGAACCGCAAGAGCCGCACGAAAATGCCTGGACAAGAAGGATCAGACCGAGGCAGGAGAGGGTGCAGCAACATAAGACCAGACACTTTGTCCACGAAGTGCAGGCTGGGGGCGGCGTCCTCCATATATATATATACATAAATCGACAGGACCCAAAGTACCCTGCAGGCCTAGCCTGGCAAGATGAGGCTCTGTGTTAACTAAAAACACGTTGGCTTACGACAGAAAACTCGGGCGAGCACCATCGCTCGATGGGCAAGCCAGCTGCATAGAAAACAGGCCAGGCATGGCGGGCTTCCAGTTGTGCAACAACCAGTGACTCGTTTCATAGCCAGGCCGTCTCGTGCCATCAGGTAGATAGGCAGAGACAGGCAGAAAGGGTGTGTTAAGCTGACAGCTTCCCTTACGCCAGGGCTGTAGCGCGACAGCGTCCATAAGATGGCGTCGGCGATGCAGGCTGCAGCATGCAAGACCACCTCACGTGTCGAGTCGCCTGAGAGTTGATTAGCGCCTGAAGCAGGCTGTCTACATCTTACCCCGCTTTCATCCGTGGCTGACCCAGAGCATCGGGTAAGATAAGATGCAGTAAAGAGGGGTATGAGAAGTTCTAAGTATGGTCTTCTCCATCGAGTTACCATCGCAGCCTGCACATGAGTGTTCAATCTCAGTTTAGAGGGCAGTGGTATGATGGATGAGGGGCGATGAGCACCTTGGCATGACGTGGCAAGACAAAGCAGGGAAGTTTGGACCCGGACTGCAAGCCTCTAGGAAAAATCACGGGAGCGGATGGTCAGAGCTTCTGCCGCGCCGTCGGGCCCCACCTACGTCCGGTTACGCCGAAGGCCTGAGTCCACACTTTGACTCTGCCCCGTTGTCATCGGCGTCAATAACCGATGAGCGGCGATGTATGCAGAAGGATTGAAGACCACGCCCAGCCCTAATTGTCGGAAAGAGAACGGCATCCGCCGGCTGTGGACGCCCGGTTGAGCCTGCGGCCAGACTCGTATTTCAGGCATTGTTTCAGCTCCAGATCAGCTCATACAAGAGCTGGCCGTATGGGGCCCAGTGCAAACTCTAGGCCCCCCTCCGTTGTCGTGTTTCCGAGTTTTGACATATCTATCTTGTGCCAATAGCTTGCGTAAAATCCATGCCATGATAATCCGTAGAAGATCGTGAAACATGTTGGCGTGTCCTTCAATCCCGACGCTATGGCGTGGCTTCAGCATACGAATCCTCGGCCGTCCATTCAGCTGCATCCTACCCGCCACAGCGTTATCCAGTTCAGATCACCCGTCACAACTGCAACGCCCCTCCTCCAAAGACACTCGGGCAACTCAAACAACAACAGCTTCTTTTTTTGTGCGTCACGCCACAACAGCTTTGCCGGGGTGTCCACCATTTCTCCCTTCGAAAGGGTCTTCTACTCAACAACCACTTCCACCGCCCCAAAACTCTTCTTCTTCTTCATACGATACTCGGATCTCTCACCTCTCCCCCCAAGCCCCCGTCTTCCATTCCAAGAATCTTTCCTAGTCCGTTATGTTCAGTCGGCATTCGCCCAGAGCTAGCATAAGCGGCCCGTCCGGGCTCCTGTGAACCGATGCATAACGACAGTTCCAATCCCTAGCCACAAGCTACCTCTACACCGCTGTCCTGTGGTATGTTCTCCTTGCTGTCGTTTTGTGCCCAGGTTTGCGCAACGCGCTTACTGGCATCGCTGCCTGTGCTACTTGGTGGGATACCCAACCGCAAGTAGCTAAGGCGAGCCCAACTGGATCGTAGGTTGCTGCGAGGGCCTTGAACTTTTGTTTCCAACTGATGGAACGAAGATGCATTCAAATACGTTGAGACCGTCCGTCGTGAGAGTCGTTGCAAAGAACCAAGGATACTATGAAGAAAGGAAGCCTTTCCCGTTTTGTTCCAGAAAATGAATCGTGTTGACGAAGGGGAATCCGTGTAGACGCCGTGTAAAGCAAAGGATGCCGATTGGCGACGAACCCATTTTGTGCAGAAATTGAAATAATAACCAGAATGAAAAGGGGAAGGTGCAGTAGTAGTAGATACGTTGGAGAGGCGTGAGTGGTCGTGCTGGAAACAATAAGCAAGCGGCGTCACATAAGCAACGTCGCACAAGGGGAGGACTAGCTGCGGAAATCGCAGACTAGTTTTGCTGGCCGAGGCCAGGAAGTCGCCTCGTCTGAGAGTGGACATGGCCGCATTCGCCGCCTAAGCGACGGGGGCGATGGGCGCAACAGCGGGCTGAGGGATGCCAGGGGCGGCCGTCAAGTCAACCTCGTTGGGGATTTCGCCGTTGGTGTTCTTCTGGGGGCAGTCACGAGAGATGTGGCCGGCCTCGCCGCACTGGTAGCAGGTCTTGCCCGCAGTGTTGAGAGGGCCACCGTTGGGCGCGGTGCAGTCCCGCGAGATGTGGCCGAGCTTGCCGCAGGCGTAGCATTTCATGGCCTGAGCCTGGCAATCTCTGGCAAAGTGGTTGGGGCCACCACACTTATAGCAGGTAGCGGGACGGGGGCCACCGGCGAAGCCACCGCGGCCGTAACCACCGTATGCGCCACGGGGAACAGGACCGCCGCGGCCCATGTTGACACCGGCAGGGCTGGGACAAGCACGCTACTCAAATGTCAACAATCCAAGTCATGGGTAGGTACCAGGGGTCCAAATGTTCTTACAGCGAGGTGACCGGGCTGACCGCAGTTGTAGCAGCGGCCGCTCGTGCCAGCGCCGCTCAAGCGCAGGGTAGGGCAGTCAGCCTGTACATGGCCAAGGCCCTGGCAGTGATAGCACTGCTTGGCTTCGGTGGTGCGGGGCAGAGGGCAGCCGTTGGACTCGTGACCGGGCTGCTTGCCTGCATTCTACAGTCAGCAGTCTATTTGGGAGCCATTGGGGAAGCGCACAGCTTACAGTTGTAGCAGAGACGCTCGGCAGAGGAGCAAACCTCGGCGTAGTGGCCGACGTTGCCACACTTGTAGCAGGCGCGACGAGAGAGGGAAGACATTTTGATGGTTTATTTGACTGAGATGGTTCAAGTTAGCCAACGTGTCGAGAGCATTGTCTCATGCATCCGATGCCTGCCACACACTGCGTAGCGGCGATATCCAGTCCGCACGGCATTCGCCATTCCCAAATCAAGAGCCAATTTTCGCACAGCACACAGCATCTTGAATGCAATACAGCCCAGCCCAAAACACCGTTTCTTGCACTTTAGTCGCAGCAACACCGCAACGGAATCCTCGTCGGCAATTGCGCAATCAAGTGGCCCAATACGGTTGTTCTTTCCGCAACGGCATACGGCTGGAGTCAACAGCGACTGCCATTGCAGGCCGTAAGGAAAGTTCATGCCCGATCCAGCGCTGGTAACGACACGCTGTGAAGCAGTTGCTTCTCCCCATCCCAAGGACAGCGCCTCTGTGGGACCCCTGACGTATCAAGTTCGTTACTTGGCATTGGCATTGTGGTGGCCGTAATGCGGTTGAGGGATTATCGTAGAAGATCCACCAAGGGCTTTTCGGAGGAGCAGCGCATCGGCTCGAAATCGAGAGCGCGGGGCCGAGCGCGCGGGGCTGACAGCAAGCAAGACAGCGCAACTGTGGTTCAGTGCCGACGAAGGGTCGATTCGGGCTTCGGGTTCGGTGTGATTTGGTGCAGGCGATGTGTGCGGCTGCGGGGGACTTTCCAAGAGATGCGACGGAGAGAGAGTTGGAGGCCGGCGTTGTGCTGTTACCAGGGCAGACGACTGTGATGCGCCGAAACCCGGCGATGGTGAGTGGATTTACAACCAGACCAATAGGCGGGGTTAGCGCATCGGCGGCGGCGGCGGCGGCTGCATCGCGTAATGCAGACAAGGACGTAAAGGTAGAGCCGTCTTGAATGCCGCAGATGGCAATGACCCGGTCGTCGAAGACGTGGCGACTCGATAAGGGCAGGAGATCGATATCATTGGTTTGCGCTGGATGTGTTGTCGCGATGCGATGCGATGCGATGCGAACTGTGTGCTGGGGCTGCGGCTGCGGCCAGGGCGATTGCTATGCTGGAACGGGCTGGGCTGGGCGGCCCTCGGTGCTTCGCATACACTTGATGCGACGACAGGGCGAAGGGAAGGTCGCGATGCCGCATGGGGAAGGGAGCACATGGCGAGGGGTGTGGAATGACTGGGAAGAGGGACACGGGGACGGAGAGAGATGCAGAGAGAGATGCAGAGAGAGATGCAGAGAGAGAGGGAGGGAGGGAGAGGGTGGAGGGCAGAGGCAGGAGGTGAACCAGAGGGGTTGTGCGCGACTGCAAATGCAAAAAAGTCGAGGACGAAACTCACCTTTTCGCGAAAAATTGCCTTTGGAAAGTCGGGAAGCTCGAGGTCGTTGCGAAGAGAGTTGCGGTTGATAAGGTGGGAGGGGAGGGAAGGGGACAAAAAATAAATGGTTTGTGAAGGAAGAGGGGTCTAGTGACTGTAGCGGGGGTGGACGGGGAAGAAGGAACGGAGGCGAGGAAACTTGCTTCCGGGTAAGATTCTTTTTTTTCCCTCTTTCTTTTTAACAGAGAACCCCGACTCTGCAGACGAGAAGGATTCAACCCAAAGACGATCTGATCGGGCTTGACTAGGGGGAAAATTTTCTGAAGAGTAAGGCAGTAAGTAGTGTGTGTGTGTGTGTGTGCGTGTGCGTGTACGCATGTGTACATAGTATGTAAGACGATGTTTGGCAGGAGAAGCAGGAAACCACCACAAAGTATGAACCCGGGGCAATGGTCCTGTCACCCTCCTTCCGCCCTCTCCTTTCTCCCTCCCTCGCCTCCATTCAACAATACAACCAAACCTACTCAGAGCAGCTTCAGCCTGCTCCTCTCCCTCGTCCATCTCCATCGCCGAGCCTCCCCTCCCTCATCGGCCAGTCACTGCAGTAGCGTCGGGTGAGAAAGGGGGGGCGATTCGAGGCACAATCCCCGTCCTGAACACGTCTAGAAAGGAAAGGACGGGCCCGGACTGGGCTGGATTCAGGTGCTCTAAGCGGGCCGGGCTGGACTCGACTGGGTTGGGTAGGAGAAGCGCGTAGGCAGGCGATGAAGCAAGGTGCGGGTGGGACTTGGGAGCTCGTACCGGCGTAACGTGGGTACCTTGCAACAGGTGACAGGCTCCTTGGAACGGGAAGGGGAAGGCATACTCAAGTTGCCCATTGGCATACCTATTGGTCCGACACTGGCATACGTGTGTTCCTTCCATGGACGAGGCGCACGCCTGAAGAGGGGAACTCGTCCTGATCTCGAGTACCTCATCCACGGGTACGACGGAAGTGTATTAGATAAGGGTACCTTAGTAGGTAGGAGGAAACTACGTATGAATGCATACCGAAGCTGCATGCGTTCCTTCCAAACTTCTAGTTGGGCCGCGGAAAAGAGGGATGGGAGAGACCCGGGTTGCTCTTGACATGCATTCAAGCCCACCTGCATTCGAACCCACGCGCTCCTGCTGTCCGCTCGTCCCCAGAGGCCAATGTAATGTTAGGAAGTGAGTGACCACTGACGAGGATTGATGGTTAGTCTCCCACGCCAGTAAGCAGGGCAGGGCAGGGTAGAGCTGGGAGATAGACCATATCTTGACTCGAGTTTCCAAATGCCTTCATCCACGTCTGGCGAGATGTCGAAAGAGGTCCATGTGAGCAGTCGGCGACAAAAAACAATCGTGAGGCGCACGGTCTCTTGCAACCCATGTCCAAAAGCAACTTTGACGTGAAGGAAAGGCCCAAGTCAGAAGCGACTCTGTCAGGTTGTCTCAGCTTTCGATTCGGTACACCAGGTAAACGGCCCAGTACGGAAGAATACTTGGGTAGGTATGCGGGAGGGACTTTCGGGACACACACGGACCACCAGGGGGGCTTCCGCCATTCACCACGACGTCAAAAAAGGTGGGAGGGCGGGGAGGAAACAATAGCGCCCTGCCACCAACAGAGAGAAAGAGAGAGACATGTAATGACGCCGGGACCAAGTATCGCAGCGGTACCCCATCAAGTCACTCTTGGTCTCTCGCCTATTCAGGGCCACCAACCGCTTTCTCAATCTCGTCTTATCTCACTTTCGCTTCACCTCTCAGACGTCCACTTCGGCCCTCACCTAGGTAGGCAGGCCACTAGACACGCCGCGTACTACCCAGTTTAGAAGAGAAAGGACGCAGAGTTTGGCCTTTTTCCCACTCTGCTCCTGGTCTCCTGCTTCCAGACCATTCCGAGAAAGGCTGTGCCATGCAGGTTTCATGCCTTGCTCTCATTCAAACCTTGACCTACTCCATGCCACACTCTTTTCTACTCTTGTACAGCTGTGCCCTCGTCTGCCGTGGCCAACCTCGCAAGCGATAAGCCAACGCCGCTCGGCATCGCCCGGAATCCTGACGAACGGGAGGCTCATGTCCTCGACCGACTCCAGATCAAACACGAGAGCCCAAACATTCCGCCACAGCTCCTTTGCAACCCACTCACTCAACTACCATGATACTACCTACAGAGCATCCTCGTAGAATGACTAGTGGGTGGGTTCTCCCCTGGCGCACACCACGCCGCTGGAGCCACTTTAAATCCCACGCGACACGCTCTTCTCCTCTCCGAGCTTGCCCCCCCTTGCCAGCCCCTCGAAACTCGGCGCGCTAAACGCCCACCAAAGCGAACTATTCGGACCAAAACCCTCATACTGGCGAGGCCTGCCTCTTCACCTACAGATACCGCCTCATGTGTTGCAGACCGCCCGAAATCACATCCCCCGCGTCCATGTGGTAGTGGTGCCTGACCCGAGTTCATGCCATTGCCCGTGTGTCGCAATGCTCAGCATGTCTTGATGCCACCTTGCCCCCCTGCTTGAGGCCCAGTTGTTGCTGCCGCCGCCGCATGTGCCCTGAGCTTCAAAGGCAGGATCGCAAACCTGCTGCTCGCTTCTGCAGGGTCCCAAGCACCCACAGATGATAGCCTCGCCAACGGACGTCCTTTTTTGTTTCCTTTGTTTTTCTTCCTTTTTTGCGATGAACCGATTGCGTGGCCTCTGTACGTGCGCAACAATTGGGTTTCTTCGCACACACATCCCGCAAAGGCAATCAATAACCCTGCGGTGCGGGTAGCCGGCATTGCAGCAACCAAACTGACATGACTTTGAAGATTCGCACCCATCTTGATCATACACCGACATACATACCGCCCCCACCCAGTCCGTCCTCCGTGAGGTCCTACAGCTGTGCGCGCAGTATTGTGCACCTGATCTGAAAATGGCTAAAATCATTGCCACTCGGTATATCCGTCTAGCAGCCAACGACACATTGGCTGGGTTCGTCGTTGCTGGCCCGTCTGGAACAGTCCGAGGGGGGACCACTCCCACAGGAAGCCTCTCTCAACTGGTGCGCATCATGCTTGGATAACATGTGCACCTGGTTCTAAGACACTGCCAGCTGCTTTTCCCTGGCATTGCCAGCTTGAAAGTACATAACAGGGGTTGAAGCTGTTGGAATCTCCACGCCATGTTTGTTGCTCCTCCTGAGCTCATCGGATATATACTACATGTATACTACATTTTGCGATATTGCAAATGCCGGGTTTGACATGGCGCGCCAAATCCAACTTGACGGCCACAGTAACGAGGCGCTCGTTAACACGGCCAGACTATAGACGCGCGCACACTCGTAATTACTCTTTCACTTTCTGCTGTCTTGACCCGTACCTGCACCGGTACCGTCATCTGTGTGCCGCACATCACCCACTCCCAGTGCAAACCTATACGAACGCCGCCAAATGTGCAATCACTGATGTAACAGGTCCACGGGCTCATCGCATGGAAACAATGCCATCGTTCTCGGCTCATACCGGAGCCCGGCGTTCACCCATCCGCCCGATCTCGGAAGGGTGCGGAGGCATTGGGATCTCCGTCAGAACCGGCGCCATCGACCGGGGTCTGGCGTCAACGACGTAGCTCACCCCGTCTTCCGAGGCATACGAGGGCGGACGAGGCCCACTATGACTCTCTCCGGAATTGAACGGTCCAACGTTCGGTCCGACATTCGGATTACGCTGCCAGTACATACGATTTGGGTCAACTCTCTGTAAGAGCTTCGAGTTAGTCTCTTGCCCATAAACTTGCATTCCGTCTGCGAATACATACCACGCTCTCTCGCCACAGGCCATATGCAGGCGGCTTGGCCAATACCGCCTCGCTGATCTCTCCTTGCTCCTCTTCATCGCGTGCCAGCACGACCCGGATAGGTTCTCGAGGCACAGCATACCCGCCGGGGGCTAGGAGTTGTGGCATCGGCGACCTAGCCTCGTCGTCGGGTCGGGGCCGGATGACAATCATGCAAAGGCGAATCAAGCCATGGCAGAAGAAGACGGTGACAAACAAGATGATAAGTATCAGCAGCACCGTGAACTCGCTACTGCGGATGTTCTGTGTAAGAGACAAGGCTAGGTCTGGTGATGCGGTCAGTCACACGTTCCATACGGAAGCACCTAGCCGGAGTTGTACTCACAAACTGCCAGAAGTAACGTTAAGAAAGAGCCCGATATGAAGCACCGAAGAATCTGCGACCTCATGCGCCGAGACTTTGGCCACGGGATGCAAAGGAGAAACCGTTTCGGGTGTCCCTCGTCATTGTTCGATTGTTGACGGCGATGTGCACGCCGTCTACGCCGCCGCCCGTCCTGAGCCATCTGCGCCAGATGCATCTCGGCCGGATCCGGCCCGGTGAATCTCCTTGTCCTGCCAGTGGATTGGGGTCGGGATACTTGGGCCACGGGTGCTGGCGCTGTTACTGAGGTAGCCGGTGGCCCCTCAGCCCGGGTTCGGGAGGGTTCGGGTGATGCATCGTTTACTCGGTTCAGAGGTTCATGTATCGAACTGGGTCGCGAAACTGGACCATTGGAGCCGCTGGTCCATGTTCTCGTTAGGTGCGGCAGATTAAGACGGGTTCCTGGGAGTATCGGGAGACCCAGGTTGAATCTGGGAGTTTTAGGGGTGTTCCTTCCTTCTTCGTCAAGTCTCTGCATCCCGTTATCGGGACGGTGTCTTGAGGTGAGTGAAGGTCGTGTTCTAAGCAAGCGTCTCGAGCGGGGCCGTGATCCTTCCTCCATTTCTGGCTGCGTTGATGATCCTGCCAAAGCCTGCTGCTCGACGTCCTCCCTTTGGGAAGACCGTCCTCGGCGCAGGAACTCCATGGCGAATGGTCCAAGTCGGTTGGTCGGTCACTCCTCGTATTGGGAGTCGGCAGATGAGCTGTAGATATCACCGATCAAGGTTCTATCATGCTTCGAAGTATGCGTCTATCGGATAAGCGCGAGTCACCGCCGAGTGTTTCGTAGTTGCCCCGCAGAGTCCGTCGACGGCGCCAAAGGCGTAGAAGGCGGCGAGGGTGGCCCTTCTCGGTCAGGTCGAGGTGGCCGGCGAGTCAGCAATGGTGGGAAGAACAAAGGTTGCCGTCTCGTTGCGCGGGATGGCTGGATGCTGACAACGGCCGGGTAACGGTGTAAGTAGACAAAATGGGAAATCGAAGAACAATGAATTGAAGGCGTCAGGCGACCAAAGGCTCCTAAGGGATAGAAACGAGGCGTCTGAATGGCCGAGAAAGAATCCGACGTTTGAAGGGAGGGATGCTCGCGACCGCGTGAAAATAGCAGGGAGGGGTATCAAGAAGAACAACGCCGGCTAAGGCAACGTAATGTACTAGACTCCCAGAGCCTTGAAGGGTACAGTCGACAAGTAGCGCCGTCTCGTGGCGGTTGAAGACAAGAAATTTGAGAGATAACGAGGGGAAGAAGATACAGAAGCTAGCAAGAAGCAGACGATGAATACGACGCCAAAGAGTCAGCTGGCGCCAACATGACGCTGAGCGGGATAGATTGTTGAGAAGGAGAGGATTGGCTCCGCCAGAGAGAGGAATCGAGGGAAGGGAATAGGGCACGATAGGCAAGAGGAACTATAGGTTGGTAAGCGCCGTTTCCGTGTGTTGTCGGCATCCGTCCGCTAGCTAGCCGTTCGGTTCGCTAAGATGCTCCAAGGCAAGGTTAGGCTAGGTAAGGAGTCGTCGAGCCGGGTGGGTTACGGGAAGGAGACAGACGCGGGATGAGGGAGACTTTTGCAGTCTGGCGTCTGCAGCCGTGCGAGGGGATTAGATGGGGATCGAGTAGCGTACCGCGTCACTGGACAGGACAGAAAAAGAAGCGGCGAGCTCGGTCACACAGACGCCAGTCTTGTCCCAGTGTACCTAGGATGCTGCGACTCCTGCGACGCTGAGGCTCGGGGGAGAAGGAGGGAGGCATGGGAGGATACGAAGAGACAGAAAAAGGACAGGGTGAGAGAGGCTCGTAAGTACGGGACGAGACTGGGATGCGGATGATAGGAGTAGGAAACGTGCAGTTTCTGCGGCATCAACGACGGGAATATGTTGCACCTGCATTAAACCCTTGCACATTGCTGTCGCAAGGGCCTCGCCGAGAAAAGCATTGGGGGTGAGTTGCTACTTCTTCTTACATGCACCTAGAGTCCAGAGAGGGAGAGAGTGAGGGAGTTGGGGCGCACAAACAGACAAGAGTAGTCCAATGAAACCAGGCCAAGGACATCAGGGACCAGGCAAGGAGCAGCGTTTCCTGTCTGTGCCCTTTGAGGATTTGGAGGGCGACTCGGGGGTTTGAAAGGCTCCAAGTGCAAGGAAGAAGGCAGAGAAAGGGCAATGGGATGGAATGGATTCGCCGTCATTTGTTGACTTCTCTGACAGTTCGGGTGTTGCACAATTGGCAAGGGGGTTGTTTTTTGGGAACGCAGGACCCAATGAATTTGACCCCGGACGGCAAGGAGGCGAAAAAGGCACCGGCCCAGGGGTTGGCTGGAGAAGGAGCGGGTTTCAGATTTCACCATCCCTGATCGCCCCTGGGTGCCTAGTCCGCATCCGGTCTACCGACGTTGTGGTTGCCTTCTGGAGACGCAAGCCACCAACAGTTTTGGCTGGCGTTTGGCGTCTGGAGTCTCAAGGAGCTGCGAGTCCCTCGACGCAGCTACCAAAGAATAAGGGTGGTGGTGGTGTTGTTGTTGTTGTTGTTGTAAGGTAGCATAAGTATAGGCATAGGTAGTAGGTAACGTTGACGGCAAGAATGGCAGCCATTCGTGCTTCAGCCCTCGTGGCATAAAGGGGCTTCTGTGGTTTGAGGTGTGTCTTATCCCAGCCAAGACGACTTGATGTTGCTGCTGTTGCTGCTGCTGCTACTAATACTCGCCGGCCTGTTGGAGCCGGGCCAATTTTCATTTCACAGCTCCGAGCTCCCGGGGC
Organism: Colletotrichum spaethianum; assembly: GCF_022836535.1. NCBI lineage: Eukaryota > Fungi > Ascomycota > Sordariomycetes > Glomerellales > Glomerellaceae > Colletotrichum > Colletotrichum spaethianum. The sequence goes on along the minus strand of NW_026054812.1, from coordinate 63,892 downwards.
TGACATCCTCCGGCCTCCACTTGCAATTAGATGCATTTCTCTTTGCAAAACTAGGAGAAGAGAGGAGCCTCCCGATAAAGAACGGGGCCTGTCACTATTTGCAGATAAGGTACGGATACGTTCACTTGAGACAACTCGATTCTTCCTATACAACGTCACAGCTGGGGCTCGTTCTGCCTCCTCCACATGCGACGCTGCACACAAATCTCGGAACCTCTGTTGCGTGCCCAGGGTACACGATTCGGTTGCTGTACTGGTCGATAGAATTGCAACCCTTCCTTTGTAAAGCAGATGCATCACGTCCACCTTGACCCCGGTGTCATAACCATCGTCCAAAGTCGCACATTCGTCCATCCAACTTCTGTTGTCGAGACGCCTGCAGCCTGCACTCCACAAATAGCTCCCTCGGTCGTAAGATGGCGCGTCTCTCCGGCTGCCAGCAAAATTCACGTCCCCCACAAAGCCGATAAAGTTCGTCGAGCCTTTCCCCTTCCCACCAGAACCACAAAGCGCAGACCACAAGAGCAATCTTAAGGTCATCCTGCGTTGCTTCGAGAGCGAACCGTAGAAGAACTCAGTCCACCTCAGATGGGCCCCAAGTAACGATTGCCCCTGTCTAGTGGTCGGAAGAAAACCCCCTTCACCACACAAGGTTTCTTGTCGAGCTCGTTGCTGCAGGCTCACAAACTGGTTGATGGAAGCCCGACAACGTAGGGAGGCCTCGTCTATGCGCAGACACCAAACGACCCATTAGATGTCAAACGTTATTCCCCCAGACCTCGCCTCAGGAGAGTCGTTCCTCGGTGAGGTCACATTGCCAGCGCCACGTTTCTCACGACACGGGGAACCATGCGAGGCTGTCTCAGGGTTGTTCCCGAGAGCCAATGCAGACACCAGACGGACATTTCTGGGCCGTGTCACTCGCCGGCAAACGTCCTCTCTTGAGACTACGTACGCCATTTCCAACGACCCCTCCGAGCCATTTATAGGGTATCATCGAGGCCGTTGCCTCATTGTCCGTCGACGTATTGATGGAACAGTCCCCACACGGTAAAAACCTCCCTCACCAGCCTTACCAGGAACAAACGCCGCACATTTTCGGCCTTGAATCGTCTATATATCCTTTCGTGCCATGCAAACATACCACTGTTGTTGAGCGGCAAGAGTCCGGCTTCAGCTTCCGCGGGCCCGACTGTTCGTATGCGGAGCGTTGACAGTGCGTGCTCTTGGTTCCGTGCAAAATAGTTTCCCCGCTATCGCATATCTCGGCCCAATTCATCGGCGGTCCGTAGTTGAGCCGCGTGCTACTACAACATGAGTGTACACATCGACAAAAAGGCACGCTGAGAAATCCTTTTGCTAAGCGGATTGACTTATGAAAAGGCGTGTCGTGATTATCGCAGCTCTCCAAGAAGCATGTTGCGATCAGATGATGCAGAAAGTACTTTGGCAATGTGTTAGCTCAGCATCGTCACAGTGATACATGAATCAGAAGACTCACCAATGGGTTCCGTGCCGGGCGCAAACTCAACACAGTTCACAGTCCCCTTGTGTCCAGGAAGCTTATACATGAGCTTGCCAGTCTCACTAGACCAAATGGTGGCAGTGCCATCACCCGAACCAACAGCCACCTTCTTGCCGTCAGAGTCCCAGCTGGCTCGAATGAGGTTCTTCTCGAGGCCCACCGAAGCACCGTCAAATGTTCTGATGTGCCTGTCCGTCGGGGCGAACGGACGAATATCCCATGTTCTCACCGTAGAGTCCATGGAGAACGACAGTAGCGATTGGGAATCCGGTGATACTCGGAGTGAGGTGACCGTGTCCTGGTGTCCGAGCATAGAGTACACGACCGACTTCTTGCGCAGGTCCCAAACCTTGATGTCGTTGTCGATGCCACCCGAGTAGACTTCGTTTCCAGCCTCCGACATGGCAACGGCAGTGATGGGGAACTCGGTCTCAATGTGATCCACCGCGTGCTTCGATCTTGGGTCCCATAGTCCTATCGTGCCGTCGTCGCTACCGCTCACCAGCATACCCTCGCCTCGTTTGCTGATATCCATCGTGTTGACAATTTCGTCATGGCCAATGTACCTTCGTATCCTAGTGCCGTTCTCGAGATCCCAGCTTGCTAGGTGTGTGTCGGCTGAAGCCGAGTACACAATTTTGGAGTCTCTTGACCACTGCAGATCAAGAACAGCGCCGCGATGGCCAGTGAGAATGCCGTAGTTTTCGCAGTCGCCATACGTCCGCCACAACACTACAAGTATTAGCGAGCCGGTTTCTGGGAGTACCAACATTAACTAACGTACAGATACTCCTATCCATCGATCCGGAAGCGATGAAGTTGCCCGTAGGGTCAAATTTGGCGGCAAAGATCTCACCCGAGTGGCCGGAGAGTTCCATGACCGGTGCCTGTAAATTGCTTGTCCGGGGAGTCTGGTCATGATGTTTTCAGTACAGTGTCAATTGTCCATAACGTCTCGTTTGCTTACGGTCTGAACCAATGCGCTGCTCTTTCCCGAGGCATTGAGTCGAGCCAGCGCTCCTGTTGACGATCCCACATTCTGACGCTTCACGATCATCTGGCCCGCGCCAGGCTCATCAGAAGCCGGTCTTTTTTCGGCAGACATGATGGCGGTATTCGAATCGGAATCTCAAACTGATGCTGACAGCGGGGTCAGATAAGTCGTATCTGTGAGAAAGTGGCGCGCGTTTCGTATCGAGGTTTGTCGAGGCTGGTTGAGGCTGCTGGACGAGGTTTAGCAGCTGTAGACCAAAGAAAATGTGTTGCTGCTGAGATCATTGGCCACACGCAAGGTTGGGGGCGGAGCGGAGCTTGCTTCTGCCGATCCCCGAGCTCCAAGGGAAAAGGGAGAGTGGAGCTTCGACCTTGGGGTGCACCAGTACCTTATTCATTGTCCATTCTTCCTCCCTATCCCGATAGACAGCAACCCCTGCATTTCCACCCTCTCAATACCCACCTCGCCGTCGATGATAAACGGTAAACGGTCAACGTCGAACGCCGAACTATTGCGACAGCAGCGACCTGAAGGCAGCCCATCCTGACTCCCGGAACCATTACCACGTCAGAGTACCTGCGACGACTTCAGTACTGCGGCGAAGACGGCGATAGAGACGATCATCACAAGACGATAACGACGCGATTGCGATTTGACAAGGCAAGCGTGCTTCGAGATTCCTCGACTTGCTTCATACCCGACGCCATTACAGAGGTTATCGAGCTCAACAGCAGGCCTCAAAGGCTGCTAGCATAATCATGGCTTCAAGCAAGGCAACTCGCTTGGGCGAGGAGTATGTTTCCCTGCCGTGCGTGGATAGATGACAGAAGCTAACCACCTGGCAGGATCTGGAAGTCCGTCTCATGGTCCACGTATACCTAGGAACAAAATGCTCTAACACTCTTGATTGCAGGACACGGATAGATAAAGTGAACGCCGAGCTCGTCACCCTCACTTACGGAACGATCGTTGCGCAACTGTGCAAGGACTACGACAGCGACTACGCCGAGGTCAACAAGCAGCTGGACAAGATGGGGTACAATATTGGGCTTCGTCTCATTGAGGACTATTTGGCCAAATCCAACACGATGAAGAGATGCGCAAACTTTCGCGAGACGGCAGATATGATTGCAAGAGTAGGACGCCGCCCCTGAGGCGCCTCGCAAAAGGCTTTGTACTGACGATTGAACAAATCAGGTCGGCTTCAAGATTTTCCTCAACATCACGCCGCAGGTGACGAACTGGACGACAGACAACAAGCAATTCTCACTTGTCTTTGACGAGAATCCTCTGGCGGACTTCGTCGAGCTGCCGGATGACGAGCGGGCTCAGGATGAGCTGTGGTACTCCAATATTTTTTGCGGTGTGCTGCGAGGAGCGCTGGAGATGGTGCAGATGCAAGTAGAGGCGCATTTCATCAGCGACATACTACGAGGTCATGATACGACGGAGATGAGGGTGTCATTAGTACGGTACATTGATGACGAACTGCCACCGGAAGATGACTGAGCGGCATCGCAATTTTCCCGCAACACAGCGTTGTCTCTCCTTATTACAAAATCGAGTAGTATACTTCGATTTGTTTCTTTCCTCCCGCACTGCAAGCAAGGGTCTATCGTCGATAGGCCTCGATGATATGATGATGCAGTCCGGCTATGAGCTGGGTAGCGCGATTCCAGTCTCGTCGTCCTACGCGACTCGCCGGGAATAGACGTCGTGGAAGCGTTGCGTTGAAGAGCCGGTAACTCACTGGCCCATGCATTGGGGCGCATATTGCTAGAAAGGCAATTAGGCAGAGCGAAGCATCGTCAAGAATACTAAGGAGACTTGTGCGTACAGCAAGTGGTCCACGCGAGCGATTGATTCCCAGCAGCATGGCTGCTGAGGGCTGCTCTGGCAGCGATAAGTATGCATCAAAGCAAAAAGTGAAAAGCGAGGAAAGCTATGGGCGGCTGCACTATCCATGGTGGTGGTATCCGTACCTTGGCGCGCGTGTAAGCCATATTTGCGGCGACGGATTCTGCATGCCCAACGTTGGGTCTGGCCCTGGTCTGTATCCACGCGGCCGGTAAGGCGAGTTAATTTTGACGACGAGGTGTGTCAATCCAGCCTCGCCAAGGAGGACGCCAATGTGCAAAGGAGTTTATTGGGTTAGAAAAAAAAACCCCCGGATGTTATATCCGATTCTTGGGACTCTAAACAGAAACGGTTGTGCTCGCCTGGTGGTGCGCCTGGTCGGACATCGCGTCTTGGCTCGTTGCAGGTCGCAAGCGCGAAGCTCCCCGTGTTCTTCCCAGGATGCCGGCCGGTTTCGGCAAATATGGGGGATGGAGGAGGAGCCGGCGAGTCGCACTGGCGGCGTCGCCCGGCCATAGAAGGATCGACAGGCAGACAGCAAGTGAGCGACACTCAAGTCCCTCAACAGTCGCAGTGCACCGGGTTGTTAGGTTACTCACGACCAATTTTGGGTACCGCATATGCATTGAGTATGACTTCAATCTCGGCTTGTATTATCATGGCAGGAGGGGTGAACCTGTCGCGATATTGCAAGGGTCCGTGCGATGGTCCAGCGATGGTCCCTAGGTCGCCTTTAATTTCGACTGTGGATGGACCCTGAGCTTATCGAGCGAGGTCCCTTTGCAAAGGAGAGCTTTGAAGAGCGAACCCTCATGAGTCGAAGCACAACACAATGTGAGTGGATTTGGCTTCGTGAGGGCTTATTGGCCGTGAAGTCAAAGATTTTTTTTTTCTTTTTACTCTTATTTAGAAACCAGTACATAAGGAAATGGCTGATCCTATGATGGTTTCGATGTGCGATGGGTAGGTGCATGAGCTGGAGTGGGCGCCTCTCGAAGGATATCAGCCAACCCACGGGAACGTTGCGACGCTGTGGTTGGTGGGGGTCTGTCTGAGCCCGCATGAGCAGTTGCGTCTGCACCTCGGCCTCCGCGTGATCCATCGACGACCCTGCTCACGCGAAATGTGGAAAAAGAAGGTCAATTGAAAAGTGCGAGGCTCTGCTCGGAACTATGTGAGGAAAAGAACGAGATGTTGGTCAACATAGGGCGAGTATGGCAGCCAGCGTAGCGTGGCGTGACGCGTCTACGCTGGCAGCGCGGTCGCGTTGGCTGAGACAATTAAGGAAGCGCGCCGGGTGATGTGAGCTCCATTTAAAGATGCGATGCGATGCGACACGCATCAAAGAGTGAAATAGACCGACAGGGAGTCGCGCAGCTTCACCAAAGCAAAAGGCCGGAGCATAAGCTCGATATTTTCATCTCGCAACGGCCAGCAAGGTTCCAGTGTCTTATTACGTGACGTAATAACCCGGAGGACAAAATAAAGCCCAGCAATTGCACTAACTAAGGCATCTCAGTGTCAGCGTCAGTGTATCTCAGAACTGGAGGGTACCGGGAGGGCAGAGCCTTTGCTACCGGAAGAATTGGCCCTACAGCACCTGACAGGGCAGGGAAGAACTAGCAACGCGGTACTGGACGCAGCACTTTTTGGGCAGAGCCCAGCGTTGAAATGGGCTTTGAGAGGGGAATTTAGCTGGTTATGTATCCTAAGGCGCCCAAGACAGTGGGCGATAGGTGGTGGTGCCCCTACCACCCCTTCTTCAGTCCTTTGAAGCCTTGCCCCCGTTTGCCTTTGGCATACCGAAATCTGGCCTCAGGCAGCACATGTTCTCAAATGTTCGCGTCACATTCTGAGGTGTACCCGCGGTGATAGCGAGCTCCTGCCACGAGCAGCCAACGTAGCTGTTAGCTAACTCGTAGTTCCAGGTCTCCAGACTTCCCACCCCCGAAATCTGCCCAAGCGTCCCAGGCGAAAATTGGGAAAATCCCAACCCCATCCTTTCCCACGTCCGCGTCCACGTCCACTCTCCGACACTCTCTCTTCCCTTCCATTTGCCTTTGCCTTGTCCCGTCATCTCCTCCGTCCCGTTGACCAAGCGCCCCTCTCTTTCTCTCCTCCTCTTACTCTCAATCCTGCTGCTCCTCCTCTACTACTCCCTCCCCCCTTCCTCCCCATTTCCAACAACCAAAACCCCCCCCTGGTGGCCTTGCATGCCGAACGTATTCAATCTCAACTTGACCTTGAATACGCGTCTATTCCTCCGTTGATGGTTACCCGCCGTCGCGCCCCCCCCGAGACAATCGTCGACTTCGTCCTCGACTTCGCCTTATCGGCCTAGCGCTTGCGGGAGAGAGAAGAGGGAACCTCGACCTGTTACGGGATAATACCCTTAGCTGTTAGGATCGACGACGCCGCCTGGCCAGAGCATTGCAACCGCACCGCACCCGAGAGACTTGAGAGACGTGGAGAGCAGCAAGACGCAGTAGCAGCACCAGCACCCAGCAGTCAGCCCGGCCAAACCCCCAAAGCCAAAATCAAATCCAATCCCAAAAGCCGGAGCCAAAAGCCAAAGCCAAACTACCTTTACCCCCGACCCCCGAGCCGCCGCGCTGCTTCTCCTCTTCCTCCTCCTCCTCCTTCTCCTACCCAGGTTGTCTTCCCACTCCCACTTCCACTCCTCAACCCACACCCGCATCTGCATCTGGCCCTGCTTTCGCCTTCGCCGCCTTCTTCGCCATCGCCCTCATCAACCATCCAATCCAGCCTTTGCCGCTGCACGTCCTTCGACCTCCTTTTTTTTTCTTCTCTTCTTCTCCACTTGTACCATCGCATACTGCCACCATCACGAGTCGCGCATACTCATCCATCCGTCGCGCCTATTCAAACAACAGCCGTTCCCTTTCTCTCCTTCAACTACTGCACCAATACTCAACGCTGCCTGATCTCCTGGCGCCCTACCGCTGAATCCAACACACCTGCCCGCCAGTCGGCTCCTTAGCGCACCGCGTAGCCACGTCCTCAGCGCCATTCTTGACGGTCGCTGATTTGGAAAGTTTTTGACGACCTCGACGCTCTCTCCTCGCCTCCGGACCGTCTTTCATCATTCAACCAACCTTTTCTTTTCTTCACCGTATCGAACTCACCCTACCCTGCTGGGCAGACAACTGTCTGCAGCCCAGCCCACCACCATGAACGTCAACGTCAATCCCAACATGGCCAACATGAACGCCATGGGCGGCCCGGTCGGCGCCCCCGTCCCCATGATGAATAATGGCGCAGTCGCGCCTCAAGTCGCCGGCGGTCCACGACAGATGCCTGTTCCCACCGAGAGCCAGCGTACCCTGCTCAATACCTACATCTACGAGTACTTCCTCCGCCACCAAATGTTTGATTGCGCCCGAACCCTCCTCAATGGAGATAACCAAGTAAACGTCATGAAGGACGGCTCAAACCGGCGGAGGGACGAGAACGGCAACCTCCTGGGCAATGGCCTCGGCGATGACCCCATGGACACCGACTCTAAGGATGATATCGATGCCAAGTTGCCTGACGATCTGCCCGCCCCTAAGCTGCCCATGCCTGCCTCAGAATCCTCCTTCTTATACGAGTGGTTCTGCTTATTCTGGGACATTTTTCATGCGCAACGCACCAAAGGTGGCAATGGCCCTGTCAATCAATACGTCAGCCACACCCAGGTATGTCGTCCGGCCCATCTGCGCACCATGCGTACAACCGCTAACCAAGCTCTGTAGCAGCAATCCCGCATGCGACAGAACCAGCAGCAGGAGCTCCTTCGCCAGATGCGCCCCGATGGCTTGGCCGCTCAGCAGCAGTATCATTCCCAGATGATGCGCAACATGCAAAACGGAGGCATGGCCATGAACATGCAAAAGAACCAACTTGTGCGGACGGCCATGGCCAACAACCAAAACAAGTGAGCCGCTACAGCTTCCCACGCCCACTCACCGCTTGTTCGGTTTGCTAACCTTGTCCCGCGTAGCCCCCAAGCAATGCAGATGCTTCAGCATGCAAAGCAGAACCAGATGCAACGAGACCCCTCTGACATGGATGGAAATCGCCAGCGCCCTTCGTCCCCCGGTTCCGGTGAAAACGCCCCTTCGCCTTCCAAAAGACCTCGCCTAGATGGAACGCCCAACTTCCCTAACCAACCCGGAATGATGCCGAACGGAAGACCACAACAGGGCATGCCGGGCCAGCAGGTGGGGACCACCCCAAACGTAGCTCAAGCCCAGCAGATGCTCATCACCAACGGCATTAACCCGGCATCGCTGACCCAGCAGCAGTTTACGACATTCTCAAATCAACCACCTGCTGTCCAAGCTAAGTCCATTGCCACATATGCGGCAAACCTCCAACAACATCAAGCTAGCCAAATGCCTAACAAGCCCATGCCTAACGCGTCCGGCCCTCAGGGCCAGGGCTCACCCATGATGGCGCAAGGCCCTGATGGGGCTGGGCTGGCTGCATACTACAATGCTGGGGAGATGGGTCCCGGCGGTATTAGGCCCGGCCCTGGCGGTGCCCAAGCCGGTGGTGGAAGTAACCACGCTCTGCAAGACTATCAAATGCAGCTAATGCTTCTGGAGCAGCAGAATAAGAAGAGACTCATGATGGCCCGACAGGAGCAGGATAGCATGGGGGGTGCCATGCCCAGAGGAGACGGACCGGCCGGCCCAGGCGGCCCAGGCGGCCCTCCTGGCCCCAACGGGCAGCCGTTCCCAGAGACATCTCCCCAGGGAGGTAGAACCGGAGCGTCGCCGAACCCGACGGAGCAGATGAAGCGTGGTACGCCGCAAATGAACAACGCCGGTATCCCGTCGCCATTGCCCGAGGGTGCGCAGTCCCGCGGCTCCCCCAATCCCATGAACTTTATGAACAGCCAAATGGACCCCAACATGGCGCCTCACTTCTTCAAAGGTATGGGCAACCAGATGGACGGCAACATGGTTCCCAACCCTCAGATGAATGGCGGCATGCGCCCCCCAAGCTCGCATCCTGGTCAGCAGTTCAACGGCCAGATGAACCCGCAACAAATGATGGCCGCCCGGCAGCAGCAGCAGCAGCAGCAACAGCAGGCGCAACAGCAGCAGCAGCAGCCGCCCCAGCAGCAACAACAGCCCCAACAGGCTGGTCAGGGCAACCAACCAGTGCAGTGGCAGCAAGGCGGCCCGAACGGCAACCAGATGGTGCCTCAAGGCCCCCAGGGTCCGGTTCAGGGCACGCCGCAGCAACGGTCAATGCCGCCCCCTTCTGCGCCAACTGGTGCCAACGCCAACCGGACAAGCACATCCTCGCCCCAACAGGCGACGGCTGCACCGCCCACTCCTTCGCAGTCCAACAAGGCTGCCCCGAAGAAGAAGGACAACAAGAACACCAAGACCAAGGTAGGCGCTGTGAATGAGCCGACGACGTCGATCGAAGAGCTAACCATTGTACAGGCTGCGACCCAAAAGAAGTCCAACACAAACCTCAACAGCGGCACCACTCCAGCCGCAGACAGTGCGCAGGATGCTGAGCCACCAACACCGGCAACCCCAATCACCCCTGTCAACACAGTCAGCTTCAACAAGAACGGGCAAAATGCTACTGTTCCCACAGTGCCCAATGGTCAACAGAGTGCTCCTGCGCCAGCTCCCCCAGCTCAGGTCGCTCCCCAGACACACACGGACAACAACCAAAACGGATCCTTCGGCATGGACAGCTCGAACGGAATGGTTGACTTCAATGCCATGACCTTTGCTGACCCCTTGGTCTCGGACAACGTGCTCAACGACTTCGATTTCGACTCCTTCCTGCATGAAGACGGCGACAACCAGGCCTTTGACTTCAACACTGGGTCGTTCGGCATGGAAGGCGGCAACGAAATTGGCGCAGACTAGACGCTGTCCGAACCCGGCTTTGCGCAGGCGTCCGGTTCTTCCAGTTTCCCGTCAGGCTTCAGTCATGTGTTAAGGCGTTGTTACGATTCCCCTGACTCGATCGCTCCGAGTCTACACACCGGTGCAGCCGTGCATCAGGCTACTTGCGAAGTACGGCAAATTCCACTTGTTTTATGAATATGCACAGAATATCAAAAGAAAAAAAAAGGCCAACTTCGGTTACTTGACATCGAAATTGGCTCTGCCATCGACTGCTCCAGTTGCCAACTACTTGTCGCGGGACCCTGTGACCGATACCTACAGGCTTTGTGTTGTCCGCTAGGTTCGGTTCCCGCGGCTGCTGAGCCTGCTACTTTCCTATTTCCTACGCTTTTTACCCGTCGCCCGCCGATGGTGTCGTTCGTGGCAATATTGCTCTTTATTGTCTGATTATCGGCACAGTTGGCGGGTCTTGTCATCGTTCGCTACAGCCTCGTCGTCGACGGCGATCTAATCTTTCGCGTGCATCTGCCTGGGGTAACACGCATAACAACTTGACGGGGCTTACTTTGAGTTGGTCGTCGGTGGATGGGCCACTCGCTGGGCCCTTGGATCATAGGTTCTGGAGTTCTAGGGGTCGGTTTCGCAAATTTCTGTCGGGTGCCCTCTTCCTATCGAACAAGTGGGCGGAATCATTGATTATATGCGGCATACGATGTGAGATTGCGGAGCCTGGAATTTTTTTTTTTTTTGGAAAATGGGGAGGCATGCCGACCCATGAGTGTTGACTTGTGCAAAAGAGATGTGAGGAAGAGTCCAAAAAGGGGCAGCTGTATCGGCGGTGGATGTGCGAGGAGCATTGTATTTACTAGAAGGCAAGGGACACTTTTTACCCCCGTGTCATCCAGCCATCGTCGTTGACCCTGGGTCTTGTCAGATTATACTGTGGCGTGGTACGGTATTGGCTTACGAGAATCAATCCAGCTTTTTTTCATATCCCATTGCCAACAAGACCTCAAAGCTCAAGTTCCGAGGTACGCCTGCTATTTGTAAAAACTGGCCATACACCACCACACTAGTCGTCGGACGCTTGGCGTTCGGCTGGCGAACAAATAATCAAGTGCTATATCCGAAGCGCCCCCAGACGAAGGGATTTCCGCGTCGTGTGCCCGGGACCTAGTCCTGGGACTGCAGTCGTCCAGTCCAGTGCAACGGGGCATCTAACTTCGGGCAAACTCACGGCCGTGGGGGGCAGGCTGACATCAGAATGGTGCTGGCACGCCGGTCCCGGCCCTGGCCTCGGGTGCGTTCGACAGGAAGGCACGTCTTGATCGGTCTGCAACGAAGCCGATCCACGCGGGCCCCTTGCTACCCTAGGGGATCGACTGACGCCATATCTGCGGCGGAACTGCAGATGGTTGTGGAGGCGGTTCACGTTAAAACAAACTTGTCTTCAATGATCCACCCTCGCGTATTTTACGCCCCGGACTACGGTGGCTTTATTCGATGGCGGTTTGAAGGCGGAGGGAGATAAATCTTTGGCGGTCGATCTGTGGTTGTGGTTCCTGCATACTAGCCTAGTCCTTGATTCGATAATCGACAACTGGAAGATTCTGCCGACACCGCAAAATCTTCGATGTATGACTGTGCTCGAGCAGGGAGTGCCATCCATGCTCAGTTACTTGAAGGATAATGAAACTCATTAGAACGGGCCACGGGTTATAATCACGACCTGTCTTCTATCATTTCTGCTCTCTCGATACTAAACATCAGACAATGAACATAATAAGGTGTTGTTTTCAACATTGACTTGCGGGAATACGTAATTTCCCCTATTCTATCCAGAAGCGCCGTCTCGCGCGCGTGTGTACGTAAAGGTTCGAATGTAAAGGTGAAAAGCAGCCGCTATACATCGCTATTGAAAGGGGTATATGCTAAGAGGGGCAAAGGAACCTTGCCCCGCGATTTGTGGACGAGGGGTATGCTGAGAGAATATTGGTGTGCTTCTGAGGTGGTGAGGTTTTCGTGCCAAGACACTGCGCTGCAGCTGCGGTATCAAGCACAGCGAGAGCTCCAGGTTGGCGGCGGAAATGCTGGGTCTCGCGGTGGGATGAAGATGATGGCAATTACGGGGACTGGTAGACAGCAAGATAACCAATCTCCATCATGCTACCATAGCCATCTTGCGTAGCATCGGTAGGAGGACCCGGCAATGTACCGCCTAGTATTCGATTAGCAGCTGGCCAGGGAAGACTCACTACAGGATAGAAAACTTACCAACTGCCACATTCATGAGCACATAGTAGGGCTTGTGAGCGAGGGTCGCCCAAATACCCTCGTCCCCAATATCGCTGCCCTTGAGCTGGTTGAATACGACACCGTCGCGCATCCATGTGATGGTCTCTGTGGCCCAGTTGTTCGAAGTGCGGTCCCATTCCAAAGCCCAAGTGTGCCAACTGTTGTCGGGGATGGAAGTGGCCACGCCGCGACCGGCGGGCTCGTTGCAGATGCCGCCAGACTCCTGTTGGCAATGGACAGTGCCCGTCGCGGAGAGCTGGCCGTTAATCTGCTCGAAAATGTCGAGCTCACCGCAGAGAGGCCATTGGGTTCCGTGGCGGACAGCATCACCGAGCATCCAAAACGCGGGCCACATGCCCTGCTTGTTTGCGTTGTCGCCCATCCTGAACATGGACTGGACCCTCATTCTTCCTCCCGGCTGAGGGGTCCATGCTGCCTTGGTTTCGATGCGCGCAGATGTCCAGACGCCGCTTGCTGACTTGCGAGGGATGAGCTGGATAGTCTCGCCGCCGGATATCTGGAGGTTCCATGATGATGCGGTGTAAATCTGGACATCGTTGTTCGTGTCGATGGCCAAGGCCACGTCCCAGGTGTCGCTTCGAGGCGGTGAGCCGGCGTTTCCTTGAAATGTTTCTGACCAGATGATGTTCATGCCGTCTGCCGCGGGAGGCACGAGGGCCATTGCAGCAGGCAAGAGAGCCAGAAGAAGGCTAGCCGTTGTGGAAAACATTTTGTGTGAAGTTGTCTTTGGACCACTACTGTAGTGAAAGAATAGATGATGAATAATGCTCGTATAAGTCTCGTCTATACTGGATAGTGAGGATTGGCTACTTGCGAGTGTTCAAATGTGGAAAAAGAATGGACGATGATATCTAGATTGACTGAAATCACCAAGAAAGGAATGAAACGGCACTTGGCCTAATGAATGAACGTAAGTGTGGTAGAGAACGAAAGAGGCGGCGAAAGCACATTCTGACCGATGGGTCGCGAGGTTGGGCTGAACATATATACTATAATATAGATAGGAACCGGGTTGGATGGGGACGGCCTGGACCAGGCCGTATGGGTACAACATCCCTGTCCACCACAAGAAGACAGGGCATCAAGGGATGTCTGACGAGGACGGACGGCCATGGGCAAGGAAAGGCTCACGGCATAGCCATAGCCACCATGCTCGAATCCAAGAACGGTAAGGCGGAGGGGAGAGATTGATGTGGAGAGTAAAGGATGAAACGCCCAGAAGCTGGGGGTAATACTCTACGAGGGCGATGACGATGGGCTGCCTGGCAACTTGGCACAGTCTACTTGTGTTAACTCAGGCCGGTTACATAGAGGCGGAGACTCAAGAATGACTGAGAAGGGGCGCAGGTGCGTTGTCATCGGTGGTGGGTAATACACAGGGACAACCCGCCCGTGGGTTGAGGTCGGAACGGTGGCGATGGGGGGGGTCCATGGCCGAAGGTGGCTGACGGGGGATGCTAGGGAGTCCTGATCTGCATTGGAGATGGCCACAGTCGCCGCCAGAGATAGGGGTTGGCAAAGGTCAAAGGCAAGCCGAGATGTTGACAGGGAAGGTTATCTTGTATACATAGTATTGAAAAGACGGGTGCAACAGGAACAGGCGAGGCTCAGGTGCGAGGTTAAGTCCATGGGTGCATGATATCGACATGGGACATAGGGGAGGGGAGCCTACGAGAAAAGACGGGATGATAGGGGCTGGAGTGCGTGGATTACTAGATGGGACGGGACCCGAATGCGGCGGCGCATACGGGCCAAGGATCGACTCCCGATGCTGCATTGGCCAGCAGCTGCCATTGGCAGTTTATCTGCAGAGCGTCAAGCGCATAATGTTCATTCAGGGGTACTATCTCCACCAGCAGCTCACGGTTGGTTCTCGACTGTTCAGTTGGAAAGGTACCGGAAGGAAAAATCTGAAAGGGAGGTGGGTTCGAGGTATCTGATCAGGGAGATCAAGAATCAACTAGGGATTTTGTGAGATGTGAAAAAGGGATGACCCATCAAGCAGCCTCTCGAAAGAGAAATGGGAGACCACTAGGCTTCAGATATACGAGGACAAAGACACGAAGAAATGTCTTCCGTGTCGGTAGTGAGTCGAGGTTGGCCATGACGATTTCGGTTACCTGACGAAACACAGTAGGTGAGGAAGCTTTGGACTTGTTTGACGCCCGTGAGCGTGGGGTTTTCGTACAGTGCAATTGCACGCCATGAGACCAGGACTTTGATTTCTTGCCAAGATGGGATCGCCAAATGCCCCTGAAAAACATAAAATAAAAAAAGTTCGCGCAGAAGCGCATGGCTTTGATGTTGGACCGGCATTACATGTTCTGAGACACCAGATGACAGGGTTCTGACAGGGTCCGCTCGGCCCAAACCCACGAACGTGTCCTGCGCCGCTTCAGGGATCATGGGAGTGCCAGTTGCAGGTTGGTCCGCCTTCGCCATTGACGGTTCGCTTGGAAGGCCCATATGTCTGTGTCCGTGTAGAATTTTATTTTTCTCGATTGAATCCAGGTACTGCGGGGGGAGGCCTCGAGTTTAAAAGATTCGGGCCCTGGAAACTGTACGGCTTAACAGTACTCGAGGCGAGCGAATGCCTCCAACGAGCTTGCGCCGGTCCTCACCTCATCCATCTCATCTCGACTTGTTCGCTGGTGCCAGGAATCGTTTCCCACTTCCACCAGTGAGACATGCCCCCCCCCCCCCCCCCCGGTCCCTGAAACCAGAGCGCCCACTAACGGGAACGAGCTGCTCTGTCATTCTCGGATGAACAGTCAATCATTACGGTACCTTTAGTGTTGTTGAAAAGACCGGCCGCGCCGCGTCGATTTGCAACTATTACCCTGCTGATCGTCTTGTACCTACATGCCCTATACCCACCCGGCTGCCGCGTGGCGCGGCCGTTTGGTCGCGAAGTGAACACAAAAGTGAGCCGCTATGCTACCGTGACATATTCCCAACCTCTGCCCCGCCACACCAAAGCATGTGACGGTGAGGCGGCCAATACCTGGGCCTCCGATAATGATGTGAACGCTGTGGCTGCGAAATGGACCGTATACAGGTCCGCCGCACACCTCTGCTCGCCGCTCAACCCGTGTAGTTTCGTGCTTGGGCCAAAACCATGGCACTATTCCCACCTTTATTTTTGTGAGAGAAGACAGTGGACTTTGCTTTATGACAGGACTGGCAAGCATTACGCCGAAATAACGCACCGTTCGTTGACATTCCTCTTGACGACGGGGTGTAAGTCAGCCTTGAGTCTGGGAGAGGTCGAGCCATGCTGCGGCTTGGCTTCTTGGGAGCCGGACGGAATTTCGTTGCCTATTGATCCACAGTAGTCCGAGATCCTCTGGTCTATTGTGAGCTATCACGAGCCCGCAGAACATAAAGTGTTATCGCTCGCGCCCGGGACCGCGGGCCCAAAAACATCGCCCAACTTCTCGCCCAGCTGGACAATGGTATGCTCGTAGACTCGTGCTGCATCCATATAAAATCCGTCGTCGTCTCCAGCCCATGCCGAGCCGGTTGCACCTTCATTTTCGGTGTCGTTGCCCATCGTCGCGTCCGTCTCACTCTCGTCCCCTTCCATTTCTTCGTCCTCGTCTGGCTCCTTGCTAAGGACCTCGACAATGACCAGCCTGGTCTGTTCCACGGAACTCCGGCAGCGGACCATATCCGTTGTGGACATGCCTGCGCGCATGCCGTTCTCGAAGCCGGGTAGCGTGTCCTTTGTCTCTATATCGTGGCCGGTAAGGAGACTTGCAAAACAGTGATCCAGCTTCTTCAAGACTGAAAATGTAGCTTTGGGGGAAGGTGGAAATGCGTCAATCCATTGCGTAAAATCACTGGCTATGTTTAGGAGGAAGGGAATCTGTATGCTCGCTGCAGAACCAAGTCAGATTGGGTGTTCGAAGACATATGCAAGACCCTTTTGTCCTTGAGCCTGGGGGCGTGGGTTCCTCACGAGTTCCAGATAGCCACAGAACGTCAATGACGCCGTGAAGGTCTTTGCAGAGCTCAGCAAAGGTCTTGTAGCCGATGACCTGATCACCGGGCTCCGGGTTCCCATGCTTCTTAACATAGCGACGGTTGACTATGGCCAGGCGTTCCTCGACATATCTACGCACCGTTTCTTCTTTGTTCGATCCAGGTCGGAGCGATCTGGCGCGAGGATGTGGAAGAGCTGCGCTGGAGCGGGCTGAGGCGCTGCTGGGCGCGGGCGATGGGAGAGTTTGAGATGTGAAGAAGCCGCCTGGTTCTGACGGTTGTGGGGGGTTAGCCATTGTCTTGACGTGTATCTGCTGGTTGATGCAGTGGTGAAGATGCCCTTCGCATCGTCAACGTGATCAACTTTCTAGGCCTTTCGCCCTTTGGCGTGCGAGGTGTCGAGGGGAAGAGGAATGTCTAGCACTACCCCTCCAAGCTTCCTACCTTAGGTACCTTGCTCCACCTTGCAGCTTGCCAGTGGTCGGTAGGTGTGGTTGGGAGCGGTACTTCCTGCAAGCACCTTACTGAGCACCACCGAGGGACGCTGGCTTGGCTCACTTGAGGTCATACACCCGTTACATAAGCAGCGCTTAGCCACATCCTGCGGCCCCATATCCTCGATAAAACTGTGGCTTGCGTACGTGACGTCCGGCCCAGTCAAAAATTTCGGCTCCCTACGATCTGAGCTTCCTGGCTGGCTCGACTTCAACCTCACATCGCGACCAACTGAAGATCCGTTAATTCTCCTCCACAGCATCAACGCCCTCCACCATCCGAAGCTCGACCCACGATCTTTGCCCTTCTACGCCTCACATCGAATAGTCAACATGCCTCCTAAAAGAATCGTTGTCGAGAGAGCCAGCCCGCGCTCCCGCCAGCCCAAGGGCTACTTCAGATCGACCTACGATGCTCTAACCTCCTCTGAGAATGCGCCTATCGTCCGCAGCATCGCCATCTTCGGCGTGAGTCTTCCTGCTATATTCGCGCTCTCTTCAGATGAAGCTTGCTAACATCAGTTCCAGGCTGCTGTCACCTTCCTCTCGAGCTCCTGGGGCGAATTCCTTCTTCCTCCGTCAGTATTCCCTCACAACCCCCATTGCCTGCATCTTTTGCTAATGTTCTTATCGCAGTCAATAAACGATTTTTCTATTACCGAATGACGGTCCATGTATAATCACGTCCTTGTTGCCGCAAAAAGCTGGCTGTACAATAGTTCAAAGACTAGTAGCCTCGAGGCTACGGGGAATGCATCCTAGGCCTGACGTTGGCTCGAATATCGGCCTACGCCTTTTAGGTTAATGAATTTCACTCTCATGCACTACACCTTGACCATATCGGATGCTGCTTTCGCGGAAGTTCAAGGGGGCAGTCGATAACAACACCTTGTTGCTTTAAAACAAGTACCCGGCCCAAAGGGTGATGCGGAGCCGATCTTGTGGTGGAGAATATTGCAGGCTGCTCATGCACGACGCTGACGACAGTCGGTTTGAGTTGAGATGCGACGATGGTGGTTAAACCCAGTGTTCAGATCGACTGCCACAAGATGTAAATGAAATGCTCTGTGGCACTTGATCGGGGAAGTGCAAATGGCACTATGAACTAATTAAACAGAAGTCCCTCGCGCCAGTAACTCCACTGGATATCAACCTCACATCAAGTCCGCGTTTTGGCAAGTTCCATTGCACTTCTGGTAGAGTGAGAGGGCGGCCCATCCACCACACATATCGCTCTGGCTACCTGAACAAGGCATGTTGCAGCCACCCCACAATCCCTTCTTGGGCTTGCGATCGTCAGCCACTGAGTTACCGCACCAGCATTCTTTGGCATACTCCAGACCCGCATATGCGAAGCCCTTTCCGTCGCAGTGCTTGATGCAGGTATCAACCGTCATGCTGTCGGTAGACGTTTTCGCGCTCGGGAGAGTTCGGGCTTGACCCGATGGATCGCGGGCACAGCCGAGATACTTGTAATTGAGTGTGCTCGTTACGTCCTTGTATCCCCATTGAGGCTGCGAAATCTGTGTTGTTGCGCCACACCCTGATTCCGACTGAGCATTGCCAGGGCCGCGCTGGACGCTGTTACAACCAGGCAACTTGTCGAGCTGGCCCTGGACTTGCTCGTTAACCTTGACTGGAACTTGACAGCCCCTTCTTGTCTCGTCGTCAAAGAACTGGAACACAGGGCATTTCTCGATGCTGCCGCCGCCATCCTTGCATTGTGTGAGAGCGGCCTGGAGCACATTGACATCCCATCCATTGACGAAATCACCGTGCAGGCCGTATCCAGTAGGGTCGCTGCGCAGCGTCAGTGATAGTGCTTCTTGCCAAACTTGAAAAAGACTTACCCATTAGACAAGACGAACGGTTGGCTGTCATTCTCGCCATACCACATATCCTTGAAATCGTTGACGTTGAAGATGACCTCGTAGAACAGACTGGTTGGAGCGTTAGCATTGTTTGAGTATTGGCCTCCAGGATGTCCCTTACGTCGCGAATCTTTTGGGATGAGTTGTTGGGCATTTGCCGTTATCCAAACGATCTGGGTAAGCCATATGACTTTTGTGATCAGGCGAGTCCAGGTTAACACCGTCCCAACACGAAGGAAACAAGACTTGCAGGCGCAGTCCATTGGGGCAGTTGCGGGTGGGGAATCCGTTAGTCTGAGGACCACCGTTTCCCAGGCACACGTATGAAATCGCTCGCTGCTCAAGGGTATTGTTGAAGCTTCGGAGCTTAGGATTGCCAGCCAGCATGCGAAAGCCTTTGGGAAATGCTATGAGCCCGTTACTGTACTCAGGGTCTTTGGCGTCTTGTCGAAACCTAGAAACTTCTAGTCAGTTACTGCCACTCCACCATCTTCTTTAACAGACAATTACTTACAGGTAGTAGGCCAGCATGCCTCCGGACTGAGAAACGCTAGTAAATTTACCATCTTGCCCTTGGTAATAAAGAGACGGAATCCAGTAGTTGCTTAGGTCGGCAGTAACCTTACAAGTCGAACAACTTGCGGCGCGGGCCTGCTCATAGGTCATGCTGAAGTCGAAGCCATTGCCGCCCATGATGGTGTGGACATGGCCAGAAAGAGCTCCTGGGTTGACGATGGGGTCGGCGCGTTCAACGACCACTGGCTTAGAACAAGGCATAATAAAGAAGCCAGCGGCATAGTTGACTGCCCACAGCCCCACAAAGAGCCTTCCCGTTGCTTTCATTCTGGGCAGATCCGGATGGTGTGACGGGTGGCAACGATAGAATTGAGGTGCAGGAAGGATCAGGGGAGGTAAAATGAGCAGCCCAGGCAACTTGAGAGAAGGTGGCAATCAGCCCGCGACGTCGCGGGAACCTGGCCAGAAGTATTGAAGGTCAACCGGCAAAGCGGGGTGCTCGAATAGAGCCAGGAGCTGAAGGCTTCAAGGGATGAGCTGAACAGTAAGAAATGTGGGTGTAATACAGGAGAAGCAATGGCGACCACGACAGGGGTAGCAAAGGTGAAGCGGGATGCGATGAGGTTTTTTATTCTTTACTTTCCGGCATCTTCCTCGTCACCAAATCCTGCATCATCCACCATCGACCACGATCCAGACCGAAGGTGAGCAAGGCTCTCCACCACTGCGGCCGTGACAATGGCCCCCAGACAAGCCATTATTGCGAACTTGGGCTATTGCGGGGAACAAGGGGACTGGCGAGCGGAGAAACATGACGAGTTGGCTGAGGCTAGACTGAAAGCGTTCCCGACTCGGCCATCCAAGGCCAGGATGGTGTCGACAATTCGGAAGCTCAGCTGGACGGCGGCGTTTCTCGGAGGCGTTTCTCGGAGGCGGCTCCGAACGGTGACACAAATACAGGGCGGTCGCAAATGAAGCACCAGGGTAGAGCTTGGTACCAAAAAGAGAAGTGTGTTCCGTTCCGTCCCAGTCTCCAGGTCAGACATGACAGCAGTGTCTCTACTCTTTTCCACGAAGCTGGTAACGCAAAGAGAGCACTTGGAAGATAGGTGTCACAGGAAAAGATCTGACGCATGCCAAGATCCAGCATGGGCGAGGTCTGTTCCGGTCATGGTGAATGAAAGGGTCTTGCGAGGCGAGACCAGCGCCCATAGAGCCTGAAGCTTCGATGGATATCCTAGACATGACGGAGATTTCGAGACATGCAGAGGGTCTCTTTTAGACTCACCACTTCTCGCCATGCAAGCATCCGTCGCCTCGCTGGCCTCTGGATGGGGGCCGCGTCGCGTTTGTAAGCCATCGTGCCATGGCCACCGGAATTGGCATTAGGGTTTCAGTCCATGTCAAACGAAGTGTAGTCGACGTGTGCCTCGTGAGAGAGTGGACTCAGTCTAGCCATAAAGGGAGACTAAGAAGCAAGGGATGTCGGGCGGGCATGTGGCCAGTGGGCTGTCAGCTCAAGCGTCAATGCGAGACATGCTGAGGGCTAGACCTCTCACAACTCTTGCTCCGAGAGATTAACTGCTGCGGTCTCGGTAAGTTGTCTCCTTGTCTCACATGGACTTTATTCACCTGGACCTGTCATCTGTTCCCGGAAAAAAAAAAAGGTGAACGTTTTCGTACCTATCGTTTCTCATCTACTAGCCCAGAAGCGCAAAAAAGAGGCTTCTCAGCTTGGAGTTTTTGTAAGACAAGAAGATATGGCCCCGTCTCCGCACTCCCCTAAACTGAAGCACGTACCGTAGTTCTAAAAAAATGACCTGTTTCCCGACAAATGGGTAGAGACCCGTTGCGCCGGAGCACCTTAGTTTATACCTCCGGGTCAGAAGCGGAGTTACGGGATTATAGGCCGACATGATCGGCAGTATAAGTGGGTCAAAACGGAACCGGAGCTGGGTACACGGGGCGTTTGCCAACCCTCCATGACTGTCTTGTCGTCGCCATCCTTCCTTATTGACTTTTGGACCTGACGGCGAGGCGGCGGCTTGTCTTCCCTACTCCTCCCGTGCGCCTCGTCCGTCAATGTCCCACATCCTACGACCTATCTCCTGAGCTAGTCCAGCTACAGGCTTTTGGGAACGGCCAACGCTTAATCTGACGGCATGAGTCTCATAATCATCCTCGGGCCGGTCTTCGTGAAACTAGTCGCACTGTATTCACTCCTCGCCATTACGACACAATTTCTGGTAGGTGCCGAGATAGATCTCGTTCAGCCACAGGTCCTCGCCCAATATCCACGAAACTACAGAACTGGCATCAGAGGGGCGCGACCGGTGACCCACTGTGCCAGTGAAGCATGGAAAGCCTGTGATCGTCCTGGTCTCGGCTCCTCGGGTTCGGGAAGATTGTATTTGTAGGAACGAACCTAGTCGCATGCCGCTATGAGAGTTGCCACGGTTACCCGCAAATTGGTCACTGAATGGTTTAGGATCAAGCGTTCGTCCCTGTTTCCGGTCCAAACAGGGACAACACGGCACCAGGCTCAAACGCCGGTATAGTAACGCGAAAGAAGCTCGCAGCTCGATCCTTTACCTGCATGTGTGAATTAATGCCTGGCCTGCCTTCCTGTTCTGCCTCCGACTAGAGCTTATCGAATATCCCGATTCCGCCTTGATCAAATAAAGCATGCGGTGCGACAATTGAGCGGTTGAATGCATTATTTATGATATCGGGAACGGGTTGTCAATCCCCTCGCATCATGTCTCGTGAAAATGCCAAATTGAGCAACACCAGCCGAATTCACACGTTCTAGACGGATCCCTTTCTGAGATACGGCCTAACTGGTTCCTAACATGCCCATACGGCACTGTAATGATGTCTCCTCTGTATGATATACAAGATTCATTGATTACTACCAAAGTATGTATACCTCTCGCCACCTTTCTCGGAGAAAGGGTATTCAGTTGGCCTCACTCACATCTTATACAAGTGAGAAATCTGTCACTCACCCAACGATTAGATTACTGGCAGACCGGCGCTTTTTCTTACCTCTCTTCGACACCGCCGAAAACATGGCCTCCTTTGACCTTTCTAACAATCCCTCTCTATCAAAACTGCCAACAACGGAAATTCGGTCCTGGATCTCTCGCAAGTCGACGCGCTGTACCAAGACATCATCAGCACAGGTACCAACCACGGCTCTAAGATCGATGCGAGCTCCATGCTGCTGCTGGCCACTGTCGTTATAGCGCCCCCCGTCAAGCTCATCAAGCGCTTCCTTGTGGGTCCATATTATCGGTCTCATACTCAACATCACCCGCATGACGCTGCTGGCGGTTCACTTCACTTCCAACTGGGCCAACATGTACAGTCTCTAGGCGGCAGGCTACTCCCGTATCACGCCGGAAGATTACTACCGCAGTATCGTAACGGAAGCTATCTCTGTTAGTCAAATATCCTGGTCTAGATGTCGCTTGGCATACAGGCATGGGCTCTGGTCGACCTTCTGCCGGGGGTTTGGAAGCGGTCCTTTACTGGGCTTTCTTGCTTTATTTCGGCACCCGCCATATGCCTGCGCACGTATTTTAGCGTTATAAACACCATGCTATCATGTCGATGTCACTCGCCGGTTCGCTTTGGTCATCTTGGGGCGGCGGCATTGCCGGTGCGATTTCCATCATCTACTACTGCGCCGTATTCAAAATTAAGCTCCTAATGGATATTATCAAACATCGTGGCATTCTTCCTTCGAGGCAGGGGCTGAGTGCCATAGAAATACTGATCATCAAAAATGGGCTATTGGTGATTGTACCTGGATTATGCTACCATGCGTTCTTCGACTCTCCTGTTCGGCAGGGCTAATTGGAACCGGCCAGTCATGTTCGCTGCCCTGCAATGGGGCGACAGGACCAACTTCAAGCCAGGCTCCTTAAGTTACACTTCATTCATTATCTTGCCGTTGGGAACCTTGATCACCCCTCATGTCTCGCCCAACACATCGCAAGCGGAGCTGCAGCAAAGTTGCTGCACATCCCATCCTAGCACGCCTATAAAGGAAGTTTTGGGCGGCGGGCTGAACGAACACGTCTACCGAAGCGCCCAATGCGTCATCGCTTCGCTCATCGAATCTTCTCGGTTGCATTCCCGCGATCAGGTCGACCCTGTTGGTTCAATCGATGCTGAGCTGTAGCGCAAAGACGACAAAGGTACTCAGAAACGGCTCATCCGAGTGAACCAATAGTTAGCGCTTCTCAAGCAGTGAATCTAAGCGTCCGTTGTCCGACTTGCTTTCCAGGAGGGCTACCCGGAAAAAAATGACCAGCACTTGGCGGACGACAGCCCACAGCGCCATCACAACCTGTCAAGAGGTCTATCCGGTTGGAGGTAAGCTGAGATCGCATTATCTGGTACAGCCCGCAAATACAAGTGTAATTCCTCACCAGAAGAGGCTCGGAGATCCAACTGGAGGGATGGCGAGCGTCTCGAGGTTTCTTGTTTGCCAGAGCTGAATGCAGAACTCATCATCCCAACCATTGGCCCAATCGCAGTTGTGAGAGATGCAGAGAGTGATCAACCAGGTTATGGGAGAGACAATGGACGCTGGTAAAATGCTGCGAAGAAAATCGGCCGTGCCTACAATTAAGAATTCGGGGTTTGATGTATCAGCTCAAAAAGATTGGTACATGTAGTCTATTCGGGCAAGGAAGTTTGGAGCCCAAAAAACCCTATGCGCATCTTTTGATGATACACACTGAGCGCATCCACCTGAGAGATATTTATCACGCAGGCCTGAAGTTGGGAATTAAATAAGATACCATTTGTGCCCGAGTGTACAAGATACGGAACTCTATGTGTAAATCGAAGAACAAGGCTTGTACCGCTATGCTGTCAGTCCCATCCCTTTCCCAATTTTGCGAACCAATGCCTTCTTCAAGTACCATTCACGAGCAAGGGAACGTGTCGTCTTGGCAAAGACGGCAGGTGAGATTCTGCCTCGTTCCACAGCTCGACCCAGCACGAAAATCGTGTCACCCATTGCCTTTTCCTCGGCTACCAGCACGTAGAGCTGGTTAGCGACAACCGTAGGCGCCACTAGTAGCTCATCGATATCAGGGGCAGTCTGACGTGACGACCCCTCGATGACAGAATCGGCCTTTCGCAGCGCTTCCACAAGGATATTGGCGTTGGACTGAAGCAAGGCCGACGTTTGACCAAGGGTACCCATCTCAGACTGCAATGTGGAGAAGGCGGATATCATTGCCGTACGCTGCGCCTGTAAGCCTGCCATGCTGGATTCATTCTGCTGTCGGCTACGTTGACGCAGGGAGTGGAGCATTTGCGCAACTTGGTGCAGCAGGGCATCTTTCTCGGGGTTCGGAGGTATTGGCGGGGCGGGGATGGAGGATGGTGAAGGGATGCTCAAGGTGAGCGGCTCGTCGAGTAAATCTGGAGGTGGTGCTGGCTTTGCCAATTGTGGTTGCGGTGGCTGCTGGTGCTGCAGTTGCTGTTCTCGTTGCTGTAGCTGTGCTTGATATTGCCCAGTCGGTTGCCACCCGGGAGGGGGCCACCATGCTGAGAAGCGCTTTGCTGATGAGGTGGGAAAGCGACAGAGCGGCGAGGATCTGTCGAAGGGATCGGTGGCTGAGAAGCAGCGTCATGGCGAAGTTGCTGCTGTTGCTGCTGAAGATCCCCCATAGAGCGCGGAGACAAGGCCGATGGTGGCGGTGGAGGATGCGAGGCAGGGGTTGGAGGTAGAGGTGGTGCCGAGTCATATCGGGAGTAGCTCTGGCTCTGAGGCCGAGGTGGATGATGGGCGTTGTAACTTCCGTGAATACTTGCACGTTCGGCACCTGGGGGTAAAGGTGGTAGAGGGGGGCCATGTCTCGCATCGATCGGGGGTGGTGGGCTTCGGTATGGAGGCTCAGCGCCATATTCTTTTGGCGGCGGAGGCGGAGGCCGTGGAGAACCCGTTTGGGTCGGCGGATGGCTGGCTGGACGAGGGGCCAGATCGGGGGCAGAGGCGGGACAGGGGGAGGCATTTGGCCGTGTGGTTGTAATCCTGGAGGAGGAGTAGGGGGGGGAGGCTGCTGTTGACCTGGCTGTCGGGCGATGACGGGTGGCTCCTTGGCGAAAATGTCCCTCAATATGGCGAGGAAGTCCAAGATAGTGGATTTCTAGATTGTGAACAGTCAGACATGAGCTGCGACGGGAGATATGGTGGCAGGGAGGACGTACATCCCAGAAGGCGGCCCAGCCTACAAGATATGGATGGTAGACCTGCCCTTGGGGATCTACATGCTGACCGGGTCGCACCATCATGGTCTCGGTGGGGGTCACGTAGACTAGCGGAGCATCTCGAGGGTAGGCATGGGGAACCCATATTGAGATGGGGAAGCGGTAGGTTGTGCCTCTGAAGATGACGGGTATAGTGCCGGAGAGGTGGACGAGGAGAGCAGAGGCGCCATTATCGAAGGCTAAGTACAGTATCAGCAGTGGTTCTAGACGAGATCATGACCCGAATTCCAGAGCGCATACTGTGGACATCGGTACGCGGCGATAGAGAGGGGTAATGGGAGAGAGCCTGTGCGACATCGTTGTAGGTGCGATTCACATCGTGGTATTCCTGGGAAAGGCAACGCATCAGTTGGGGAACGAAGGACGCCACGAGCAGAAACAGGAATAGTTACGCTAGTAAGAACGCTGTAGAGCCAATTCAAGACGTGCTGAGGAACGGGCATTGTGGTGATGAGGCAAGAGCTGAGGCAGAGAACTCAGGCCGGAGCGATGGAGGTGGAGGTGGGAGCGGCACCACCGAGGGCTACGCGGATGCGGGGATGTAACAGGCGAAGCTCAAGTTAAGAATGCATGTCGCTGAGGTCCGAGGCCCGGTGTGGTGTGGTTCAGCGGCGAGCACGACGTTAACGAACGGCCGATCGAGTCGGTCGGAAGACGGCAACAGGAGAGATCGGACAGCGGGGAGGGTACGGCGTCAATCACCTTCCGTCGAATTGTGTTGCTGAAGCACGAGCGGGAGGTGGATGTTGGAGCTCGGGGATCGGTGGTTGGGCACCGGCGCATCCAATTCCTTCAACAGATGACGCATAGGTGGGTAGGTAGCTCTGGCCAAAAGTGGGACATGGGTCGCAAAACCCACAGGGAGTCAGTCCTTTGAATTCGGTTAGGTACGTACGTATCGTCCCTCCTGCCTTCACACTCTTCACACTTCACTCACTCATAACGAGTTTCAAACTTCAATCTCGAATCTTCACCTTGCGTGGGTAGTCACCCACCTGCAACCCTTCTGAATACCGTTCAAACGAGCAGCCATTCGTCTTGTATAATCAGGCAGTGGGAGCAGGGTTCAGAATGTTGCCAAATCCAAAACCTCGCAGATTGTACTTGGAGTCATGACCATCCACTGAAATACTGGCCAACAAACCGATGCACGCGTGTCCTGAAGCCGTAGGCAGGCAGGTAGGTAACCTCTAGGACCTGCGGCCAGATTGACTGGCTGCTGCGCGAGTGGCACTGGGCAGATGCGAATGGAGGCCGATACAACATGATCGCTTTGCCTCGTGAGTTAAGAACCGAACCACAGAAGGAGAGCACTATGTACGATATTGTGTGAGTGATGACGGCGATAGACGTCAAGGAAACCTAGAAAATGGTCGAATGACGCCGCGATGAGACGGGGATCCCGTGGTTGTGAAGGAAACACCGAGAGGCAGATCGTCCGTACCTTGCGTGGGGCGATTTGCCCGTTGTAGTGTCACTTTTTGGCCGGCTTTCCGCCAGACCAACCGAGGCCGTTCATTTGTCTGCTGCATAATCGCTGGTCCGGCCGGCGTCAGAGTTGTGACCCATTTTTGATGACCAAGGTTGAGATGATGTGGTGAGAAGATGGGACTTAAACTGGCTCTTTGAACTCTTGCTGACTGACGGTCGTTCCTCTGGCATCTCCTGTCCAAGTACCTACCAGCATAGAAGTTGGCAGAGTAGCGGAAAGGAGGCTGAAGACTTGAATCGAGCTGATCGGGCCAACAAGGAGAGCAAGTCATGCAAGAAGCGGCTGAGAAATCGACAACTACTTCGGCCCTTGTCGCACTTCTCCCACTCATTGGTCCCGCGCTGCTTTGCCAGCAACTGCCAGCAAAAGTACCTTTGCTCTAAATATACTTGACAGGTCTGCCTTGGTTACAAACTGCAGGTTTCTCGTTACGACTCATCCCGACTTCATCCTCTCATTTTGTCTGCCTCACCGTCTATGCATGTGGCTGGCCACTTGTGTCTAACTCAACTTTGGCGCTCAGTCTATAACCAAGTTATGCCCAGATGGGCTGTGGCACTCGGCAATCTGGTTGCAAAGGTCATGCGAAATATCCAGCAACCCAAGGTATCTTTTGTTTAAGACGCGTACCCCGCTAATCCAGACCGTGTACCCGCCGACTGGAGGCGCCTCAATGTATGTTTCGAATTGCGCGGTCCAACCCCTCGTAGCACCCGGCGTGACCACCCAGCTCTGCTAGCCTGGCACGACCCAGTTTCTCCCGTGTCAAAGTCATCCCTTGTGTACATGCCCTCTTCAAGTGCGAAATTTCGCTCGAGGGAAGACCCTGGAAACTTTTTTCTGTCCAATCCCACTTAGCGGAACGGGGACTGTTGCGCGCATTAATAAACCACACACCACTCTCTCTTTCTCACTGCCGTCGCCGCCGCCTCCGCTGTCGCTCTCATTCTCTTGTTACAGCAACATCGTTTCTGAGAATACAAAGCAACAGAGCTTTTGCAACTCGCCTCGCATCTTCCCTGTTGAATGCTCGCAGTTTCAAGGATATCACGCACGGCTGAGGAGTATTCCAGCTATATCTGGATACTCCTTGCGTCAGGACCTTATTGAATACTGTCTTCACAACTCTTCACACAGCAATATTTACTATCTGCGACCAAGTGCCTTCCAAAAGGACACTCACTGCCGACCAATTCAACCTCGGCCTCAATTCAAAGAAAATCCACGTACATAGGCAGCAGCATTCCCATTATGCTCCCTCCTATCCCCGTTCTGTCCGACTATGGAATCTCGCCGACCCATGGATTCCTGCCGGACGTTCTCCCGTTGACCCGACTGCCAGATCCCTACTATAACAAGTGGGAGGCCGTCGTTGCCAACCTCCAGGCACTCGTCCTCAGCCGTCGGCTTCGCCCAGTTGTCGACAGGTTGCCTGTCCTCTCCACCATCGGTCTGGAACATGACGCAGAATGGCGGAGAGCGTACTCCCTGTTGTGCTTCATGGCGCATGCCTACATCTGGGGCGGCGATGAGCCATGTGAACAGTTGCCGCCTCCCATCACCATTCCCCTCCTGAAGATTTCCAACCACCTTGAGCTGCCTCCGGTTGCTACCTACGCCGCTTTGTGCCTCTGGAATTTCAAGCCTCTGTTTGTTGATGAGGACATTGACAACCTTGAAAACCTCGCCACTCTCAACACCTTCACTGGTTCTCTTGACGAGTCATGGTTCTATCTTGTCTCTGTGGCTATCGAGGCCCGCGGCGGTCCCATCATCCCTATGATGCTGACGGCTGTGGCCGCCGCCCGCCAAGGAGATGCCGCGACGGTTACTCGTTGTTTACGCACCTTTGCCGAGCGCCTCACCGACCTGACCAACATTTTACAGCGCATGCACGAGAGTTGCGATCCCAACATCTTCTACAACCGCATTCGCACCTTTCTCGCCGGGAGTAAGAACATGGCCGAAGCCGGTCTGCCGGATGGCGTCAACTACGACGATGGGTCTGGAAAAGAGGACTATCGTCAGTATAGCGGCGGCAGCAACGCCCAAAGCAGTCTGATTCAGTTCTTCGACGTCATTCTTGGCATCGACCATCGGCCAACCGGAGAGAAGCGGAATCCTTCCACTGAGTCGGAACGTGAATCTCGGGCCCCA
Source organism: Colletotrichum spaethianum (assembly GCF_022836535.1). Classification (NCBI taxonomy): domain Eukaryota; kingdom Fungi; phylum Ascomycota; class Sordariomycetes; order Glomerellales; family Glomerellaceae; genus Colletotrichum; species Colletotrichum spaethianum. The sequence continues at coordinate 34,507 of NW_026054812.1, read as the reverse complement.
GTGCCGCGTCACAACTTCATCATGGAGATGCGCCGGTATATGCCCGGCCCCCATGCCCGGTTTCTCAAGGATGTTTCCAGCATCGCCAACATTCGCGAGTTTGTCGAGTCTCGCAAGGACGACCGCAACCTGTGCCTGGCTTATGATGCTTGTCTCGCAATGCTCAGTGCATTTCGCGATAAGCACATTGCCATTGTCACTCGCTACATCATATTGCCCTCGCGCGAGGTGCGTGCACGCAGCAGGTCGAGAAGCCCTGAGGCGGCACGGCAGCGTCTCAACCTGGCTACGGCCTCGCGACAGCGTCAATCCGCTCAGGGTGACAATATGAACACTGCTAGGGGCAATAAGAATCTGAAAGGCACCGGCGGGACTGCCCTCATTCCGTTCTTGAAACAGGCGCGAGATGAGACTGGCGAGCCTGCTATCGAGGAGTGGACCCGCCGCTTCATGAGTAGGACCGTCAAATCCGAGGGCAAGGGTGACTTCTTCCTGGGCAAGCCCAACCAGCTCGGTCACAACGTTGAAGTTGAGGTCAGCGGCCTAGCTGGTACTTGGACTATTGATGATGATGTTGGCGGCATATGTCATTATTAATGCAATGCCGGGAATGTTGGGTTGGCCGCAGGGCGGCATGTTGGCGTGAAACTCAACATGCACTAGAGCTGGGTGTGTTTTGGTGTCTCTGTAGGACCTTCATTTACATTAGACAATGCCACTCGCTTGATATTGGAAAATTATGTGTTCTTCTCTACGGAAATTCCGAAAGACCCAAGATGAAATCTTGCTCGTGTCTCACGTCCTCCGGGATGTGCCCCTGATTATGCGAGCGATGGAAGTGATTGTAAATGTTCAAGTCATGTTCCCGAGGGCTGGCACTGCCAGTAGAATGGGTTCAAAGAGATGCAGGCAGCACCAGCGGCGCATGCTGAAGCCGTGGGCCAGGAGTTGGCGTTACACTGAGCCCAAACAGGCACCGTTCCTCCCGCTGGGATGGGAGTTGTTGATGCAACCGAGGTTGAGAATGTGGAGATGGTTGTCGTGGTTGGTCGAGAAACCGACGTCGTCGATAATCGCAAGCTGGTGCTCGTGCTTGTTGTGGAAAATGCTCCTGGACTTGATAATGAAGATGATGCCGTGGGACTGGTGCCTTGAACGCATTGCCAATAATCTGCACCAGCTTGTGAGTAAACTTTTCTAGGTAGTGTGGATATCCCCCGAGCTTACAGTCGGTCACATATTTGCAGTAATATCCAGAGGGACACTTTGAGACGGATTAGCTAGGATCTGCTGTCTAGAAGCCGGTAGAGAACGCCAAACCTTCTTCTGGGCATCCCATGTAGTGCTGTCACACTGCTCGTTCGGCCCCGCCACCTCCGTGGACTGCGGCGGCTCCCACTTGGTGTTGGTCGGCATTTGAAAGGCAGGGAAACTGGCGTCGTCAGAGCGGCGACAACCCGACCGAGTCACTAGCTCTGCTGGGCACTGGACCTGGGTAAAGGACAAGTCGGGGTTGTCTGCGTTCATGAACCAGTCGAACCTCCATTGGCACCCACTCTGAAGCTTGGCAGGTAGAGCAGAGCACTCGCTGCGGCTTGAGACACCGCCATAACGAGCACCAGGAAACTGGAAACCGAACTCGCTTGTGCAGCCGTCAAAGATCCCTAAACCACCACCAGGTATCATAATGTCGAAGTGGTTACTGCCCAAATCACCACCTGGATGCTGCATTAACACCTCTCTGAAACCGATTCAAGCTACCTCCTTACCTGTGTTGGTTGACTGAACTACCATGATCTTGCCCTTGTTCTTGCCGGACGTAAATGTGATGCTGGGCTGAGCATCAGTACATGAAAATGACCAAGGGCCCAGTGTGTAGTCTCACGCATAGCAGCCGCAGCACCAACTGGCCTCGGTGCCGCCATTGATGGCTGTAGCCGCAAACCCAAAGGAGACGAGGCCATTGACGGCCCACGGGGCTTGGCCGGTGCATGTATAGGCAGAGCCGCCGCTCTCGCAGCCACTCTTTGCACCAGGGTCCAAAGGGGAGTCATTCTTGTCGCAAGTCAGGACCGGCTGGTTAACGGATGCCTTTCCGGCCCACGCACAAGATGGCTTGCAGCAGTCCCAGTATCTGTATGGTGTATGAGCCAGCTCTCTCTTTCAAGTGAGATAAGAGACGACATTGGCTACCAACCTTGTGGATTTGCCAGTACCTGACGCAGCCATGGTGGGCGTGAGCAGGCTCAGGGCCGCAGCGAAGCTATAGGATTCAACAATACGCATAACGCAGGCCAAAGAACCTCTGAACGAATGCTACTTAAATAGAAGCTGGCTTAAATAGTGTCCACGGAAGCTCGTAGATGCCGCATATTTATACTTCTCCGTATCACCACGTCTGCCAATATCCACCCAATGCTCAGCACCCCTGCTGGACAAAGATGAATGGATTTGAGAAATGGCTACAACTGGCAAGAAAGCGAATGCGGCAGCACGGTTCCGACGAACGTATCCGGGCATATCCCACAAATTGGGCCAGCTCCAGTTTCGCAGAAGACCTTTTGATTATCGCGCATGCCGGCGATGCGCATCCGCGAAACCATCTAACCGAGTTCAGATCCTAACGGATTATAGCCAGCAACCCAGCAGCCAGGAGAGCACCGAGGGTGCGGATGCAACGTCAACATACTACAAACGGCTAGTTCAAGGCCCCAAACCGGTCGTTCGGATAGCACAGTCAGCGCGCTCAAGAGGTTCTGAGGAATATGACGAGGGGAACAGACTCCATCCAGCTCCGGTACCTGATATGGTTGGTCACTTGATCATCTTGGTCCCGATTGATGTGGATCGAAAACGGGCGTGGAAGGACCGGGCTGAATGAGAGATAGGTGTTGTAGTGAGCACATGTGCTCGAGATGGCCCGACGCTGCGAAGTATCCCAGATGCCTTTTGTTGGGACGGAGGATGATGGTGCCGTTGCTTCCCAAACGAGTAGGACGTCGCTGCTCTTTCTTACCCTTGCCATGGTATGCGACGACCCGCGGAGGGTCATCACCATCGAAATGGAGCAGTCAGCACACCACGTGATGCAGGAGCTGTTATGGGGCTCCTGCGGGTCGAAGCGCGGCCCCCATTGGTGAGTGATGTACGCTCAGTGCTCAAAAGCCTAAGCAGCACTAACAGAGACTAGCGTGTTGCCCCCTTGCCTTCTGAGTTCACTCGAGCCTCCCGACCCGTCTCTTGAGCCTGCCTTCTGCCTCCGGACGGGATTTTGGGAAGTGGAAAATTACAGCATCCAACGAGGCTGATTGTTTGTCTCGCCTACCCACCACCGCCTACCACCGTCGCATCATCGATTAGCGTCGCCCTATTCACCGGCATCCAGAATCACGACTGGTCTTGTTTCCTTTTCCCTCGCGAATGCTCCGACCGAGCTGAAGAGGCAAAATCGCCTGGGCTCTGCGTCGTGATTGTTAATCACTATCGTGGTTTTTCACCTCTTGCCACCAACCCCCAATCGATCGCAACCCCCGCCTCCAGTCGCGTCCTTCGTTATCGACACGCGGAAGGCAGACTTTATATCCATCGATCACGAGTAAAACCCCAAAAGTCTTGCCGTTGTCCACGATATATCATACACACGCGCGCCATTGCGTCCAACTGCAGAAATGGCTGATGTCTATGACGAATACGACTACGATGGCTACGTCGAAGAAGACGACACCAGCATCACGCCCGAGGACTGCTGGACTGTCATATCCTCGTTCTTTGAGTCCAAGGGCCTAGTTTCTCAGCAGGTCGACTCTTTCGACGAGTTTACCTCTTCTACCGTTCAAGAGCTGATTGACGAATACTCTCAAATCACTTTAGACCAGCCGAATCCTATGTCCGACAGCGACAAGGTCATCGCCCTCCGTCGATATGAAGTCAAGTTTGGCACTGTCATGGTCTCCCGACCCTCCATTACCGAGGCTGACGGAAAAGTCACAACGTTACTCCCCTACGAGTGTCGCGATCGAAACCTCACCTATGCGAGTCCACTCTACGTTAAGATCACCAAGAAGGTCTCGATTGCGGTAGAGAAACCCATCCCTTTGAACGAACTCGACGAGGAGCAGCAGGACGAGCTTGCCAACACTGGCGAACATCCCACCAAACTTGAGTGGGAAGAGGAGGAAAGTGGCGAGGACTATGGCGCCGATAAGAACAAGTCGGATGACATGAAGGACATGATCTTCATTGGAAGGATGCCCATCATGGTTAAGTCCAAAATTTGTCACTTGAGCAGCGAGCAGGAAGATGATTTGTTCATGTTGAACGAGTGTCCCTACGACCAGGGAGGCTACTTCATCATCAACGGCAGTGAGAAGGTTCTCATTGCTCAGGAACGATCGGCCGCCAATATCGTCCAGGTCTTCAAGAAGGCTCAGCCAAGTCCTTATTCCTACACCGCCGAGATTCGCAGTGCTCTGGAGAAGGGCTCGCGACTGATTTCCAGCATGATGCTGAAGCTCTACAGCAAGGGCGACGCAGCGAAGGGTGGATATGGCCAGACCATTCACTGCAGTCTGCCCTACGTCAAGGCCGACTTGCCGATTGCCATCGTCTTCCGAGCGTTGGGCGTTGTTTCTGATGAGGATATCCTCAATCATATTTGCTACGACCGAAATGATAGCCAGATGCTCGAGATGCTGCGACCATGCATCGAAGAGGCCTTCTGTATCCAAGATAGAGAGGTAGCACTCGACTTCATTGGCAAGCGAGGCAGCAACCACAACATTCCGAGAGAAAAGCGCGTGAGGACAGCCAAGGACATTCTGCAGAAAGAAACTCTGCCGCACATCTCGCAGAGCGAAGGTAGTGAGACTCGGAAGGCATTCTTCCTAGGCTACATGGTTCACAAGCTGCTCCAGTGTGCGCTGGGCCGACGCGATACTGACGATCGTGATCACTTTGGAAAGAAGCGTCTCGACCTTGCTGGTCCTCTACTCGCTAAGCTCTTCCGCAACATCGTTCGCCGCATGAACCAGGAGCTGTCTGGCCATCTCAAACGCTGCGTTGAGTCAAATCGGCAGTTCAGTCTGACCCTTGGCGTCAAGCCCCAGACCCTATCCAATGGTCTGAAGTACTCTTTGGCCACAGGTAACTGGGGAGACCAGAAGAAGGCCATGAGTTCAACGGCCGGTGTGTCTCAGGTGTTGAACCGTTACACTTTCGCGTCCACCCTGTCCCATCTTCGTCGCACAAATACGCCTATCGGTCGTGACGGCAAGCTAGCGAAGCCCCGACAGCTACACAACACCCATTGGGGCTTGGTGTGCCCTGCCGAAACTCCAGAAGGTCAAGCTTGTGGTCTCGTCAAGAACCTGTCACTCATGTGCTATGTCAGTGTAGGCACGCCTGCTGAGCCCATCATTGACTACATGATTCAAAGAGGCATGGAAGTGCTCGAGGAGTACGAGCCGCTGAGATATCCCAACGCTACTAAGGTCTTTCTTAATGGAGTTTGGGTTGGAGTTCATCAAGACCCAAGAATCCTGGTGCCTGATGTTCAGGGTACCCGTCGGCGAAATGTCATCTCTCATGAGGTGTCTCTCGTCCGTGACATCCGAGACCGCGAGTTCAAGATCTTCTCCGATGCTGGTAGGGTCATGAGACCTGTATTCGTTGTGGAGCAAAGCGCAAATGGCATTGTACCCCAGGGCTCACTTGTGCTGCAAAAGGCGACGGTCAACGAGATGCGCGACCAGCAAGAGAATCCGCCGGACAACCCAGCCGACAAGATCACATGGGAATCACTTGCTCATAGTGGAGTCATCGAGTACCTCGACGCCGAAGAGGAGGAGACGGCTATGATTTGCATGACTCCCGAGGACCTGGAGATCTACCGGCTGCAAAAACAAGGTCAAGTGGTCGAGGACAACACGGATGGCCCCAACAGTCGTTTGAAGACTAAGATCAACCCCACAACGCACATGTATACCCATTGCGAAATTCACCCAAGTATGCTACTGGGTATCTGCGCTAGTATCATTCCCTTCCCCGATCATAACCAGGTACGTTAATTTCTCAATATCTTCCACCCTTGCACTGACTAACGATTTTACTAGTCTCCTCGTAACACTTACCAGTCTGCCATGGGCAAGCAAGCCATGGGCTTCTTCCTGACCAACTACACGCGCAGGATGGACACCATGGCCAACATTCTCTACTACCCACAAAAGCCGCTTGCTACTACCCGATCCATGGAGTTTCTGAAGTTCAGAGAACTGCCAGCCGGTCAAAACGCCATCGTCGCCATTGCCTGTTACTCAGGCTACAACCAGGAGGATTCCGTGATTATGAATCAGAGCAGCATCGATCGTGGCCTCTTCCGAAGTCTGTTCTTCCGATCTTACACGGACTGTGAGAAGCGTGTGGGAATCAACCTGGTCGAGCAGTTTGAGAAGCCGTTCAGGAGTGACACGTTGCGCCTGAAACACGGCACATATGACAAGCTGGACGACGATGGTATCGTGGCCCCTGGTGTCCGTGTCTCAGGAGAAGACATCATCATCGGAAAAACGTCGCCCATCAGCCCGGACAACGCGGAACTCGGCCAGCGGACAACCCAGCATGTCAAGCGTGACGCGTCTACTCCCCTCAGAAGTACCGAAAATGGTATCGTAGACCAGGTCATTGTTACCACTAACCAAGATGGTCTCCGGTACGTCAAGGTCCGTGTTAGGACAACCAAGATTCCGCAGATTGGTGACAAGTTCGCGTCGCGTCACGGTCAGAAGGGTACCATTGGTGTCACCTACCGACAAGAGGACATGCCCTTCACTGCCGAGGGCATCACGCCGGATATCATCATCAACCCACACGCCATTCCGTCTCGTATGACCATTGCCCATTTGATTGAGTGTCTGCTTAGTAAGGTCTCGACCTTGAAGGGCATGGAGGGTGATGCCACACCCTTCACGGACGTGACAGTCGACTCAGTCTCACAGCTCCTCCGAGACCAGGGATATCAGTCGAGAGGCTTTGAGATCATGTACAATGGCCATACTGGGCGCAAGCTGCGAGCCCAAGTCTTCTTTGGACCGACGTACTACCAGCGCCTGCGTCACATGGTTGATGACAAGATCCACGCTCGTGCTCGTGGTCCCGTTCAGATCATGACCAGACAGCCCGTCGAAGGTCGTGCCCGCGATGGTGGTCTACGTTTCGGAGAGATGGAGCGTGATTGTATGATTGCTCACGGTGCTGCATCCTTCCTCAAGGAGAGACTGTTCGAAGTCTCTGATGCATTCCGAGTACACGTTTGCGAGATTTGCGGCTTGATGACGCCTATCGCGTAAGCTTTCTCTCTCCACACACCCCGCAATGAAGTAGAGCAGTGTGCTAACCAGATAACAGAAACCTCTCGAAGCAGTCATTTGAGTGCCGGCCATGCAAGAACAAGACGAAGATTGCGCAGATTCATATTCCCTATGCGGCGAAACTTCTCTTCCAGGAGCTGCAGTCGATGAACATCGCGGCTCGCATGTTCACTAACAGGTCCGGAGTCTCTATCAGGTAAAGGAGATCGCGGCATGAGGGGGTAAAGCACTGAAAACGCGTTCGCGTAAGGAAGGCTGCGTCTTTGAAGTCTGATGGGGTTGAGAAGATAGCCGCTGGAGTCTTCTGGGTGATTGCATTTGGCGTCTTAGAGGCTGGGCAACAGTTCTAGCCACCCGAGCCATATTATCGGCAGGTGGTAGAATGACAGATGGACGCCTCTACGTGTCTTGCAGTAATGACATGTACTATTACAAAAAGCTAAAAAGGATAGATAGGGTAGGCATTTAAGACGAACAGGATGTTCGATGCCTCTAAACTTTTGATACATTGTTTGTACAAGTGATGATATACACGCAAACACCGATACCCAACTCGATGGCCGACCTGCAAGTCAATCACCCCAGGCATCCAAAGTGCCCGAAGCCATCACGATAGCAGCTCCAGCAGGATGGTGACGCCGGGAAGAGGCAATAGCAGTTGCGCTTAGAGCCGATATCAGTCGATGTGCCCAAATCCTCTCCTAGCCTGGTTTGGGTCGAATTATTGGAATATCTCTGAGTCCTGCTTTTCCATTCGTCTTTGAGGTCCTCCAGTTCCTGTATCCTACAGCATGTCCTCTGTCTTACAAGGGGCCGAATGTGCCACCAGTCAACACGCCAGTATCGTCAACAGAGCGAGGCCAGGTTGCTTGTCAAGGCTGGCGCTACCGGCCGTTGTGGTCGGGTGGTATGGCCGCAGTCGCATCTCGGACCGTCTGCTCTCGTTTGTACTCTTCTTCGAGAGCGCGCTGCATATCGAAGTCGAGTTGGCGCTCTCGCTTAATGCGCTGCTGCTCAATGTCGCGAACAACACCTTGGTGCATGGCCTGTAAGGATACTTGGTCAGCTAGTTTTTTGAAGGTCTTGGTCCTTCGCGCAAAGAAGTACGTGCCTCTTTCTCGAATTTTTGCTGAAAGTGGACGATGACGATGGTGCTAGCAGCAAAGAGCGACGTCGCCGCGAGGGTAAGTTTCGAGGCCCGGGACATGATAGCCAACTACAATTGGACTGGTTCCTGGTCTTCAAGCTGGTGATGGCTCAGTGTTTGCGCTCCTCGGAGCTGTGACCTCGAATACTGTGGTCGAAGTGGTCTTATATCGGGATTTGAGCCTCGTCCTCAGAGAGCAGCTCCCGCCGTGCGAGTCGAATCCAGCGTAAACTGATGGACACTCTGAGGCTACGGGGGTACATCTGGGGATGTACCCAAATGCTGGCGAGGTTGAGGTCAATGCTAGTGTGTCTGGCACGGTTAGTTGCATACTCACAGCTATGAAAACTAGGTAGGTACTTTGGGTGGGTCTTTGACTGCCTATCGTTCCACTCTGCTGCAGGCATAGGTCGAGGGGAGCGTACTGCGCTCTGTAAGTACCTATGCACAGTACTCAGGTGCTTACAATTGAGCACTGTGATTCTGGCTACGTACCGTTCCCTACCTTGCCTTACGTATCGACGCCGACACACCTCATCCTACTACTGGAGCTGCCTCTCCTACTGCTTGTGTTTGTCGACAACTACAGTTATCACTACCTCTCCCCAATTCGTTTCGCTCTCCTCGCGACATCCATCGGCCAACGTATCGAAACCCCTCCTCTTCCTTTAGGTCGATTTCTGCTTTACGCTCACCAGTTTCACCTACGACGATACTACACAATGGTTAGGATGCCTGATGCCAATGCGAAACGTTATCCTTCTGGCGGGCAGCATGCTAACTCGACACTCTACAGTCGGCTCAGAACTCGGCCGGTATCCAGACCCTTCTGGACGTACGTGCACCTTGTCGCAAGTCATGCCATGGGCCTTGTTGTTAACGTGAGGGATGCAGGCGGAGAGAGAAGCCTCCAAGATTGTCCAGAAAGGTACGTTGTTCTCGGTCGGAATCGTACTGGCTCAACCTACACGTACTAATCAACGTATCTATAGCCCGAGAGTGTAGGTCCCCTAAATCGATGCAACCCGATAACATGTTGTTATATGCTTACGCTGTGTCCATTCAGTCCGCACAAAGAGGGTAAAGGAAGCCCGCGACGAAGCCAAGAAGGAAATTGAGGCGTACCGCAACTCCAAGGAGGAAGAGTTCAAGAAGTTCGAGTCCGAGGTACGGAATCCATGTTACAAAGGGCGGCAATGGAGATGACAGACTAATGAATGCTTGTAGCACTCTCAAGGAAACAAGGCAGCCGAGGACGAGGCGAACAAGGAGGCCGAGGGGAAGATCAAGGAGATTAAGGATGCTGGAAAGAAGAGCCAGGACAAGGTCGTTGCTGATCTCTTGAAAGCCGTTTTCGAGGTCAAGCCTGTTGCTCCAAGCGCCGCATGAGCAACTTCAACCTGCCGCATGGCATCGCAAACATGCTCGATAGTGCGGGACCCGAACTACGGTACACATCCAGAGTAAACACGAACGAAGCCAATGGTCTTGCGGAGGGGCTGCAGACACGCGGATTGTTCGACACGGTCGTAATAAAGCAGTGGAGAAACTCGATGCGACAATGATTTTAGCAACTGGCATGCCCAAGGCTTCGGCGACGGCGCACACTTTGATCCGGTGATGATTACAGTAGCAGTAGAATTACACCTAGCTAACCTGCACCCCTTTCAAACCCCCGTTCTCTAGCGCAAGAATCCCATGAGCGTTGTGAGCATATCCGAAAGGTCTTTGTGCTCGGGCCTATCTAGGTCAAGGTCACATCGGTACTCCTCCAGTGTTGCCTTGATGGCCGTCAGATCTTTCTCGTCTGCGGCTAATAGTTTCTGTACCTTCTTCTTTGCGCCGGCATCCTCAGCGATGAGCCACGCCAAAATAACGTCGATATTCCAGACGCTGTAAAGGCCCTCATCTATCCTCGTTAGAAACCACTCGCCCTCCGAGGCCTCAGCCTCTTCAGTGCTCATGCGACTTCGCTCCTGCTGGATCTTCTTGTCCTGCGCATCGAGCATGGATCTGTATCTTGTTCTGTACTCGTAGAGTCGAGACAGTTTCTCATAGTTTTTTTCGACAAACTTAGCCAATGTACGGATCCTCTCTGCAGAATTAGCAGGCAGAAAACGCAACAAGGACCTAAATATGTCGAAAAGGCTCTCAGTCATCACCCGCTGGTGCTGCGTTGCCTTTTTGAACAGGGAGAAGAGCACCTTCAAACCACCGGCATCTACCACTTTTCGGCAAAGGTCACCACTCATATCGTCGTTGACGCTATGCACAAGAAGACGCATCGCTGGCTGCTTGCTCATCTTTCCTTCTTTGAGCATGATCAGGCACAGCTCGATACCTTCTGCCTCGAGGAACTTGCTTTTGCCTTCCGGTTCGTCTACAATGCAAACGAGCGCGTTGAAGAGGTTCTCCATGTACTCTTCCTCTTCGCCTCCTTTTTCGGGGTCGCGTTTGCGATACGCTGACACCAGCTGCAACAAGACGTCGACGGCATCCATCTCGGCCAACCTCCGCCGCGTCACCGGCGAAGCGTTTGCAATAATGTCCAGGAGCTCTGTAGAGTATTGCTTGTTCTGGGACACTGGGGATTCCTTGCGTTGTGCCCTTTCCAAGAGCCACTTGACCAGCATGGTGTTCTGTCCCACATTTTCCGCGTTCGACGTCTTGGAAAGCAGATTTTCTATGACACCGAGGGCGTGATAGACACCGCTGCGGTCGGATTCATCATTCTCGTCCAGGCGGGAGAAGTTTGATACAAGTAGGCCGATCAAATCGGCATTCAGGAGCGCATCGACCAGGGAGTCCCAGTCTTCGTCCGCTGCATCGACGTCTTCATCAATGAGCTCGCCGATGATTTCGACAGCGTCGATAGCTATATCCGTGTTTTCGTGGGCCAGCAAGCTGACGAGGCTCTCGACGCATCCCAACTTAACGAAGTGGGGGTATAGTTCGGGGTGTTCTGCCAAGATGGAGAGGTCTTTGATAGCGGTGTCGAGATCAGCTTCGCTCTCAATGAATTTTTGAGGGTCATTAGCAAACTTTGCGCGTAGCTCGGCATTTTTAGTGATGCGCTTCTCGAAGTTCAGTGCTGTTTTCCGAACCCAGCCAGCATCGATCTTTTCGGGGGCAGCAGATTCCTCACCACGGCCGTCTACGTAGTCGAGAATCTCGGACTCCTGCTTTGTTATCCCTCCGCCAAAGAATCGACCTTCCTCATCATCGGGGGGCATCTCGGGTCCGTAATTGTCCTCGTCGTCTTCAGGTGCAAGTGGTGGTCCGGCAGCGACATCGTTATCGTCGTCTGCTGCATCTTCTGCGCCCGCGTGTCGACTGATGGCATCAGCTGTGCTTAGCTTCGCTGATTTGTATATTTCATCTTGGTTCCGTCAACTTGACCGCTGCTGTGCCACGATAGCGCCGCAATGGCAAGGAGGAAGAACTCACTGGGATCTCGTACTGCGTCAAGCTTCCTCTTTCCAGCGCTGCCAGCCTTTTGCGCTGGTCAGCAAACAGATTATAGGCAGAGGCTGATGATTGAACCCACCTTGAACAATTCGGTAACGTCAGACATTTTGGGGGTTTAGACTTTAGGGAGGAGTTTGGCTGGTTCGAAAGAGGGTGAAGTTGCCGGGTGTTGTTGATGCGCCATGTGACTGGTCCAACAACTCTTAATCCTTAATGGCAGGTGGCTTTCTCAGGTACTTCTCAAAGCTCTCGCGTCGCACCCAGGATGGCTTGGCCCAAGGTCCACTTCTGCAGCTTCTTGTGGTGGGTTCTCTGCTTGCACGGGCAGGTACGTTCTTAGCCGCCTGCAGTGACGCAAAGCGCTACATGCATCTGTCTACCATTTTTAGAGCTAAGTGCTCCAGTGTGTATATATGCATCTATGAGTTTTGTTCAAATATCGAGATTATATGCACAAGTTATGCACCAATGGCTGTCCCGACCTCGGAGTACATGAAAACTTCCGTTTTCAGAATAATATCCACACTTACTGGCTGCTGCTGGTGGCTTAGTTGCCAGTCAGTGAGTGACTAAGTATCTACCTCAACAGAGCGCTCACTTACAATAAATTACCGACTTTTCAACGCGAGTGATATAAATCGACATTCCCCTACCGTTTAATCCGCCTACTACACTCGAGTTGTCAAGATGCCTCAGGCTGTTGTGCTCATCCGTCATGCTCAAGCCCTGCATAACGTTGATGATAAGTCAATCCCGCTGTCAAATCAATCTTGAACATGCAAAAGTCTAATATTCCAGCACAGGACTGGAACATTCATGACCCTGACCTGTCCTCTCTAGGCTTGGAGCAATGCCAGGAGTTAAGAGATCGTTTATTGGAGCGTTTCGGCAATGAGACGGATGCTCTTATCATCGTTAGTCCAATGAGACGGACGATTCAGACTGCTCTCCTGTCGCTAGACTGGTTGATAAAAAAGGGCGTGCGCATCCGAGCCGATGCCCGATGGCAAGGTAAAATCATCGAGCTGGCGAGAATCCCGTGAAAGGGAAGCGGGCCTCAGAAGCCACACTGCTAATATTTATCAGAGAACTCGGCGAAACCTTGTGATACGGGTAGCAGCATCATCAACCTCAAGGCTGAGTTTCCCGACGTCGACTTTTCTACCGTAGACCCTGTGTATCCAGAGAAGACGTCTCTTGCTGGAGCCGAGTATGCTTTTACGAGGGATGCCATTTTGAGGCGCGCCCAGGCGGGTGTTCAGAGCATTCGCGAGTGCAAGGAAAAGATTGTCTTTGTCGTCTCCCATGCCGGTTTCTTACGCCTTGGTGTAACGGGATACTGGTTCTTCAACGGCGACTATAGAATGTTCGAGCTAGATGAGGACGATCGAACCGGCCAGCCGCCAAAGCTTAGACAGCTAGAATCAACCCTCAGCGGCGGGCTCGGCAAGTCTCGTACGGATCCCGTAGTTATCGGTTCCGACTTGCCAGTCCCCGAAACACCCCCCCCCCATGACGAAATCAGCAGCTAGTGTATACTGTTATAGATTTCCAAGTAATGAGCTGCTGTGAAAACGCCGCCTGTTAAGACTGTAGCCGATTTCCATCAGATACACCGGTCATGTAAACTTCAAGGAGTGGTCACCTGATACCAAAGCTGGAACATCAGAGCCAATAAGCATCAGGCATCTTGCCATTCTGTATGTCAGGCAAGCTGAAGGATAGATGACAACAAGACAGGCTATGCTGGTTGCGAAGGTCGTAGTTATGACTACATCGAAGTTTTACATGATTTTGATGTAACAGATGTTTTCGCAACCCCATGACCACAAATTCCTGCCGATAATAGGTAGCATCCCTGAGCTAGTCAGCTCCAACGATGAAATATACCTCACCTAGACAGAAAGCTCTGGAAGGCGGACTGGTCAATGACCACATTTCCAACGGCGCGTAGACGCTTGCGACCAGCCTTCTGCTTCTCCAGTAGCTTCTTACGGCGCGTAATGTCCGCAGCATGAAGCTTCGCAAGCACATCCTTTCGGAACGGCTTGATAGTTTCGCGAGCAACAATACGTTTCCCAGCTACCGCCTGAATGACAACCTCTAGGGAGACATACGTGTCAGACCACCACCATATGAAACGCACATTATAGTGGAATAGCACATACCAAACATTTGCCGGTCGACATGTTCTTTGAACTTGGTTACCCATTGCCTGCCAAGGCGCTCGGCCTGAGAGGTGTGAATGACACGGCAGATTGCATCAACAGGCTGTTTGTTGACGAGAAGTTGCAGCTTTGTGAGCTGGCTCGCTCGCCATCCAGAATCCTCGTAATCTAAAGTGGCATACCCCTTGCTGCCCTGGTTATTAGTGGAATGCCTGCAACCATTCAGTGTTGTTGTAACTCACGTGGCGCCCTTCAATTTACCGAACAGATCGTCAACCAGTTGGGCCGCAGGTATATCGTACTTCAGAATGACCTGTGTGGCGTGGAAGAACTCAAAACTCTTCTGTTCCCCACGCACACTTTCGCACAGTTCTATAACTCGGCCCAAATACTCCTCTGGAAGAGTCATTGTCGCTGTTACGAAGCTACATGGAGTTAATGGCGAGAAAGGATGGGGGGGGGGAATAGGGGAGCATCAGTGGACGTACGGCTCGTATACGGTTGCGCCACGCATCCGGTGCTCATCCTGGCTAGGAAACTCAGCCGGATTTTGGTATATTGTCTCTGATCCGTCGGCCCATTCGACTTTGGTTGGCACAGTCGGGTCGGTGATGATGATGCTGGCACCGTGTTCCTGCTTCAGGCGATCCTGAAACACAGAACAATGCAAGCTACCAAGAAATCCCAGTCGCCAACCCGCCCCTAATGCCTCTGAATAGTCTTTCTGCAGTGTGACACTTCTGTCGTTAAGTACCAGCTGGCTTATACTGTCTGCGAGGCGTGTATAGTCGCCCTGATCAGTAGGGAATGCTGCGACGAACACCATTGGTTTGGGTTCCTCAAACCCCGGATACGGCTTGACCATATCTTCCGATCCGACGGTTGTAAATGTGTCACCGAGTTTCGCATCCTGAATACGCTTCATGCCCGGATTGAAGTAGATGTAGCCGACCTGTCCAGCTCGAAGAATACTCTGTGGAACGGCGTTCGGATATTGTATACCAACCTCGCCAACGGTGTATTTGTGGCCAGTTGCGAATGAGACAAGGTTGTCGCCGGCCTTGACCTGGCCATCAAAGACGCGGACGAGAAGAATGACACCCCGAAAATTGTCGTACCAGGAGTCCACCAGCAGTATCCGTAGGGGCTTAGAGATCTCGCCAACAGGATGCGGCACCTGCTCCACAACCACGGGCAAGATGTTAGCCACATTCTTACCAGTTTTGGCTGATACGAGGACGGCCGAAGAGGGTTCTAGCTCGAATGATGTTTGCATCTGCTCGAGAACTCGGGGCACATCAGCAGACGGCATGTCTATCTTGTTGACAACAGGAATAAGAGCTAGGTCCTGAGCAAACGCGAGGTGAAAGTTGGAGACGGTTTGAGCCTGTATACCCTGGCTGGCATCGACCAGCAGCAGCGCACCACCACAACTGGCGTAGGACCGCGTTACTTCTGCTCGGAAATCAACATGGCCTGGGGTGTCAACAAGATGCAACAAATAGTCCTCTCCTTTGTGATTATATATCATGGTACAGGTCTGGGCCTTGACTGTAATCCCTCGCTCGCGTTCGACATCTAGCTTGTCCTATGTAGAGATGCCTCAGTCAGCTTCGTAACCTCAGTGGCATGCGAATATAGCGCCGCAATCACAAGGCACCACTCACGAGAATTTGCTTGTTTGCATCGCTGGCGGAGATGGTTCCAGTGATCTCCAGCAGACGGTCGCTCAGCGTACTCTTGCCATGGTCAATGTGGGCTACGATACAAAAGTTTCGGTACCGTTCAATGGGTATGGCAAGAATTCGTTCTTCAAGGGCGGAGCGTGAAGGCGCTGCAGGCTTTGCGTAATTCGGCCAGCCGCAATGGAAGAGCCTTTTATTTTCATAGCAATTCCATATCGGCGGATATTGTTGCCGCGGCCGGTGCTGTGGCCGTCGCGTATAGATATTGCTGAAATGGACAGGGTGCGTCGTCGAGGTTTTGCTAGGCGTATGAAGTTGTCGTCGCAATTGGCGTGGAACACCGACCAACCGGTCCCGCGTAAGGCGCACGCTCGTCGCTGGGGGGCCGCGCATCAAGGTATATTTCTCAGCATCGAGCAGACTCAAACTTGCTGTTCGAATGACCTAATGACGAAGGAGGTGATAAGTCTGAGGTTAGATCCAGGCTTGACGTTGATTAGACGCATGGACCACCAATATTTCAAGCTCATGTGGAGTATCCCAGTCCAATACCGACGCTCGCCGGCTCTTCAATTGGCCAGTACCGTTCAGGCCGGGAAGGGCACGGCATGCCTTCAATTTAGGACTGCAAGGTCTAGACTTCTGATTATCTCGTCATCCTGTAGGTGCTTTGTCCAGACGTCAACCTCATTACACCTTGTCAGATTTTGATCAAATGCAGATAAGATTTGTATATCTTGTGGTATCTGGTTTCCGCCACAGAAGGCATCCGTGGGATTGCCTCCGTCCCATTTGTGTTGATACGGCCTTCTTGTTTGGCCCCTTTATCTCCGCTCTCATATTTAGTACTGATGATTAAACCCAATGATACTTCATGTGGTCGCTCTATTGAACGCTTGAAACATGTGTCCATACATCGACGTATGTAAACAATACGCGTCGCAACAGATGCTCCATCATCTCATGCAAGAACCCACTCACTCCCCTCTTAATGAACTTGTCCAACAACACACTCAGGTCGGATAGCACAAATCGACAAATGAAGAAACCAAAG
The DNA here is from genome assembly GCF_022836535.1 of Colletotrichum spaethianum. NCBI lineage: Eukaryota > Fungi > Ascomycota > Sordariomycetes > Glomerellales > Glomerellaceae > Colletotrichum > Colletotrichum spaethianum. The sequence continues at coordinate 17,621 of NW_026054812.1, read as the reverse complement.
AACTCTGCCGCGTGTCGAGTGCACAGCTCAAGGCCAACCTGTGTTTTGTCGGCATGCCTCAAGCCAGGATCCTCGACCTGGCGGGCGATTTGATCTGCAAGTAATAATTAGTTGACCGACAGTCTGTAAGAAAACAAAGGCAACACAAGGGCTCCTACCAATTGCCTGAGCAGCATCGAACAGTCGGGCAAGAGATCCCATATAATGTGCGTTCGGTCCTGTGAATTGCGCATTGCCCGGATCTCTTCTTGACGGGCGACTCGTTGGATGGTCCGTCATGGGTAGCGTCTCCGCACCTGGAGATTCCTTACCACTTTCTAGCCCGTTCCCTTTAGCGTTGAACGAGTTGTTTAAACCCGCGGCCGAATTCTTGGATCGTAATCTCCGCCACGAAAAGGACGAAGATTTCCCTGAAACACTGGCTGAGCGCGGTACGCTGATTGCCGCTTCAATTTCGGCCGAATTAGACGCATTTTGAAAGAGCATGGTGGAATTTTGAACGCCGACATCGGTTCCCAGCTTTCGAGTCAAACTGGCTTGGACTTGTTCCAAGATACCCTCCAAGGACTGCATCTCCTCGAGTACAGCATCAGCATCGCACGTGTCGACTCTCGCCAACTTAAGGAGCGCCGCCGTGAGATAGTCACACGTGGCCACCTTGTCCTCCACATTCCGGATCTTGACTCCTTTCACCTTCCACACATCCCTTGGAACAAAGAGCTTATTGCTTAAATAGCCTCCACGAGGGTGAGCGAGTGTCTGATACAAGCACCGCATTAACCAGAATGGCCTTAGCAGGTAGTCTGTTGGACAGGGCTCGAGTGGGACTGGGGCATCGGCTTGAAGTGGGTTGGGCGAACCCGGGCTCTGTGGTGAATGTAGGTTATCATCAAATAGATATAATCCGCCGGCAGAATTCGATGTAAATTTGTCCCTGAAAGCCGCCGCCAGTGGAGTGGGCAATGTGGGCATTGCCGGGTACCTGCTATTAATACCGAAGCTGGTGCTCAATGGAGTGCCAGGTGACATGTCCGAAGCGTCATCCAAGTTGGACAATGATAGATTGCGATTCTTCATACTTCTTAAACTCGAAGATGAGAAGTTCTTCCTCAGAGGAGGCATAAAAGACGGTGAGCCGGAATGACTCCCAGTGAAGTCCTCGCTGTCCCGACTTCTAGAATGTCCAAGCGGCGGCGTAGGAGGTACTGGCTGAGTCGGACTTATGCCTTCCGGGGGCGAGTACGGCCTACCCACCGAGTCGTCCATGTTGGCCGGGCCGTTCATGTCGGGAGTATCGAAGTTGATCCCACGAGCCCCGCTCGATGCCTGAGCAACACTGTACCGCCGCCCAGGGTCGCCAAACTGCGACAGCTTGGAAGTCTCAATCTTTAGTTGCTTAGGATTTTGCCCAGACATCCGTCTGCTCCGCACACTCTGCCCAGGCCCTGGTGACGAGGTTGTCGCTGAGAACGACTTTTTGGCAGGTAATTCCGGTAAGGCCTGCACTGGAGGCGGGGCTTTCGGGCTTCCAGCTCCAGGAAATTTAGATGTTGCAATGGCATCAGTCGGTGACGTGGCAGCGTCCGCGTTTACGGTGTCGGTTGACACAGCAGTCGCTTGCCAAGATGGTTCAGCCAAGTTGCTTGAGCCTGAATTCCTGGCTGCAACTTGATGAGATGCCAGATTGAAAGCAAACTCATCAATCGAGTAGTCACGCGTCATCTCCTCCAGGATGCGCTCTTCTTCGTCTGAAGACCCATCATCATAGAAATCTTCATGTACGACATCTCCGTCAGGTTGTTGTCCTGTTTGACTATGCGTCCGTCGCTCTCTACCATTCGCTTGCTCGAAGGCTTCCCTTTCGGTTTGTCGGACGCGTTCTTTGGCCAGCTCAACTTTGCGCAACGCTTTCGCTACGACGGGATCGTCCAACCGATGGTTTTCCGGCTCCGAAGTTGCCATAGGCTCGTAACCATCGTCATATGCTGCTTCGACTGCTGCGTCCAATGCTGCATCGAACTCAGCTTCTGTAGCGCCGCTCGGAGCGCGAATATGTTTCCGCCTCATAAGGGCGGAAGATGATCGGGAATGGACAGAAGAGGTTGTGGAGCCCCAGACTCGTCGATAGGGTCCAACCAGGAGTTGGACTCTCGGCTAGAGTCTCGTATGTGACGAGGACTCTGACTAGTCCGCCTTGCGGTGAGAGAAAAGTCCGATCTCACAGGCCCGTCTGGGCTGCTTCGGCCATCAAGTTTAGGAGACTGAGTTCTTCGCGGTGAAAGTGGTGGAGGCATATAGGAATCTTCGGTGGGTATTTGGAAGATGAGTTGCTCGTCTGATGCACGATCACGAAGTGGTGACTTTGAAAATGAGGACTGCAAGGGATACTGCTCTGGCAACCTTGCAGACGAGCTTCTCGAGGGTTCCCCAAGGGTTTGCATCCGTGGGTTGAGTAACCCTGGGCCCCCGTAACTTGGTGAACTCTGACTTCCCTCCCTCAGAATCTTGGTGAGGGCCGCAGTTTCTAACCCAGCAGACTCCTCCAGGTCGTCGTCGTCGTCAAACTGCAAACTAGGGTTTAAACGCAAGCCTAGGCTTTCGGGTCTTGCAGGCAGTGCTTTTCCTTCAGATACTGGCTGGGCGGGAGCCATATGGTCCAATTCTTCGATGCGACTGGTGTATGTTCGGCGCTAATGAATAATCAGTCTTTTGTCCCTGCGCAGTCCATACGTGCGCCTGATGATGCACTCACGATAGCCTCAAGTTTCCGTCTATCTTCATCAGTTGAGGTCCTAGCCAAGACCTGGTGCAAAAGATCGCATGCTTCAGCGTAGGCATGTCTCGCGCCTTCAAAATTCTGCGCGTTGTCCAACTGAACAGCCGTATTTGCCTTCTGGAGTGCCCGCGAAAGCATGGCTTTCTGGGACGGTGGCCTATTTCCTCTGTCCCTTCCACGCGAAGATCCAGTAGTGTCGGTGCTCCCCTTGGTGGTCTGAGACCGGTTACGAGAGTGGCCTCTCATCTGAGAGGCCTCCCCGTTGAGATCGGACGGCATAGCTGCGCGGGGTAGCTGCAGATGGCCCGGTTCGATTGATCCTCTCCGGCCTTGGCCGGAGAATGCATCCCAGGCTTGGGTTTGCTCGATTGCAGAGCCGCCCTTGAACGCTCGAGACGCACCTGGCAGCGGCCTTGTAGTGTTTCCAGAGAGCGATGGTTCGGTGCCTAGGGAGAAATCGAGCTGATGTGGTGCAAAAACGGTGGACAGGCCGTCAGCGGGAGTTGGTCCAGCGGGTGAGTAAGTGCGCAACCCGCTGCCACCGCTGTATGTCCCCAAGAAGCCTCGCTAGAATTGGACCGTCTCCTGTTTCTCGGCAGTCTTTGAGGTGACTGATTCTTTGCAAGGGTGCTGCTGGATGCAAGCAAGGCAGAAGCATCAACACTTAAGCGGCGCGCATGAGAACTGGTCGGGTGGTGGTTCTGGGCTGACGCTCGACTCGAGGTTGTAGAGGCAGACCAGCGATTGAGGTTTCGGACTCCCTCACCCGACAAACCTGTACTACTTGAGCGCGAGTGTGCAGTGGAGGGTCTGAGGTATGACGGAGCTTCGGAGTCGAAATCAGGATAGGTGGTGGTGCTCTCATGGGTTACCAAATCGGATACTTTCGTCGAGAATTGTGCGAGAGGTGGTGATGGTGGTGGGAGCAGCGATGAAGTGCGAGGAAGTGGTGAAGGTGTCTTCCGCGAAAAGTATGTGCCGGTGCCTGTGCCTGTGCCTACGTCGAGACGGTTACCAAGCGAAGATGAGACCGGAGCCTGCGGTCGGTCGAAGCGCGTGCCGGTCTGGTAGCGAGGGGCAGCCAGTTGGTTCGTCGACGAGGGGAACGATCGGGACAGTCTGTGCTGCTTCTGGTATGGCTGCTGTTGCCGTTGCTGTTGCTGCGTCCGCAAGGGATGAGGCCGATGGAACTGATGGGTCTGCTGGGGCAGATATCGGTGGTCCTGGTCCTGATCCTGGTCCGGATGATGGTGGTGGTGGTGCGACTGCGACTGCGACGTGCCTGCGTTCGAGAAGGTGCCCGAAGTATTGGTATGAGGTGAGGGCATCCTGTGCACCTCTCTGCGTAAAACGGGTAAAGGCGACCCTGCTCAGGGAGCCCAAAGTCTGGCCAGAGACGTTTTGACCTGATCAACCAAAACTAGCCCGCTGCTGCCACATCCGCCGCATTGGAGGTGTCACGGCTACGCAAAGGACCGGTTCGATCCAGGGGTCGGGGCAGTGGGAGGGGGAAAGGGGAAACCGAGAGAGGGATCCGTCAAGTAATTACTGTACGATAGGGACTAACTAAGGTAAGAGGGGGAGAGGGAGGGGCTAGTGAGCCAGTCAAGTTTCCCAACCGTGCACGCAGCCACGAACAGGCACGGACAACACCTGCCTGTGAATCAAGACTTGCTCTAGCGCTATATTACACTAGACGATACCATATTTAGGTTAACATCTATACTAGTAAAAAAGTAATAACTCAAGTACTTAGCCTTATTAAGTAATAAATTTAAAACTAAGATTTTGTATTATTACTGTTTAGTAAATTATATAAATTAGTTACTTATTAGAATCTTTAATAAATATATAAATAGTAAGCGATATGTTATAGTAAGTAATATACGTTTACCTAATTCTTAACTTTTTTCTTTTATAATAAGTTTTTATTTATTTATAACTATAGGTTCTTTTTAAATAAAAGCTATAGCTATTACTTTATACTTATAGTTATTAAAAAAGACCTAAAACCATTTATATAAAAATAGCTTTTATTAGTTATAATATCTTTAATTAACGTAATACTTTATTTTTATATATTAAATAATAAGTATAAAGTAGAATAGATATAAGTTTAATAAAGCTAACATATAACGTACATACATAGCAAGTAGCCCATCATAGTAAGTAGCTAAGCACCTCTACCTACCCTCCAGCTATTTATATAAGTTAATTAAGCAGTATTATATAAAATCAATTAAAACTACTTATTATCCTCTTCTTTAGAGGTCTCTTATACTACCTGACATATTTATACGTTATATCTAGTCTTTTTATAATTACTATATTACTAACTACACAATTTACTCCCCTCTATATAAGCCCCCTCTTAGCACATATTTTCACTTCTAGCATTAATAACCCCTTTTTTTACCTAGATTACTTCTACTTTAGCTATATTAAGGGACCCTCTAAAATATAATTAGGTTTTTTTAGCCCTCTAATATTTGCTTAATATCTTATTTATTATATAAAGCTTATAATATTTAGCTTTAATAAAAGCTAATTTATATACTAATTTATTAATATTTTTAGCTTATAAGTTAATTATTTTATATAAATAAGTTAATAAGTTATATTAATAATTAATAATCTTTTTTTTAAATAATATATAGCTTTATATAGTATTATATATTATAGTTAATATCTTTATATTTTAAAAGCTTTAGCTATTTAAATATAAATTAAATAATATTAAAGTTTTTAGTTTAAAATCTAAATAAAAAATAACTACTTTTAAATTAAAAAAGATAAAGTTAACTTATTAAAAGCTAATTTATAAAAGTTTTTTATTTATTAAAATAAAAAAAGTTATTTTTAGTAATATATATAATTTATATTTATATTAATTTTTTAATTTTTTTATTATATAATACCTTTAATAAACTAAAATAATTAATATTAAAAAGCTAAAGCTTATATAATAAATAAAAAAGTATATAAAAATAATAATATTATATTTTTTATAATAATTATTAAACTTAGTAGACTTATAGCTATTATAGCTATTAAAAATTAAAAGCTACTTAATACCTTTTATATAAGACTTTATATACTTTTTAAAATACTATAACTAATCTAAACTAATCTTATTTATAATTTATTTATTTTTATTAAAATAAATATACTATTAAAGTAAAAATTAGTTATTAATATACTATAAGAAAAAGTAATATTTATTTTTAATAATAATATATAAAAATAATATCTAGTTATTTATATATATACCTTAAATAATAGAAACCTATTTATAATTACTAAGCTACTTTATATTAGGCCTTTTATAATAATTAAAGGTTATAATAACCTTTATATATAATAGTATTTTTATTAAAAAGCTTATTTTATTAAAATTATAAATATTATTATTATATATTTTATATTTTATAATTATTTAGTATAATAATTATTTAGTATAATAATTATTTAGTATATTAATATTAAAGTATTATTCTTAAAATATTATAGATAAAAGCTACTTTTTATATAAATAGTTTTAAGTCTTTTTTAATAGCTTTAATTATAAAAATAATATAACTTTTATTTAAAAAAGAACTTATTATTATATATAAAGGAATATTAATATAAAGTTAAAGTTTAAGGAGAAAGGAGGAAGTAGGCCACTTGCTATGATAGGCCACTTGCTATGCATGTACGGTATATATAGTAAGTAGCCTATTATAGTAGATAGCTTACCTTCTCCTTATTTCTATACTCTTTACTTTTATATCTACTTTTTTTATATATAATAATAAAACCTTTTTTAAATAAAACTTGTATTATTTTAATACTTAAAGCTTTTAAAAATAACCTAAAACTATTTATATAAAAAGCTACTTTTATCTATAATATCCTAAGAATATTACTTTAATACTAATACATTAAATAAAAACTATAAAGTAAAATATAATTAAAATTAAAGATGTTAACTTTAATAAAAGAAATAGTAAATTTTATATGTATTACTAACTTAGTTAATTAAGGGTTTTTATTATAACTTAATATTATATAAGATATAACTAATTACTTTTTTAATAAACGTAATATAATACGTGTTAAATTATACTAGTTAAGTAAAAAAGTTTATATAATATTAACTACAGTTAACTAAGAATAAGTTTTTAATATAAAGTTAACTATTAAAAGGCTTTACTTAAAGATCTAGTATTTATATAAGGGTAATTTCTACTTAACTATATAAAATATAATTATAAAATATATCATAACGTATATATATAGTAAGTAACATATTATAATAAGTAACGTATATACACTTATCCTTTTATTACTTAAATAAGTTAAATAAGCTATAATATATAAAATTAATTAAAACTACTTATTATTCTTTTTTTAATATTATCTTAAATTACTTAACATATTTATATATTATATTTAGTCTTTCTATAATTACTATACTACTATCTACATAATTTACTACCCTTTATATAAATACCCTTTTAACCTATATTTTCACTTTTAACATTAATAATCCCTTTCTTAACCTATAATATTTCTACTTTTATAGCATTAAATAACTTTCTAAGATATAGTTAGCTTTTTTTAGCCCTTTAGCGTTTACTTAATACCTTATTTACTATATAAAGCCTAGAGTTCTTAGCTTTAATAAAAGCTAATTAATAAGTTAATTTACTAATGCTTTTTACTTATAAGTTAATTACCTTATATTAAAGTATTAATAAGTTACTTTAATAGTCTTTAATCTTTTTTTTAGTAAAGTAAAACTTTATATACCTTTAATTATTATAGTTAATATTTTTAGGTCTTAAAAGCCTTAGTTACTTAGTTATAAATTAAATAGTATAAGCGTTTTTAGCTTTAAATCTAAGTAAAAAATAATAACTTTTAGATTAAAAAGTATAAGGTTAGCTTACTAAAAGCTTATATATATATCTATTTTATTTATTAAAGTAAAAAATATCACTTTAAAGGCAAAAAAAGTTATCTTTTATAATATATATAATCTGTATTTATATTATTTTTTTAAATTTCTTTATTATATAAGTATTTGAAAGGATTAAAATTCTTTTTATAATAATTATTAAAAGTAATTAATTTTAGCTATTATAGCTATTAAGGATTAAAAGGTAATAAGGAGCTTTTATATAAGACTTTATATATTAGTTAAAATAATTTACTTAATTTAAGTTAATTCTATTTATAATTTATTTACTTTTATTTAAATAAATATACTATTTAGTTAAAAATTAGCTATTAATATACAAAAAGTTTTCTTTTATCTATTTTTTATAATAATATATAAAGATATTACCTAGTTATCTATATAAACACCTTAAATAATAAAACTTTATTTATAATTACTAAGCTATTTTATATAAGGCCTTTTATATTAATTAAAAGTTATAATAACTTTTATATAACTAGTTATAATAATATTTTTATTAAAAAGTTAATCTTATTAAAATTATAAATATTAATATTTATATTTTATGTTTTATAATTATACTTTATATAAATATAAATTAGCTAAAAATAATTATAAGATTTTTAGTTAATACTCTTTAGTAATTAACTTAATATTAGAATTATATATTAAAATCTAGTTAACGTTATATAAAGTTTTTTACTTATTATAGTCTAATACATATTATATTATATATATTAAGGAGGTTATTAGCTATATCTTATATGTTTCTAAGTCGTAATAAGAATCTTTAATTAACTAAGTTAATAACTTACTTATAAATTATTTCTTTTTCTAAAATAACTATCTTTATCAATTTTAAACGTATTTTATTTTATATAATACGTCTAGCGCATTAATAATAAAGGGTAGCTTTAAGAACTAAGTAAATAGAAAAGACATTTTATATAATTAGTTTTAGGTCTCTTTAGATACCTGTAATTGTAAAAATTATATAGCTTTTTTTTAAGAAGAATTTATTGTTATATATGAAAGAAAGGTGTTTAAAAGAAAACTAGTGTAGAGTTAGGTGTATATGTATCGCTTACTATAATACGTTGCTCACTATGTATATACGTTACTTAATTATAATATCTATAATTTTAATAAGACTAGGTTCTTAATAAAAATACTATTATATATAAAGATTATTATAACCTCTAACCGTTAAAAAAGGCTTTATATAAAGTAGCCTAGTAATTAAAAAATAGGTTTTTATTATTTAAAGTATATATGATATACTAGAAAAAAGTATGGTTTTATGTTTTTCTTTTTCTTTTTATTGTTTATAGATATACTTATAAGCCTGATTAGACATAACTAAGTAAAACCCTTCTAAGTACAAAAAGAGACTTTAGTTACATACTATTATAAGAGGGAAAAAAGGGATCTAATTATTAAGTAAATAAATAAGCTGAATATCTTTAGATAAGTACTTAGATAAATATAAACAAATTTATTACTTTGAAATTAAAATAAGACATATAATAAGTAACTATTATTTTGTTTTCTTAGGCTTAACTAGACCTTTAAGGTCTAAGAGGATATCTTTTTCCTTTAGAGATTATAATATATATATATATATATATATACTACTTAGTAATAAAGGTAAATCTAAATAAACTATTAGACGTAAAGAATATACCTTTTCTAGTTTACTTATAGCCTTGATTAAGCTAAAGAGGACCTAGAAAAAGTAGTATCTTATAGTCTAGGCGTTAAGGTAGTTATTTAGAGTTATTAGTTACTTTAGGTGTACTTGTAATAATACTAGGACCTTAGTGTTTAGTATAGTTTATATATTAATTAATTAATTATTAGCTTTATTTTATTTGATATAGTTTTAATAGTACCTTAAGGGTAAATTAAACTACTAATCTTCTTATTACTTTATTATAATTATATAATAAATCTAGTATTTATACCTTAAAAATAGCTTTAAATAATAAAATATACCCTTAAAAAGAGATAAAAGAAATAATATTTTTAACCTAGTTAGATTTAGTCCTAAACATAAGAATAAGCCTAACCTTAAGAAACTATAATTAATAAAAACCTAAAAAAAAGTAAAAGTCTTTAAAAAAGTAACAAAATAAATAACTAGCTATAATAATACAATATAACTAAATAAACCTTTTATACAAGTAATCTTTTTATAGGTAAGTACTAAGTAAGCTTAATTAAAAAAAAAGCTTATAGGATATGAAAAAAAATAAAAAGAATAAAAAAAGAATAATATCTTTTATTAAGATAAGTAAACTAAAAAGCTCTTTTAGTATAAGTTATAAAGTAATTATAATTATAAACTAGGTCTAGAACTTAATAAAAGCTTATTATTATATAAGCCTTAGTCTAATTAGGTTGAGTATTATATTATTAATAAAAACTAAATATCTTAGTATTAATAGATTAGTAGTGATAGAAATTTAATGTTTTTTTTAGGATTAACCTAGACTTAATAAGTATTTCTTTTAGAAACTTAATTAAAGATATAACGTATATATATAGTGAGTTACGCATCATAGTGAATCGCGCACTTTTCACTAGTTATCTACTATTTATATAAGTTAATTAAGCTATATTATATAAAATTAATCATAACTACTTATTACCTTTTTTTTAGAGGTCTTTTAAACTACTTGATAAGTTTGTATATTATGTCTAGTTTTTCTATACTTACTATATTACTGTTTACTTAATTCTTTTACCTTTGTATAAGTACCCCCTTAAGGTATATTTTTACTTTTAGTATTAATAATTCCTTTTTTTACTTAGATTGCCTTTGCTTTAGCTATCTTAAGTGACCTTTTAAGATATAGTTGGTTTTTTTTTTTTGCTTTTTAGCGTTTACTTAATAGCTTATTTATTATATAAAGCTTATAGTTTTTAGCTTTAAGAAGAGTTAACTTATATATTAATTTACTAATACTTTTAGCTTATAAGTTAATTATTTTATATAATAGTATTAATAAGTTATTTTAATATTAATTAATTCTGTTTTTAAGTAAAATAGACCTTTATATAGCCTTATATATTATAATTAAAGTCTTTAGTTCTTAAGAGCTTTAATTACTTAGTTATAAGTTAGATAGTGTAGGCGTCTTTAGCTTAAAATCTAAGTAAAAAATAATAACTTTAAGATTAAAAGGTATAAGGCTAGCTTATTAGAAACTTACTTATATGTTTATTCTGCTTATTAAAGTAAAGAAAGCTATATTAAACATAGAAAAGAAACTATTTTTAGTAATATATAAAATTTATATTTATATTATTTTTTTATTTTTTTGTTATATAAAGCTTTTAGTAAACTAAGATAATTAATATTAAGAAGTTAAAGTTTATATAAGAAATAGGGAAATATATAAAGAGTAATAATATTTTATTTTTATAATAATTATTAAAGTTAATAGATTTATAGCTATTATAGTTATTAAGGATTAAGAGCTACAAAGCGCTTTTTATATAAGACTTTATATACTTATTAAAATATTTTAATTAATTTAAGTTAATTTTATTTATAGTTTATTTATTTTAATTAAAATAAATATATTATTTAATAAAGAATTAGCTATTTATATACTAAAAGAAAAAGTAATATTTGCTTTTTATAATAATATATAGAGGTAATACTTAGCTATTTATATATATACTTTAAATAATAGAAACTTATTTATAATATTTAGGCTATTTTATATAAGGCTTTTTATAGTAGTTAGAGGTTATAATAACTTTTATATATAATAGTATTTTTATTAAGAATCTAGTTTTATTAAAATTATAGATATTATAATCTTATATTTTATATCTTATAATTATATTTTGTATAAGTATAAACTAAGCTTATATAATTATAGGATCTTTAGTTAATACCTTTTAATAGTTAATTTTATATTAAAAACGCGTTTTTAATTATAGTTAGTATTATATAAAGTTCTTTATTTATTATAGTCTAATATATATTATATTATATTTATTAAAAAGGTAATTAGCTATATTTTATATATTATTAAGTTATAGTAGAAATCTTTAATTAACTAGGTTAATAATCTATTTAAGAATTATAGTTTTTTTATTATAGTTATTTTTATTAACTTTAATTATGTTTTTTGTTATAGTAGTTGTTTAGTGTATTAGTTATAGAGTATAGCTTTAAGAATATTATAAATAAAGGCTATTTTTTATATAGATAGTTTTAGGACTTTTTTAATAGCATTAATTATAAGGATAATGTAACTTTTATTTGAAGAATAATTTATAGTTATATATAAAGGAAAGTTATTATAAAGGTAAAGAGTATAGAATTAGGTGGACGTGCGCGACTCACTATGACGCGCGACTCACTATGTATGTACGTTAGTAAACTAATATTTTATAAGAATATAAAAAATACTACTTCTAAGTCTAATTAGGTTAATAAACTAGGCTAAGTAGTAACTTTAAAGAGATCTTATATATAATACCTTAAGATTAATTTAAAGTAATGATTACTATTTATACTTCTTACTATTAGCCTACTAACGGACTAGTAATATATTTAAGCTAACCTTATTAGTAACTAATACAAAGTAGCTTAAAGGCCTAATTAACTAGGTTACCTTGTTTAGTTACTAGTAAAGCTTTTTAGAGTTACTAAAGCCTTAATAATAATATAAACACTAAGTCTAAGACTAGTCTTAGTATTTTCTTTAAGACTACTAAAAAAAAGTAAAAATAAGGATTTAAGCTTAAGCTATTAGTAATATAAAAAAGGGCCTAATTAGGTTAATAAAGATATAAGCTTTTTTTTAATCTAGTATTAAACTCTTTTACTATAGTAGACTTTTAGGCCTAATAACTCTTAATAGTAAACCTATTCATAATAGTTAATATAAGTATAACTAAGGACTAAAGATCTATTAAGACTAATTAAAGTAAAATAGATAACCTATGTTAATTAACTATTAAGATACTATTACTAGATACTAAAAAAGCCTTTGCACCTTCAATAGCTATAATACTACTAACGTACCTATATAGTAAGTCGGCTAACATAGTAAGTTAGCTACTCCCTTATTATAGGTTAAAGAGCACTTTTTAACTATTTTTTAAAAATCTAATTCTTATCTAAAATAAATACAGTTTTATGTATAGGCTTAGATAAGGGTTACTAAGTAAAAGAAAGTCTACTAGAAATTATTATTATACCTTAACTCTTAGAAACCTTATTGTTTACTTTAATAAGAAATGTTAAGTAAAACAAAGGGTTAAGATATAATAATAGTTTATAGCAGATTTCTCTTTACTTAATAACCCTTATCTAAACCTATACATAAAACTGTATTTATTTTAGATAAGAATTAGATTTTTAAAAAATAGTTAAAAAAGTACTCTTTAAGGTATAATAAGGGGGTAGCCGACTCGCTGTGTTAGCCGACTCGCTATACAGGTACGGTTTTTTTTTTAATAAATATAAAGCCTTAACTAGGCTTACTAGTTATTTCAATAAAGAGAAAATAAAAGCGTTAATATAGTACTTATTTAATAAATACTAAGTAATAGTAAGGATAAGGCTAAAAAAAGAGACTTAGTAAGAACTAAGTAAGTTCTTTTTTAATATTTATAAATAACTTAATAAAGAACTTATTTTTCAACTAAACTACTATATTAAAGACTTTATAAAGAGAAACTTAATTAGGGATAATAATACGCCTTCGTGTATAGTCCTAGTAACTATTATAAGGCTATTAAGATAGCTAGTAACTAGACAATCTGTTAGTCTAGCATAACTATTTGATTAGACTATGTTAGGCCTACTTAGGGCATGAATGTAGGCTAGCTAAATAGCCACACCATTAGCTATTATAGACCTACTAATAGACCTACTCCTAGCTAATAGAACAGCTAGTCTATTAGCTATTATTATAGCTAATACTATAACTATTCTAATAGCTATACTAGAGTAATAAAATAGCCCTTAGTCTAGTTATACTTATAACTAGACTAAAAGCCTATAAATAAAAAAAGAAAGATTATTAAAAATATACTTATTTATATTTATACCTTTAGTCTTCTAAAGTATTACTCTTTTAAAGTATATTAAATAGTAATATAACTTTATACCTATATATAACCTTTCGTCTTTTTCAACTAAAGGATTTCTTTTTAAACTAAGGAATACTTTTTAGCTTAAGGTATATCTCTTAACCTAAGGCATAGTCCTTAGCCTAGACTAGGTCCTTAATTAAGACTAATAGATAATATTACTAGATTATTCAAGAACTAAAGAAAATAATAAATAATTTAAGAACTTTAAAAGAGCTTTATGCTTTGTTATATAAACTCCTTAAGCGACTAGACCTTAATATTATCTAATACGTTTACTTTATATAAAATAACTATTAAGATATATTTAGATTATATATAGACTATTTAAGGATTTTATTATTATATATACTTTATTAACTAATATATAACTTAGTTACTAAAAGGTTAGAAACTATAAAAAGGACTTAGTATTTAAGATAAGTTATAAAAAGTTTTAAGTAAAATATCTAAAAATAAACAAATAGAAGAATAAGCTTAATATAAGATAAATATTAATACTAATGTATTTATAAGAGAACCTAAACTAATAGATTTAAGCTAATACTATATTTATTAAAAAGTATAAAAAAAAGTTTTTTAAAGTAGCCTTTTTATTATCTAAAATAAACTAATTTTAGGCCTTTTATTATTTTTAAATAACACTATTATCTTATTTATAATACCTTAAAAATCTAAGTTATTTAAAATAAAAATAAAATTTAATATTTATTATTATTATTTAACTTAAATAATATTAAGTTAATAGCTATGTTAAAATTACTCGACCTTTTTTTAAGGAATAATAGACCTTTATAAAATAAAATTAGACTTAAAGTCTTTTTAAGAAAGAAAAGCTAGAAAATTAAATACTTTTATAAAAAGACTTAAACTTAAATAAAAAAAGGCTATTTATTATATATTAACTACTAAAAAGATTACTTATTTATAAGATTAAAAGGAGTTTTTTTTATTTACTTAAAAATAAGGCTATTATACTAAATCCTTAATAATAGACTTTAGTATATAATTATTAAGATAATAAATAAGAACTAGGCTAATGATTCTACTAAAACCTATTATAAACGATTTAAATTGCTTTATATAGTTTAACTTAAGGTTATATTAAGATTTAAGATTAAATATTACTTAGTATTAAGCTAATTAAATAGTTACTAAAAACTACTAATTTATTATCTTTAAACTTAAATAATTAAACTAATTATTAAAAGCCTAAGGTAACTAAGCTAATTTATTATTAACTTTAAGATCTTTTTAAATAAAAGATATTAGTTATTTTAATTTACTAGAATATAAAAAAGATAAGGACTACTAATATACTAAAATGTCACGGCGCTGGCAGGAGCAGTGCCTGGCACCTGCTGCCTACTTAAGTGTGGCTGACTTCTAGACCTTCTAGTCTAGAAATCCTGTATCCTTTTGCGTAGATGCCACAGCGGTATACGCACAAGGGCACGTCTGCAGTGCAGCCCCCACTGGAGCAGCCCTAGGCTGCCAATACGTGACAAAAAGAACTAAAGTTATTCAATAAAAAGTGTTAATATTTATAGATACTCTGGATTATTATGTAAATATTAAATAAAGATATAAGTAACTATTAGTTATAAATCTCTAAAGATATTTTTTAAGAATTATTATTAAATAATATAATAATAATATAAGTATAAATATATAAAAATAAGCTATAGTTAAGCTTTTATGTATTTTAGCTTTAAAAAGATCTTTTTACTAAAAGATTTAAGATATTTTATAAAAAGGCTTAACTTTACTTTAAAAAATAAAAATATACTTTTAAAGATATTATAAATTAAAGAAATATCTAAATATAAGTAGTAAAGGTTATACGCTAAGTTAAGGTAATAAATAAACTTAATAGCTAGTTTTTAGCTATTGTTTACAATAGAATAATTATAACTTTAATTATAAAAATAAAAAAGCTTAGTCTATGTAGAGATATAAAAACCGTTATTAATATATTATATTATAAGTCTAAAGGATAGTAGTAGAACTATATATATAGATCTTAGAAGGACCTAGTAAAAAATTAGATAAAATACTAATTAACTATTAATTTTTTAATCTTAACTAAGAGCCTAGAGATAGTCTAGACTATAATACTCTAAACAAGAACATACTAAAGTACACTTAACGTCTAGACTAAAGATAAGCTAAGTAAACTTAGGTTATTAATAAACTAATAAACCTTTATAATATAATACTTAAAAGCTAATACCTAAGGTAAATTTAAGTCTTATTAATAAATAAGGCTAAAAGCTTTTAATTTATTTTATTTAAGAAGCTACTAGAAAGGACTTAAGCTACTATAAGAACTAAGACTTAAAGTTTTAAGGCTTAAATAATAAGCTGTTTTATTAATATATACTTAAAGAAAAAACAAACTTTAAAAAAGAAAATATTATTATATTAGTAAAGGATAATAATAGCTAAATAAATATCTTAGCTTTATAAACTACAAAAAATAAAAAGTATAAGATTTTAGAAACCTTTTTTATAAACCCTTTTGAGAAAATAGACCTTAATAAAAATAAGTTATTAGATATTAAAGAAGTTAAATAGTCTACTATTAATAAACAATATAACTATATTATTAGTATACTAATAAATACCTTTAATACTATGTCTATTAGTAAGTATACTAATTAATATAAGGTTTTTAAATTCTATAAAGATTATAGCTATATAATATAAATACTAAGCTAAGCCAATTAATATAAGATAACCTCTTATAAGCTAATTGTCTCTATAAAGCTAGTTAGCTTATAAGAAAAGCCTATAACTAATAGTTAACTATAAGCTAATTATTAACTAAAAGTATAACCATGTATAGTTATATATACTAAGATTTACTTTAAAGTATTTATTAACACTAATTCCTTTGTAAAATATATTAATCTTAGAGTCTAAAGGTATATTACTAATAAAGTACTACTATATACTTTTTTTAATTATTACTTTAATAGTAAAGAAAAAAGTTTACTAAAAGGTATAAGTAACTAAGAGGCTATAAGATAAGCTATTTTCTTCCTTTTAGTAAGTAAATATATTAATCGAGAAATTAAGATAGCTTATATATACTTTAGTGTATAAGTTGTTTAATAACTAGATACTAGTTTTTTTATAGGATAAGAATTTAATATCTTAAATAAAGTTAATATATTAAACTTTAAGGGACTAATAACTATTAAATTATACTAAAGTATTTATATTTTAGCTATAATTTATTCTAAATAAACTACTAGACTTTATACTACTTAAGCTATAGTTAATATTACTATTTTACTAAAAATAGCTATATGGGTACTTATATTAATATATAAAGGTTTAAAATATACTTTTTTTATTTAAGCCTATATAGAAAGGACTAATCTTATTAATTATAGGTTATAAACTATTTATTATTATTAATAATACCTCTTTAAACCTGTAAGACTAATATAAATAGGGTAATAAAGAGATAAATAATAGGTTAAAAGGTGGCTTTATTGATAGTTATTTTTATTGCTGTGATTGATAATATTGAAAATATTGCTGATAATAAAAACTTTTACCCTTAGGTAGGAAAAAGGGCTTCCTTATATAACGAAATTCCCCTAGACGTAAGAAATACTTTAATAGGGAATTTTCCTTTAGTTTAACTAGAAACTATCCTAAAACCGGTATTTAGGTAGTCCGGTTTTATTTTAACCTTATTTTACGGATATCTTAGACCCAGTTTTATCTTTTAACCTTATTAATAAATACCTTCTTTTAGGTATTTTT